>NC_088922.1:41940000-42030000 GCF_038396675.1 Hydra vulgaris
ATATATATATATATATATATATATATATATATATATATATATATATATATATATATATATATATATATACATATATACATTAGGGTGCTCCAGCTGCCTTTTATTAATTTAAATTGGGTGAAAAGGTTTTAACTAAGAACTGGGCAAAATTCTGGCTTAAACCAAAAGTTTTTAAGTTGTAGCAGATTTAAATCAATGTCTTTTATTTGGGCATAGTTTGAAATTTTGCAATTTTTTGTTAACAATTCTCTGGGACAATCTAAGATAATTTTTTGTTACTTTAATCTGATTTGAAGAAGATTTTTGGTATACATGGAGTAGGATAAATAAGTTTAAGACCAGGTATGCTATTTGAGGAGCATAGTATAAGCTGCTTTTTTTGCGTAGCTATTTTTGTTTGCGTAAGAGATTGATTATTATTTTTTATCATTCTCTTTAATATGAAAACAACATGTCTCTGAAGTTTGGGATCCCTTCAAACTTCAACATCTAAAAATAGTCTAAAAATTATCTATTCAGAGTGTTAAAATACTAGTGCTAAAAATAGTTAAATTCTAAAACAAAAGAAACTAATTACAAAAACAATAAATTAATAACAAATTGGCAATAATACATTAAGTGCAAACCAATGGAACCAATATAACAGAAAATAAAGTTATTCTTACCTTAATTGAGTTGAATTTTATTTTCTTAAACTGTTACCTAATGATCCATTAATTAAATCATAAATTTTACTATAATATATAAAGTTTACTAAATTTTTATTACTATGTAGCAAATAATAAAAAAAAGTTGACTTGTTTGAAAAAGTTGATTTTAAAAAAATGTTTCTAATAAAAATCATACAAATGAAATATAAAAGATAATCCTATTATTTTGAGGTGACGTTTGTAAAAAAAAAAAAAAATATATATATATATATATATATTTTTTTTTTAATATATAAAATATATATATATATATATATATATATATATATATATATATATATATATATATATATAACCCTTTTAGATAAGTATACTTAAAAGTCAAATTTGAAAGTGTTTTACTTTAATAATTTCTGTATATATTATGTGCCTAATAAGTTAGTAGAGAACGTAATAAAAATACTGAAATTATCAAAAAAAGAAAAAAAAAATTTTGTAAATAAATAAAATGTTATTGAAAGGAAAGAGATATATATATTTATAGGGATAACTACACATTAAGAAAAATAGAGATACCTAATGCAAAATAAAAATAGAAATATATAGTGATTAATAAAAATAAAAATAGTGTATTTTCCCCTCTATAGTCAGAGATGACATTAGATTAAGATGAACAAAATGTCAGTGTATACAAAGTTGAATATAAAAAAACGTAAAGAAAATGTTACAAATCACAGGTTAAGCAACTTTAAATAATTACAAAAATATAAAAAAATAACAGCCTCCTAATTTTATAGTAATTTAAAGTACAGAACAACTATAGTCCAAATTATTGAATAAAAAACAGCCCAAATTACCAAACAATTCAACAAAGTTACATCAGAAACTACATAATAAACAATTGCTGAATATAAAATATAAAATATTGAACATAAAATGAATAAAACTGAATATAAAATATAAAATTAGAATGACATTTTTGGTTCCCATTTTATTTTTTAGAGTTCTTGGATGTTTTTTTAAGTTTCTTTCATCTTTTTTAGTAATATTATGTTTTTATTTTTATTATAAAAAAAAGTTTGTTTTCTATGACTTGTATAAATTTATTAATTGTATTTCCCCTGTATTAAAAAATTTTACTTGCTTTTATATACAAAATCTTGTAGAATCTTCACTTAATTTACAAATATTTTATTTATATTTCCTTTTCTAAACGAATTCATATGCATCTTCGTTTTCATTATATATGAAGATATGTAATGAAAATGAAGATATGCTAATATGCACCTTCATTTTCATTATATATGAAGACTTAAGTAAGTTTATGGAAAAGTGTAACTTCAAATTTTTGCTTTAAAAATAAATTGTTTTTTAATTGATCTTTGATTAAAACGTTATTTATAAAGTATTTATTCACTAATTTAAATTAATTTCCATAATTGAAATTTAAATAATTTGTTATCTATTTTTATAAGTTTGCAGTCAACGTTTTTTTAAAAACAATTATAATTTTTTAAAATATTAAGTAAAAAAAAAAAAGTAAAAATAGTGTATTTTCCCCTCCTTTCAAGTAAAAAACTTTCTTCATTTTAGTGCATTATTTGAAAATAATGGAAATTTGTTCTTTGGTGAAAAAAAACTGTCTTATTTTAATTCTTTAACCGAGATGTTGCAGTGCGAAAAGATTACTGGGTACTATTTCCTAAATTACTTGGAAAAGGTCAATAACTCTGTGAGTTTTTTTCTTTGACTTAATTTTTGAATGGCATTTTGAATGTTAAAAATGGTATTTTGAATGTTAAGAAATAAAACTTTAATGTTAAATTTTATTTATTTTGAATGTTAAAACTTAGAAATCATATTTTTATCAACTCCTCCTATTGTTTTAATTTTTAATTTTTTGTTATTATTCAATATTTTTATTTATGAGTTTTATTTTATTCAGTATTTTTAATTATGAGTTTTGCCAGAATTGCTATATATTTTTACTTTTCAGTTTTGGCGGAACTGCTATTTATTTTGGAAATCAGTTCAGCAGTACCATGACTTATTTTTTTCTTCTTCATTCTCACCTGACTCTGTGAAAAAGAAAGTTAATGTAAATATATATGTTTGATCCCACATTATAATAATGAATTTATATATTGTATGTTAATATAAAATGTTAAAATAATAGTATTACTGTGAATATTAATTAAAATTTTACCATATGTAGTTTATGTCTATTAAAAAAAAAAAATTTTTTTCTACTTTTCTGTTTTTCTGATGACAGAAAAAAAATTTCAAAAAATGAAAAAGTTAGATAACTTGTTCTTTTTTATTTATTTTGTTAAACATGCTTAATCTAAAATATGCAAATTATCTGCCTCACCTGCCATTTTTTATACATAAGACATAAATGGTTTGACAAGGGTTTAACATTCATTGCAAATAACTCACATAATCGCGCACACACAAGTTATATTACATGAAGTAATATTGGAATATGTTTCATTTATTTTACATATTAATTTGAATTTCTCGGCTATAGATTTGTGTTCATGCTGTTTTTGACTGAACCTAAGTTGTTGGGAATTTTTTTCAGATTTGACTTGGATGAATTGATTAAAAGTGACAGCGCATCAATTATATGTTCAACCCCAAGACTTGTCATAAGAAATTCAACATTTATGTAGTAGCAAATACTATCGTATTTGCTACTACATAAATGTTCTCATTGCAACAAATTGCACAAGTTTTTTGTTCCTATGCTGAAAATGTGAAGTAGTTGTACCCTATACCAGTTAATGAAGTTTCTAAAGATGTGAGCTAAGCTGGTCAGCTTGATCTTTAGTTAGTACCAGGTCTCATGCATTATCAAAGTTAGTACCAGGTCTCATGCATTATCAAAGTTAGTACCAGGTCTCATGCATTATCAAAGTTAGTACCAGGTCTCATGCATTATCAAAGTTGATCTTTAGTTAGTACCAGGTCTCATGCATTATCAAAGTTTAGCCCTATCAAATAAATATTTTTGATTGTCTGAGCTTTTAGTAGAAAATAAAATAAAACTTCTTTCTTGTTTTTCTTTATTAATTGTGTATTCTATAGGTGCTGTTATTATTGGAAGAGTAATTGAATCATGTGGAATTTGTTTAAAAATCAATACTAAAAAGATGTACATATTTTGTAAGAGAATTCTATGATGTCTGACAAACAGAAATAATAGTATGGACTTGATTTATGCTCTAAATGCCAAATGATTTTTGTTCTTTGCTTTTTTTTTATCTAACCACACAAGTTGCATGCATTTTTTAAACAGATAAACTGCTATGACTATGACTTAACTCTATCAACCATGGAGCTGTATTAGAACAAATAAAACATCTTATCATGTGTCTACAGTTTGTTTTTGTTTAATAAAATGAAAGATTACCACTTTAATACAGGCTTTTATTTAAAATATTACACTGTAATATTTTAAATAAATGTCAAATTTTTTAGTTTTTTAAATATATAAAAAAAAAAAAAATTATTAACACTATTTAAACTGAATTAAAAAATGTGGTTTCTGTCAGCTATTTTGTTGTAAATGCTATTCTATTGCTGTGTATTTGATTTCAAGCACTAATGTTCAAATTTTGTTTAACATTTAGACTGTTGCTATATATATTATACGTCTTTTTACATATATTGTTTTAGTATATCTACTCAATATTTATCTGTCCAATGAGTAAATATGATTTGAAATTGCCTGAGGAAGTCAACAAAAAAATTTATGATAAACTAGACCCTCCTTATGAAGATCTGTTTGATAATGTTGAACAAGAAGTTTTGTTGGTATTATTAACACCTTTTGTTCAACTCATCGAAAATGAAAATCTTGAGTATGAAATGGTATTTAATGATTCTTTAAATAATTTTAAATTTAAAACTATTAATTATAATTAAGTAAAGGGGCCATCCATAATGTACGTACGCAGGTATGGGGGGAGAGGGGGTTTCCCAAAAGCGTACGAATGCATACAAGGGGGAGAGGGTGTTAAAGAAAGTGAGTTTGTACGCGGTTTGATATCTCTCCTAAACATGATTTTTTTTTTTTGAAATATTGAATTTCAGGTGTGTAACAAATCAGAATTGTGTTTTTTTTCTGACATCAGTTACATTTTTTTTTTAAGTTTCTTTATAAATAATGAGGAGAGAAAAAAAAATCGAGTTAATTTTGGAAAAAAAAAAAATGTGTACATACGTGGAGGGGATCTTCAAAAGCGTACAGGTTCGTACAGGGGGGTTCCTAAATCAGTGGTTTTACTGCGTATGTACTTTATGGATCCCCCAAAGACAAAAATAGAGTTTAAAAAATTTTATAAAAATTAAATATGCTAACTTATTCAGTGAGAAAATTCACTATATAACCTTCATTTAATATCTTTTTTAAAACATTTAAGTTAGTTATTCGTGAACGCTTTGATTATATTCATGATGAAAATACTTCTGATTTAAATGGTAAAGTTCAAACTATAATTGAAAAGGAATG
This sequence comes from Hydra vulgaris, assembly GCF_038396675.1. Taxonomy (NCBI): domain Eukaryota; kingdom Metazoa; phylum Cnidaria; class Hydrozoa; order Anthoathecata; family Hydridae; genus Hydra; species Hydra vulgaris. Next base: position 41,945,167 of record NC_088922.1, read on the forward strand.
CTTCAAGGTAACTTTGCTAAATAAATATGTTATTTTGATGTCATTGTTGTTTTTCTTTTTATTACTAGTTTTAATGTATAATTAAATACATAACTGATTTTAAATAAAATCTAAAAAATATATTTTATGTAGAGTTTATTAGAAATAGGTATGCAAACGAATCATCATAAACAAGAGAATGATGATTTTATCCAGTTACTTAAAAATGAGGACAGTAGAAGAAGTTTTCAAATTTACTTGGAAACCAATCATAAAATAGGTAACCTTTTTGAAAGATTAAAAATTATGTTAGTTTTAAAAGTACATAGTTTTCAAATTATTGTATTAACTATAATAAAGTAATAAATATTAGAAACAACTGAGATTTAACTTGCTCCCTGTTTTGTTGACAAGTTTTAAATTGATAAAGTTGCTAAACTTATGTATTTTTATTTTTTCTAAAATAAAATTTTAAAAATACATCAACTAAATTAATTAGTTAAATCTTAAAATCAATTTTTTGTTTGAAATATATTTGAAAATCATTATTATTAAATGTTTGATTTGAGACTAATCTAGATTGCATTTCTTCTAGCTTTAACAGGCTGTATTTTTATTGACTTTAACATAACTTCTTTATACAGTAGAATCTCATTCTACTGTATATAGAAATCCCCAACTCGGAGCCTGGATAAGTTGGACTTTTACTAAGTTGGGCACATTTTCAATTCCCCTATAAAATCATCTACTTAAGTCATACTCTGATCAAACCATTCGTACTGTTTTTTGGGTCCCTTTGGCAAAAAACTTTGCTTAACTTTTATTTTGAATTGCATATAAGTGCATAAAATAACTAAACCTACAATACTTCGATAAAAATTCCAAACTTTGAACGCTCGAAATAAAATACCTTTGCATCAAATAAACATTTACACTGATATCTTCAATTCGATTAAGTTTCAATTCGGTTCTATTTATTAATAACGATTAAACTAAAAATGCAAAACTTACAACGTTTATAACTTAAATAACTTTGCTTCAAATATGATTTAACAAACTAAACATTTTCACTGTTATTTTCAATTTGGTTAACTTTGATTAAATTTTATTAAAAATGTCAAAGCTGAAAGCTAACAAGTAGAACTATAATAATATGTTGTCACTGAAACAAATATTAATTTCGGACTTTTTTTGTTTATAGTATATATTATATATACAAAAATATATATTTCACATAAGATTATAGTCGGACATTTTCAAAAAATTTGACATAACAAGAGCTTCGCTGAGTCCAAGTTAACAGGATTCTAGTGTATATATTGACACATTTCTTGGAGTAAAAATAATTAACATGTTTTTATTAGCTTGAAGTAAAAATAGTTAACATATTTCTAATGGCTTAAAGTAAAAATAATTAACACATTTCTATTGGTTCGGAGTAAAAATAATGATCATATTTCTATTGGCTTGGAGCAAAAATAGTTTCATAAATATTTTCAAAGAAAGTCTTTTAACAAAAGTTTTGTTTCCTTAGTAATAAAATTTAGAGATAATTTTTTCATATAAAATTTATTCTATCCTTTAATGAAAAATTTTTTAACTCCTGTGTACTAAATCTAGTGGCGGTAGTAAAAGATATATTATTTAAATTTTTTAAATGATAACACAATAGTAGTGAATGTTGAGAGAGAACGAAGTACACAAGAATTAAGGAGAATTAGTTTTTGAAAAACTGTTTATGTGAACCTGTCTTGTACTGGCTGTAATTGATTAAAAGTTTATGATTAGAGAATAAAATTGAAGGTGAATTGATTATTGATGTTATTGAGATATGAGATAAGATTGTTATAATTTAAAAAAAAACAAATTGTATATAAAGCTTTTGTCTTTTGAATGAACCAACATGTGTTTATTTAAGAAATCCATCAACATTTATTAATCTGAGTTACAAAAAAATGTTGTATTTTTTTTACTCAACTTTTTTTTACTTTTTGTTACTCAAATTTATTTTCTGTGTTTTATTTATTTTCTTATGATAAGCATATTAAAAGTGATGTAATAACCGTTGAAACTTTTTATCTGGGTGTTGTTTTTCAGTGTATGCTTGTTTGTGCTTTAATTACTGTTCAAAGTGTATGTGTGTAAAAAAAAGTTTAAAAGTGTGATACAGAGAAGTGCATAATGTAACAGTCCACAGAAAATAATTAAATATTTATTTATTTTTTAACTCATAGTTTGTGATTTGTTTTCCTTAGTGTTATATATAATATAACATTATATATATTATATGTCATAGTTTATGATTTGTTTTCCTTAGTGTGTGAAATTAGGTAGAGTACATTACTCTTTGATGTACCCTAACTGGTAGAGTACATCACTTTACCAGAGTGATGTACTTCAACTGGTGCATCACTCTGGTAGAGTAATGTATTCTAATTGGTAAAGTACATCACTCTAGCAGAAAATATATCACTCTACCAGTTAGAGTACATCACTCTACCTGTTTAAGTACATCACTCTACCAGAGTGATGTGCACTAACTGGTAGAGTACATTGCTCAACAATATGACCCATTAAAGGTGTTTAAGAATAAATATATAGTTATTGCTGTTGTCTCTGACAACAACACTTTATCAATAAATATAAAAGACTTATAATTATAAAATATAAAATTTCTATATAAATAGACTATATATTTACTTTATATATTTAAAGACTATTGTTACATATTATAACTAATGTTTTCTTCTATTATACTATAAATGGTATATTCTTTAATAACAGGTTTTATGGATCTAATGGCCTATATTGACATGCAAGATTATGTAAATATTTCAGATCTATCCTATAAAGACACTCAAGCATTGTATATTTCTCAAAAATGGTTTAATGAAAATTATTTCTTAGGATCTAATTCACCTGCACCTCTAGAAATTGTGAAAAATGTATGTGGTAAATTTTTCATCAACAAATTTGACACTTTTTAAAAGTGTTTATTATAATTAAATTGAATTATAGTTTTTAGCGGTAATATAATTGTATTAATGTATTTTATAGTTGTTGTTTTTTTTTGTTTTAATTTAAATTTTTTTTGTTTTTGTTAAAGCTTTTATTGTTTGACGAGAAAGTTAGTGATTCTATTTATCAAGTGCCTAATGAATTAGCAATTTTGGAACTGCAAAAATATGTCTACAGGCGTTTGGAGCATTTCTATTTGAATATGACATCAAACAAATATTTGCAGAATGCTAAAGATGATTTACCTAAGAAAGTTTCAAAAAAAAAAAATCAAATTAGATATCTGAACCAGGTAACATCTTTTATAGAGTTGAATAATTTAAAATATGTTTATATTATCAGAAATTTGGTTAAGTCTAAGAGAATTATTTTCTATTATCCTTGTTAAAAAAAAAAAAAAAAAAAAATAATAAATAATGTTTATACATGGTTAAATAAATAGATTTCCATTTTATCATTTTAACTTGACATTAAATTGTCAGGGCTCAAATTAAGTGATTGCAAATTGTAATATCTGAAAATGCATCCGGTATTTAAATTTTCAGCTTTTTAAAAACTGTTAACTCTGTTTTATCACTAAACTTGATAGCTGTTATTCAATAAGTTGATCTTGAATTATGATATAAAATCTTATTGTGAAATCATATTATTGCTATTATTTTTATTATTTTTAAAGATTATGATTTAAACTTTTAATTCATTTTATAAATCATCAAATAAAACTACAAAAAAAAAAGCACGATAAAGTACAATATAATTATTAAAACAACCGCTTTTCACAACATCCTTAACAGCCTACAGATCACAACAGCCTAAAGGAATTTAGCGGTGATCAAATATTTTAAGGAAAAAAAATTGTTAAATAAGATATAAAATACTTTTATATCTTATTTAAATCTTATTCAATATTTTCTTATAAATTAAATGCTCGTTACTTTTTTGCAGATATGTTTACAAAATTAAATGACGGAGGAGTTTAAAAATATATAAAAACTAATTTAAACTTTTTACAGTTATTTTAAAGCAAAACAAAAAAATTCTAATAACTTATTTTAAAGCATATCTTTTTTATTATTATTTTTATTATCAATTAATTTCTAATTTAATACATTAAAATTTTTTTTGTTTAATGTTTCCCCCCTAAACAAAAATCGATATTTATGTTTCATACAACGTGCGAATAGCTTTAGCATAATTTTTTATTAGTTGATTTTTAAATTACCGCACAAATTTTTCGGACCTTTAGTAATAATAATTTTTGTCTTAACTTATTTATTTCTATAATCTTCAAATTACCTGGTGTTTAAAATAATAATTAATAATATATAATTTTTACTGTTATTATTTTTGCAGTAGTAAATTTATTGTTTTGTTTTTTCATTAATATTTGCAATATACAATAAATTGACCATTTCATTAAAACGTGCTCACGGTTTTTAATAAATTAAGAATTTAATGACCAGAAATATTTCTGGATATTGCAATTTGCGATCACTTAATTTGAGCCTTGATAGTATTATTCTTGAGGAAATCCATTCCCTGTTTTTATTTTCTTTATACCCCTACCCATTAAACCTATACACATCAGCTACTTCTAAGTAGTTGCTTTCAATGTCTATGAAGCTTTACCATTTTTATAAAAATAAAAAGTTATCATGAGAAAAAAACTTTTAATAATTTGGTCTGTAGTTTTCACAGTAATGCATACCATCAGATTTCTGACATCTTTGTTTAAAGTTACTCAGTTGTTATATAATAATGTCTTAACTTTTTTATTTTTTCCTTATCATAGCTCTTTATAAATTTATTTTTGTTTTTCATTTTTAACATATGACAAATAAAAATTAAAAATAGATAAAAGCATTACTATAGCTTTAATTACTGAACTAAGTTTTAACAAAAGAATTTTTACTCAGCCAATTCAATTATATTTAAAAAAAGTTGTTCAATAAAGTTATAAGCAACTGAACCTTGGCAAATTGAAGTCAGTTAAGCATATAGTTTTGCCACTTCCTGCTTCATTTTGTAGAGAGTTTTTTATAGATACATTTATAGATACAGAGATTTTTTATAGAACATTAAGTGGATTTTTTACTTTTAACATTTTTTATTTTATTTGTATCAAGAAATTTACCATCATCATCAGCATAGTATGAACTACCTAAATCCTGCCAGAACAAATATATTTTGGTAACAATTACTTACTTTGACAATCCATGTATCTTTCTTTATTGATTGCCATTTTTGATGAGATGATTAATGAGATTACTTTTTTTTTTTTTCAAAGGTTTGATTTGAGCAAAATGGTTATAGGTTTTATGTGAATTTGTTATCAGCATGTAAAGTCTATGTGATTTATAATGATGACTGCAATTAAATCTTTGAGCTGATTGACAATGGGAAACTCAATCAGAGTCATTAAATATTTTTTGATTTTGTTTAAATTTTTTTTGTCTACTTTTTTAACTACTTTCTTTTTTATCTTTAATACCCTAAAGTATTTTTTACATGATCAAGAATACAGTAGATTTTGCTACTAATTACTTTCATTTAGAAAATTTGTCTTTCTACTTTTCTCATCTAGAAAATGTTTTATACTAAAAAATTTTGGTTTATTAAGCTGCAAATTTCTTAATAGCACTTTTTAAGTTCTTCTTGCACGTCTAATTTTATTTGAGCAATGGAAACGTGAATTTGAAATTTGTTTTTACTGTTTTATTTTAAATAAACAAATAGTTTTTAGTGAAATAGATTTTAAATAAATTTTTAAAAATTTTAAAGATTTTAAATAAATAAATTTTAGTGAATTAAAACTTGTTATATCTTTTATTTGCCAAATTTTCAGTTTCACTTTTAATTATAAAAATAAGTTCTAAAATTTGAAAGCTCATTTAAATTGGACAAATTTGTCGCTCCCTTCAGGATTTAAAATTTAAGATCGAACTCTTATAATTAGAAAACTCTTGTAATTTGAACATATTTTGAGACCCCTTGAGGGTTCAAATTAACCAAGTTCAATTGTAGTATTTATTGTCTAGGTAACCAGTCATTTTATAAATATACATTTTGCTGTATATAATCCCCTAACTTATTAGTGATTTTTGAAATAGATTATTCATTCTATATCATTTTGGGCTTTGTTAGTTTTTGTCTGGGTACTGTGTGAACATTTTATTGGAGAGAAAAATAAGAATTTTTAATGATTTTTTTACTTTAATTGTAACCTTTTTAGCTTTAAACCATTTAAAGATTTAACAATTTATAGACAATAATAATTTATCTTAAGCAATCAGACATCAGATTTAATGAAAATAGTTGTGAAGTCAAAGCTTTTCGTAATGCACTCAATGAACCAAACGTGTGTGCTTTATTTAAGAAATTTATCAACACGTATTACTCTGAGTTAGAAAAAAATTTAGATTTTTGGTTAGAAGTGCAAAAATACAAGGTAAAGTTTTTTCTTATATTCAATATTTTCTTATGATAAGCATTTGGAAGGCAACATAATAAGCATTGATATACTTTTCTTTTTTTTAGGCGTATTATTGTGAAAATATGTTTGTTTGTATTGTTTTAATTATTGTCTATTTTGTATGTGCGTACTATTATGGTAGAACTGTATTAGATACATTTTTAAAAATCATTAGCTGGATTAAAATATTCATAGTTTAACTCAAATATGTTTTCTATATTTCAAATGATTGATTTTTTATGGTTTGAAAATGCAAGGTTTATTTACAGTTATTTTGGTTAGGTTTCTCATGTAGTGTTCTTATATTAAGTTACAAAATAAAATAAAATTGATAGTTGAATAGCCAAAAACAATAATACAGCTTTATTAGACATAATTTTGTGCACTGTAATTTTATTTATTACTCTTTTTATTATATTATTCACTTCCCCAAGGCCAAGAGGCTACTTTTATTATGATTAAAATCCTCTCTCAACTCTTTAACTCCAAAACATGAATCTTGAAGAACAAGGTCGCTGCGCTGAGAAATAAGTTGAGAGTGGTCCAGGGAGGTAGTGGAGATGGAACTTGGATCAAAAATTGAACTTGCTTATAAAGCAAGCGCTCTACCACTACACTGCTACTGCATACTTAAAGAGTGGGAATAGTGTGTATATATATAGTATATATATAAGTATGTATATATACTTATATATATACTAATATGTATATATATATATATATGTATGTATATATATATATATATATGTATATATATATATGTATATATACATATATACATATATATATATATATATATATATATATAAATATATATATATATATATATATATATATATATATATATATATATATATATATATATATATATATATATATATATATATATATATATATATTTAGAAGAAAGTGTCTCAATAAAAATACTCATCTAGGGTAGATGTTAAACGCATTCGGTTACTGATTTGTAGAAGGCCCCCTAGGTAAAGACTAAAGGAGTAAACATATTCTATCTGTTGACCACCCTTGCACCCCTGCTTCATCTATTAGGCTGACGTAGATGTATTTATAATAGTCTCTATTTTTATGACTAGGCAACTCATTCTATTATCTCCTAATGAGGGTACGGTTCTAAAATCAAGTTTTATGATTCTGAGGCCAGGTGGTAGTCAGTTTTTCCAAACTCTCTAGTCGCTCTCAGAGAGGCTGATTCTATTAAAAGCTGTAAAATATCAGAGAACGAACAATGCCATGTTGTGCATGGATGGTGCCTCTGTTCATACTTTTGGCGTGCATTGTCCAGGTCACATTTGGAGCCCTTTGTTAAGTCTTAGGGTTTATTAGTAGTAATGAGGCAATTTCTTGGACTATTAAATAGTGTACTGAGCACTACCTGTGCTTTGAGTCAAGTTCTTTAACACATTTAAAAATGACCAAAGTACCAAAAACTATAAAACACAAAAAACTATAACCATCACCAAGCTCTTTAAATCTATCATTCATCATTTGTGGTCTTCGAAGTAACTTTTCTTCTATTGAGTCTTATCTCTTGCAAAGTTCACCAGACCTATTTGCTCTTTTTGAGACTAATTTGAGTTCGCATGTCTCATCTTGTGATCTTAGTGTTGATGGTTATCTTCTATTAATTCATAAAGACTCCAATAGTCACATGCTAGGCCTGGGCATCTACATTCGTAAAAATTCACACATTTTTAGGGAAAATAAGTTTGAATTCACAGCCTATTTTATTTAGGTGCTTTTGTTTAGCACCACTTCACTCTGTTGTCTTTCTCTTTGTTCTATATCGCTCTCCTTCGTCTCAAGACTGCACTCTTTGTGATGTTATTTCTGATCAAATTGACCAAGCCTTTTCTCTTTATCCTTCAGTCAATATTGTTGTTGTTGGTGACTTTATTGCTCATCACACTGAATGGCTTGGTTCTAGTGTCAGTGACTCTGCAGGCATTAAGGCCTACAACTTTTTCCTTTCTCAATCTCTAATACAAATAGTCAACTTTCGAACTTACTTTCCAGACAATCAGAATTATTTACCTTCTCTACTCGCTTTATGTCTTGTGTCTGATCCTAGTCAGTGCTCAGTTTATCCACATTTCTAATCATGGTTTGATCTCTCTACAACTTTTATCTCATTCTTCTTCATTATCAGAATCCCCTAATTATCGTACCTCTTACAACTTCCTTAAAGCTGACTTGGACTCATTCGGTGATTTTCTTTGTGATAGCCCTTTTGTGATTCTAACGTAACTTCTTAGATTCAGGCTGGCATGGAATCCTTTATTCCCTCTCGACTAATCCGAATCAAGCCTCACTCTTCTCCATGGTTTTCCTCTCATTGTGCTGCTGCAATTTCCAATCATAACTATTACTTGATAGATGGGGATTAGATCTTTTTATCAAAATTGATAGATGGGGGTTAAACAATTTATCAAAACAAGACTTGATAGATGGGGATCAAACCTTCATGAGCTTCAACTGTCATAGTGTGCTTAAAACCACACTCACAAGAAACAATACCAGTCATAGCATAAGCAAATATTAAATACTGATATCTTTAAAAATAAAATAAAATTACCCCTGTAAATACATATATATACATATATATATGTGTGTATATATATATATATGTGTGTGTATATATATATATATATATATGTGTGTGTATATATATATGTGTGTATATATATATGTATATATATATATATATATATATAATATATATATATATATATATATATATATATATATATATATATACAACCCTCAGTGTGACCATAAAACATACAAAGGTGTGACCATAAAACATAGAAAGGAGGTCGGCAATTTTTTGCCGACCTCAAACACTTGCAGGTTGGCAGTTAGGTTGGCATTACTGAATGCCCACCCTAATTCCGGGGTTGTATATATATATATATATATATATATATATATATATATATATATATATATATATATATATATATATATATATATATATATATATATATATATATATATATATATATTGGAATTCCTTAATCAACATTTCTTGTAATATAGTTCAGAATTTCAATTAAATTTTGTACATTCCTATTTTTAACTACACCATGCTTTTGATTAGTTATAAGGTTATTTTCATAAAGATATTTTTCAAGTCTGTTTTTTTTTATTATGTCTTAAGGTATTTTAAAAGTAATACAAAGAAGCAACATAGATCTATTATTTCGAAAATCAGTCACTTTTTTATATAGTACAGTTATTTATTATTTGCTTAATGAATTTAATTTGGTAGTTGACCTTTTTCTATTGACTCCATAAAAATTAGTGTGAGAAGAAGAGAAAAAATGATAGCACAAGCTTTGTATGCTTTGTTTTGATCAAGATTATTTAGCCTTTCAAGAATATCTTCATAATGAATATCCTTAGGAGTTAAATTAAAGTGTTATCAATGACGTTTGATTTGAAAAATGAAGTGCACTTTTCATTCTTTAAAATAAAAACATTTTAAAAATTTTTATACATTGTTACAAATTGTAATTATAACAACCTAGATCTAGTTAAGACATTTCAACTGTCAAAAAGCAGGGATGAATAAAAACATTGGATTGCTATAATGCTAAGTGACAAAATTTCTAATATTAAAAACACCATGGTTAGTGAAAGACATGTTACTGAGGCCTTGTGATGCTCAATCAGTATTGATTGAGCATCGCGATCATTGAAATCTTGCCATGCAAAAAAATATGTAAAAGTCTTAGTGTTTGCTGTCAAGAGGAGGATGAATTAACTAAGTTGCTAATTTGCAAGACAAGCTAGAAAATATAATTTTTTCTAAGTAAAATAAAAATGTAATGAATTTAGTTTCTCTATTATTAACTATTTATTTAATGGTATATTATGTATCCAGTCCCTTTTTGATGGAAAGTACTGTTCCTGTATTTCTTCTTGACATTAATAAAGATCTGACTTTCAAAGCATTACATTGTGGAATTAAATGTACTGTTACGCCTTTATCATCTAACTAAGTATATTTTTGGAACAAATTTTTTTATAATCCAGAAACATTGAGGTTTTTAAATAGCTGTAAAAATAAATTTAACAAAAATCCACAAATTTTGTCTATAAAATTTATTGGGGTAAAAAAGTATTCAATTAAAACAATTGTGCAGGCATTTCAGTATTTTTCATGATCAACCTACTATGGCATCAGAGAAGATTCTAAACTGCTAAGCTAACTTACTTTAAGAAGAATTACATCTAAATATTAGTCCTTAGACGATACCACTTAGATGATACCACTTATATCAGACATATTTTCTTAAATCTTAGAGATGAAAGACAAAAAACATGCATTTTACTTTATAATGAGGTTAATGTTAAACCCATATCGTGGCATAGTATTTGGTAAAGCAGTTAATAAATCTTATTTATAAGCAAAGACAGTACTGAGTTTCATGGCTATAAGATTGTTTAAGGGACCAAACTTTCTCTACAAAATGTTACTAGTTGCAGAATATGATACTGAAACTTTATTTAGTTAGACAAATCTCATTGAGAAAGTTTAAAATGTGTGCATTCCAACAGATAAAACCAAGAGGAAAAAAATGAAATTACTAACTACAGATACTGATAATTCTTTAGCTCAAACCTGTTATGCTTGTCAAAATATCTTTAATAAAGCTATTTTGGAAAATTCTGAAAATTTGGAAAAGACTCAGGAACATATTTCATTTCTGTTCAACAAGTTCAAAAAGTAATAGCATTGGTAATGATTCATCTCCACTTTGTAAGAAAATAAAATGTAAATGAAAACAATCAAACCAGTTTCTACAGAAAATAAGAACACATACTAAGATGTGGAAAAGAAGTCCAATTACAAATGAAATTGGTTTTTACATAAAACTGTTTGCTTAAATTGAACAGCAAACCCTTACAAGTGGTGATCACCAAATGCAATATATTATCCTAAAAGAACTTAATTTTCTAATTATTTGCTGGTAACAGTCTACATAGTGAAAGGCTATTTTTGGAAGTATGTATAATTTATAAGGAAAAACGCATTCATTTGCTATCATCCTTGTTGTTGTTGATAGTAGTATATATTTTGCAGTTTAATAAAATATGTTACATAAGAGTAACTCGTTAATAACATCAATAAATAAAAAAATCTTAAAAACAGGCCGCAACTCAATAAAGATAAACTTCAAATTTTATTAAATATGTCAATTGATTTTTTTTATAATTAAAAATAAAAGTTATATGTTATTCTTTTTCATGCCTTTTTTTTCTTTTCGTTACTAACTGGTATTCAGTATTCGTTGGAAGAGTTTGCAATATTTTAATTATTTTATTGTGTTTTAATAATTATGTCATGCTTTAAATTTATTATGACATAATAATTTTATTATGTTTTAACAATTTTTAAATTTCTCATGCAATAATTTATTATGCCAAATATTGAATAGTAAAAAAAGTAGCTGAATAGGCTAATTACTCACCAAATATTCATGACATCTCCAATTTAGATCTTGCTCTGAAAGATTCAGTGAGTGTTGATATTAAAGAACATTAGTTTATATTTCTGGGTGTATTATTTGTGAAGATGAAAATCCAAGTGATACCTTTTATTGTTATAAAACATTGATTAATTTTCATAGGAAATAAACCGAGGAGGTTTAAATATTGGCAAAGTTTTCTACTGGGCAACTTACTGCTATATTCTTTTTTGTGAAGTATATAATGAAACTTGCTCATTATTATGCAATCTCCTAATGGTAATATCAGAATACTGTTCACTAGGTATGAAAAGACATAATGGATTAACTATGACGTTTTTGAATAGTCATTGTTATACTTATTTACCTTGTTCATATAAGGAAACCAAACAAAAGTTGTTAAAAAATATGTACAATATTTCAAAGTTTCTTTGTAGAAAAAAGGTTTTTCAATAACCTTTTTTCTACAAAGATTTTTTTTTTAATGTATGAAGGTCTCTTTTTTCAAAAAATTTCTTTTAAAAAACCTAGCATTAAATTTTGTGGCAAAAGTTGAAATTAAATTATGGCATCATAAATTTAAAAATTATTAAAACATGACATAATTATTAAAACACAATAAAATAATCAAAACGCAATAAAATAATTTATTCGTCAATAGTTTCAACACTTTAGTTGAATTTAAAAAATATTTTCGAATAAAAACATTTCAGTTTTAAAAAAAATTGAAAAAAAAACCTTATTTTATTAAACTTAATTTGATTTTTTAAAAGTTACTTTTAAGAGATATATTATACAAATATAATACTCAGCCAAAAATTGCATTTTAGTATCTTTGCCACAGACATGTAGATGACCATATTATTGAAAATAAGTTTCGAGCAATAGTTGATGTTTTTATCCAATCTTCAGTTCCACCTACGTTACAAATAGATATCACTATTGAAATAGCAAATGAACTGTTATCAAGAAAAAGTTTAAAAAAAGCTCAGCCGTATGTGTTTAGAGAAGCCCAGGTAAGATGCAGCAAATTGACTTCTGAAATTGAAAAAATGAAATATGAAATTATTAAAGAATTTGTTTTGTTTTTTTGAATCTGCTCATTTCATTCCATCATTTATTTCATTCCACTTCATTCATTTTATTCCATTCATTTTATTCCATTCATTTTATTCTATCATTTTATTCCATTCATTTCATTGTATTATTATTTTATTATATTTAGTTTATTCTTTTCATTTCATTAGTTTCAATCCATTAATACTCTTAGGTCTAATCCATTAATACTCTTCAATCTGTTAATACTCTTAGGTGCCTGATACACATGAGGGGACATTTATTAATTTTCAGAAATTTCCCACTCCAAATCTCAAAAATTAAAAAAAAATCGGAAAGTATATATATTAGTCACAGATAAGAATAAAAAATTTCAGTGTAATTAGACTTTATATATTGTCGACCTTTAAAAAAATCTTATAAATCTCGATTTTTCAAAAGTTAGGTATTGGTTTATCTCTCACTATAGTATAAAACTCATATAAACATAACAGTTCCTATTAAAACTGTTGAAAACAGCTGTTTAAAAAAATGCTTATTTGACCGCAAGCCACACTAAAATTAAATTGTTTTATAGGCGTTCTGTAAAAATTCCCACTCACCTTTTTATTAAGACCACCCATTTATTAGATCTGGACTAAAATTTCCACCCACTCTTTTATTCAACCCCCCCCCCCCTCCCCTCCTCCTTTCCTGTACACCGTGTATTAGGCAATCGAAAGTACATTTATTTCATTACATTCATTTCAATCTCTGTTTGTTTTAATAAAAATTTTAAATTTATGTTTTCTTTGGTTTTTTTTGGTAGGCTGAGGTGTTTCGCATTTTATTTTCTGCGTGGGCTGACTTTGATCTCTATCGAACTTCAGGTCAACTTAGTTCGAAGTTTCAAAATTTAGTTTTATCTCTGAAAACTGATAACAAAGAAAGAGAAAAATTGAATCTGGAAAGTTGGAAAAATGAAAACAAACAAACAGAAATTAAAGCATTTAAATACAAGAATGAAATGAAACTGAAAAAATGGTTGTTTTTTTTGGTTTTTTTAAGTTTCTAAAAAAAATTTTTTATTTTTCTATTAAATGAATTTTGTCATTTCATTTTTCTGTTAAGGTCAATGAAGTCAAGTTTAAATTTGTTTTTGAATTTTGTTTAAATTTTTACACTTTTTTATTTATTAGTATGTCAAATAGTGAATACTCAAATAGTGAATATTCATCAGATGGAACTAGTGAATCACAAACGGCAACGTTTATTTATTCGAAACATATGACTGAAGAAAGATCTTATAAAAATCTAACGAAAGAGGAACCGATAGAGGCGTTTAAAATGAAAACTATTAAAGTGTCAAAAATAAAAGATATAACAAACCTCACAACTTATACGAACAAGGTTCCAAGTAACAAAGGTAAGATTACAAAGCATGTGGACTTAACATCATTCATTATTAATTTTTTTTCAATAAAAATCTTCCATAAAAGTTAGATATGTTTCGTAGTTATTCTAGGGTTGTCTTGTTTTATTTCATAGTACGGAGTAATTACGGGATAAAATACAATCTTTAACGTCTTTAGAATGATAAACTTTTACAACAACTTATTTTACAAGTTGGTTAAATCATTATCTAATAAACATTTCCTTTTTTATCAAAGATTTACTGCAATACAAATCATTAAAGGTTTGTTGGTTTTAATCATGGGTATTACCTATTTGATCATAATTGATTTAATAATAAAAATATTCGAGCGATACAAAACCGTTTGCTCTCGTGCATAAAAAACTTTTTTGTTAAAAATTTTTTTGCTTTAATTTTTGTTTTTAACAATTATGATTTATTTTCAACATTAATTTTAAAGTTTTAAACGAGTCAATTTAACCTTGTTTATTATAATATCTTTAGATAAACCATGTAAAAATGGATCCGTCAAATTACCATTTATACAGAAATTGGGAACTACAAGATCTTCAATTCTTAGCAAAAGCTATGAAAATGTAAAACGGCTACCGGCTAAACGGCTACCTAAACCAATGCTGCCTGAAGTAATAGTATCTTGAATAAAATTTTGAGTAAAAAATGATCTCAATAATAAATTTGAAATCTGTATAGGGTCGGTAAGAATGTTAAACACTAGACTCCTGACATAAACGGTATTATCAGTTATCGAATTCTTAATTAGAAATTTTTAGTTATATTAAAGTATTATCTGGTATCTATCTACGTTATTAATACGTGTTAATTAGAACGAATTTTTTTTATAATTGTAATTTATATAATATAATATAAGAAATAAAAGCTGAATTAACTTTTAAATTAATTTTTTTTTTGTTGGTTTTTTTTTTTGCTTTTAAAATTTGTTTTGCTCTGAACCATTAAAAATATAAATTACATTATTAATTTTTGTAATGTAAATCCTGCACGTTAAGGAGATTTTTTTGAATTTTAAATCAGCGTTTCGCCATACTTTAAGGTTAAGGATATTTTTTAAAACTATTTTTTTAAACTGATTTTTAAAACTAGACAAAAGAAATAACTTTTGACATAAAATGATAGCCCAAAAATAAAATTAAAAAAAACAACTGGTTACTGCAGTAGTCTCAAACAAATACCCCAAAAAAGTAAAAACAACTGGTTACTGCAGTAGTCTCAAACAAATACCCCAAAAAAGTAAAAACAACTGGTTACTGCAGTAGTCTCAAACAAATACCCCAAAAAAGTAAAAACAACTGGTTACTGCAGTAGTCTCAAACAAATACCCCAAAAAAGTAAAAACAACTGGTTACTGCAGTAGTCTCAAACAAATACCCCAAAAAAGTAAAAACAACTGGTTACTGCAGTAGTCTCAAACAAATACCCCAAAAAAGTAAAAACAACTGGTTACTGCAGCAGTCTCAAACAAATACCCCAAAAAAGTAAAAACAACTGGTTACTGCAGTAGTCTCAAACAAATACCCCAAAAAAGTAAAAACAACTGGTTACTGCAGTAGTCTCAAACAAATACCCCAAAAAAGTAAAAACAACTGGTTACTGCAGTAGTCTCAAACAAATACCCCAAAAAAGTAAAAACAACTGGTTACTGCAGTAGTCTCAAACAAATACCCCAAAAAAGTAAAAACAACTGGTTACTGCAGTAGTCTCAAACAAATACCCCAAAAAAGTAAAAACAACTGGTTACTGCAGTAGTCTCAAACAAATACCCCAAAAAAGTAAAAACAACTGGTTACTGCAGTAGTCTCAAACAAATACCCCAAAAAAGTAAAAACAACTGGTTACTGCAGTAGTCTCAAACAAATACCCCAAAAAAGTAAAAACAACTGGTTACTGCAGTAGTCTCAAACAAATACCCCAAAAAAGTAAAAACAACTGGTTACTGCAGTAGTCTCAAACAAATACCCCAAAAAAGTAAAAACAACTGGTTACTGCAGTAGTCTCAAACAAATACCCCAAAAAAGTAAAAACAACTGGTTACTGCAGTAGTCTCAAACAAATACCCCAAAAAAGTAAAAACAACTGGTTACTGCAGTAGTCTCAAACAAATACCCCAAAAAAGTAAAAACAACTGGTTACTGCAGTAGTCTCAAACAAATACCCCAAAAAAGTAAAAACAACTGGTTACTGCAGTAGTCTCAAACAAATACCCCAAAAAAGTAAAAAGTAGTATTTGCGTAACACGACTAATGTTCCCCTCGTATTTTATTCCCCAAAAAACAATGCATTGAGAAAAACTTTTTCCACCTGAAAGTTTATTTTAGAATAAACATTACGGAGGGTGCATTATTATTAGATTAAGATACCTTTATGTTGTTTTTTAAACATAAATTCTCGTTATGATAGCTTAATTCTTGTTATGATATATAGAAACTTTTAATTTTAATTTTAGCAAAATTCTAAATTTGTATGCCCCTCTTAAGTCTAAAATACTTAGAGGTAATAATAAACCTTTTATAACTGAAGACTTACAAAAAGCAATTATGCTCCGCTCTACATTATATAAAAAATTCCTTAGTGATAAATCTGATATTTCGGCGCTAATGTACAAAAAACAAAGAAATAGGGTAGTAAAATTAAACAGTGAACTAAAGAAAATTTATTTTTGGCAAATTAACACTCTCTCGATTTCTGATACATCTCTCTGGAAGTTAACTAAACCTTTCGTATTAGATTAAATCAAGTAACTTTAACGAATGTATCACTTTATTTTCTTGCTCTATAGACCCAGTTGATGCAGCTATCAAAAAGTAAATTGATCATCTCAGTATAATAAACATAAAGAAAAAATTTAGTACGTGTACACATTGTTTCCAATTTCTTCAAATCACACCTGATGATATAACAAATATTATAGGGTCTATGAATAATAAGAAAAAGACTAGTGGTGATAAACCAACTTTTAAGTTAAAATTTTATATAGTTCACTTTAGGGACAGTCTTACAGATTGCATAAATAATAGTATCCATGATGGTGTATTCCCGTCATTTCTAAGAATGGCTGATGTTATTCCATGTTTCATGACTGATGTTATACAATGAAGATGGTATGATGTTGGTAAAATGGCTGATGTTATATCATTAAGAATGACCCAACTGATAAGTCAAATTACCGTCCAATTAGTATTGTACCAGCCCATTTTAAAGTTTTTGAAACTATTTTTTATGAACAAATCTTGATATTTACTGAACCTTGATTTGATAAACTTTTGTGTGGTTTCAGAAGAGGTTATAGTACTCAGCATGCCCTTTTTTTTGTTACTTAATAAGTGGCATGATTGTATTAATGATGGAGGTGTTGTTGGATCAATATTAATAGACCTCTCAAAAGCGCAC
Organism: Hydra vulgaris; assembly: GCF_038396675.1. NCBI lineage: Eukaryota > Metazoa > Cnidaria > Hydrozoa > Anthoathecata > Hydridae > Hydra > Hydra vulgaris. Next base: position 41,963,003 of record NC_088922.1, read on the forward strand.
GACTATATCCCGCATGACTTACTAATTGCAAAATTAGACGGCTATGGTTTTTCGAAAGAAAGTCTTTATCTCTTGCTATCCTATATTTGTTGCCGCAAATAAAGGGTAAAAATAAGGTCTTCTGCCTCAAATTGGGTGGATATATCATCTGGAGTGCCTCAAGGGTCAATGCTTGGACCTATTTTGTTCAATATCTTTATAAATGATTTATTTTTACTTATTTAAGATACGGAACTTTGTAATTTTACTGATGATAACATATTTATGCTTGTGGTTATGGATTTAAGGAGGTTATTTTTCGTTTGCAAAAAGAAGCAACCAATACCATCAATTAGTTTCAGTTAAACTCGATGGTTTCTAATCCAGATAAGTTCCAATTTTATTTAGTTAGCTTAAAAAACACAAAAAATATATCGCTAAAAATAGGTAATAAAGGGTTTTTGCCTCCGATAAGGTAAAACTACTTGGTATAACAATTGATAAAGATCTTAAGTTTGAGGAACACATTAAACAGTTATGCAGTAAAGCTAATGGTAAATGTTTTGCTCTATCACGCATAAAAAATTTTTTATCCCGTGATAAATCTATTTTGCTGTTTAATGCTTTTATTTTGTCTAACTTTTCTTATTGTACTCTAATTTGGATGTTTTGTTCAAAAAAGATGACAAACAAATAAATAGAATTCATAAAAATGCTCTAAGTATAGTCTATAGAAGATTTGATTTGTCTCTGCATGAATTATTAGAATCCATCTAAGAAATTTGAGATTTCTTATGATGGAAACTTTTAAATCTATTAATTGTTTAATTGTCTAAATTCAATATTTATGAAAAATCTTTTTTACTATAAAAAATCTTATGCATTAACTCCGTTGTAGCAAAAAAACTCATTCTACCTGCTAAAGGCTCCATATATAATGATTCATGCTGTACGTTATATAGAGCCACCTCGCTCTGGAACACACTAAGTAGTGAGACCATGTCCGAAAAAAGTCTTGAGGTGTTTAAAAAACATATCAAAAATTGGTATCGTAATAATTGCGTTTGCAAAGCTTGTCGTTTTTAACATTTTGTTTTATTTTATACTGGCTTATATCTTTAGCTAAGATTGTATTACTATAAATATATTTTTTTTAAATTGAAAAAATTGTAAATTTTCATGACATTTTTTTTTTTTTTTATGAAATAATTGTAATTTTTTTTATAACATTTATATGTGCGTGTGTACTGTCTATAAAGTTAAATGTGTTGATTCAAATTAGTTTTAGTGTTAACTAAAACTATCTCGTAAAAACTTGAAATAAAGTTTTTAGTTAATTAAGCTTATTATAATTAAATATTTTGTGAAATTAATATCTACGCCTAATATAAATTAATATCTACGCTTATAACTGTCATTTGCCTTTCCTGAAACTTTATACAAATGACACAATCTATACGATTCGTTTGTTTTTGAGGACAAATTGTAAACATTTCGATATAAAGTTGTAAGATTTTCCAAACCGCGATTTTAGAAAGTAACAAATTTGATGTTATTTATAAGTTAGAATAAGTCATAACCTTTACAATTTCGCTGAAAATATAAAAAATTGAGCTCGTCTTACTTGGAAAAACCACTTTACTTAACCACTTTACTTAACCACTTGTTAATTAATAATGGTGATGTCGGGGCAGTTTTGAACATTATAAATGGGACACTTCTGATTTGTTTTTTAGATTTTCTGCACTTATAAAATTTTATTACTACGGCTTATTTCCTGATTTAAAATTAAAAATGGTTCGAAGGTATAAGAAAAAAAGTGAAACAAAAATTAAAGAGGAAGATATTATCAATGCTGTTCTCCATGTTGTAAATGGGTTTATGAAGCAGAACCAAGCTGCTAATACTAATATAAAACGTAATACTTTACATTACCGAATAAAGAAATGTAAACAAGATTGATTATCCAAGACCAAGCTATGGTTCTCAACTAAGTTAGGTACGTAGAATTCCGCGTTTTACGGTTTACTATTTGTGCAAAAATTCTGCGCCAAGCTTTTTAAAGTTTGTTTTTTGCCATTGATGAAAAAACATACTTTTTGTTTCAATTTATAGAATTATATACAAACATAGATGTTTTTCAGAAACTAAAGTAATTAAACTTTATTAATCTGTATCTTTAGATTACAATGAAGATTATTTTGAGTGAATTTATTAATAACAAAATTTTTTTTGTACTTCTTGCATTCAGTAAATGTTTAAGATATGCTCACTTTATTTTATAACCTTTCACTAAGTTTAGTTAACACTTTCTTTGCATCTGCAAAATTTCATCGATTTATTTTACCCTATTTTGTGGCGCACTTTAGGTACCTAAATTTCATTTTATTTTCGTGTTAATATTGGGAGAAGGAAGGGGGGAGTGATAAGAACTTAATTTGCATATAACATATGATATATAAATATGATAATATGATCAAATTTAGAATAGAAAAATGAGCCAGGAAAAAGTGGTGAAAAAAAAAAGGAATTGGTAATTTAGTTTATTTTTTCACAAACTTTTTTAGTTTATATTTTAGTTTTTATTAAGTGATCTTTTATTAAGTGTCCTGATTAGATCTAATAATTAGATCGTCTACTAAGCAGATTAGACAAGAAAGGATTAAAGGGGACATACAGGGATAAAATTTCAAAAAGTAAAGAGTGATAGTATTTTTTTTCTTGTTTAGATGAACAAATTAATGAAATGATGAGTTAGTATTCTTATCAGAAATCTAGTCAAGACAGTAAAGGCCAAGACCAAGACTAAGACCAAGACATTTGGGCTCAAGTCCAGGAACAAGACCAAGACTGAATGCTTCAAGATCAAGACCGAGACATCAAAAATTCAACCCAAGACCAAGACTGAAAGCTTTTACAAGACCGGGATGCATATTTTGAAACCCTATACAGGCTCAGAATAGGCAGAAAAATGAGCAATCTGATTTGCTGATTTTGAAAGAGAGGCAAGTGCGATTTTGTTAAAAAATATAAATAAAATCAATATAAACAGATTTTTGAAATAATTTTCAAAGTAATGATATACTAAGTTTATCAATACAAGTCATGTGTTACTATCAACACAGGAAATTCATTTTATTTTAGTACTCTTCAGAGTATTTAAAATGTATCAAAATCTATTTGTACAAGAGAATTTTCACTCGTAAAAATTTCAATAAAGCTTATCTTGGTGATGAAGATTTGATCTATTGTTAATTTTAAGAAACGAAAAAAAAAATGTGTTGAAGTAAATTTGAAAAAATCTACAAATGTGTTTCTCTTAAAATATGCTCTTGGCCTTAAAGCATTCTCAAATACATAGTTCATATAAGTATGTTGTACGAGACTAATAGTGAAGCACTTTTGCATACAAAGTTTATATGCAGTTTTACGTGAATACTGGTGAAGAACTTTATTTATAAACTGATTTACATGTTTATTATAAAGAGTTGAAAGTTAGAGTTTTTAAAAAAAGAAAATTTGTACTAACTGCAAAACTAGCTTACATGTTCCATGTCAATATATGAGCTCTGAGGAGATTTTGTTTTCATGCTTTGCTCCAATACTCTAGACTTTAAAGACCAAGACTAAGACCATGACTTTAGGCTTCAAGACCAATAGTAAGACCAAGACAATTAAATACGAGTCTCGAGGCGTCTCAAGACCAAAACTTTGGTCCCGAGAACTACATCTCTGATTCTTATGTTTAGTTATTTTTAAAAGTATTTGAGCAACTAGTTATTTTAAAAAATACTTGTTTAATTATAATATAGTATAGTCACATTTATGTGAATGTGAATACATTTTCATTATCTAATATTTCTTATTTGGTTTTCTACTTATTTATCAGTAGAAAGCTAAAAAGGAATTATTAGATGAAGAAAATACTATAGAAATCTAAGGGTGTTTGGATATATTATATAATGATTCATTCATTTTTCTTAAAAATTTTTCTTCAATTTTCATAAAAATTCTTATTCAGTTTTCATAAAAATTCTTATTCAATTTTCATAAAAATTCTTATTCAATTTTCATAAAAATTCTTATTCAGTTTTCATAAAAATTCTTATTCAATTTTCATAAAAATTCTTATTCAATTTTCATAAAAATTCTTATTCAATTTTCATAAAAATTCTTATTCAATAAGAGTATAAATTTGATATAACTTTTTAATAATATAAATAATAGTTAATTCTAATAGAAATTTCTTAGTTTGTTACCGTAAGATTGGGTGGCTTTGGCCCTACGGGATGACTTTAGCCCAAGCAAAATTTTTGTTTAAAAATGGTTTAAAATCGATACCTCAAGGTAAGCCGGTTAATGTTTAGTAGCAAATTGTGGGAAAATTATTATTTATTTAGTCTAACTTAGTTTACTTAACTCGAGTCTTTGTGGTATTATTGTAAGTTGCACTTTAGAAGAAGCACCTAAAATCCGAATTTTTTTAGGTGTGTAAACTTTTACATCGATAGCAGTACCTGGAGAAGGTTTTTTATTGGAATATACACTGAATTAATTTTAAACCATTAGTGTTTGATTCTATCTTGTTTTGAAAGCTTAACAGTTTATTACTTTTTTGCAATAGAGATTAAAAAAAAATAGGTTGTCTTTGGCCCACTACATAGGGTGACATTGGTCCGAGCTAATGTCATCCCATGTATTAGAGTAAACCTTTTTTAGTGATCATTTATAGATATTATGGTAGTTACTATGTTGGAATGAAAAATTTTGTAGTAGTGATGCAATAGAAAATCAGTATAACAGTTTGTATTAGTAAATAGCAAAATTTGTTTAGTTCTTAGTTTAAATATGCCACAAAATTACAAGCCAAATCGTGGAAAAAGAAAATATGTTACTTATACTTTAGAACAGTTAGACAATGCATTAAAAGATTTAAAGAATGGTTTAATTACTCAACGACAAGCAGCTTTGAAATACGATATACCAAGATCAACATTAAAAAATAAAATAAAACAGACATATCCTAAAAAGTATGGTGGTCAACAAATATTTACATCAAAAGAAGAAGACATGTTTAAGGCATATGCAATAAAATCATCTGAGTTTGGTTTTCCTGTTGATAAATATGATTTAAGATGCATAGTAAAAGGGTATTTAGAGAAAAAAGGCGTTGTTATACCTCAGTTCAAAAATAATTTTCCAGGTGGCGATTGGATTCGATCTTTTTTAAAAAGAAATCCAGAACTCACAGTAAGATTTGCAAGCAACGTAAAGCGAAAGAGAGCAGAAATAGGAATGACTGTGATTGATAACTACTTTATAAATCTATCAAATGAAATAAGTAATATATCACCTGATAATATATGGAATTATGATGAAACCAATAAGTGATGATCCAGGTAAAAAAAAAATATTAACAAAGTGTGGATGTAAGTATCCTGAACGCATAATTAATTCTACAAAGACCTTGTTCTCTGTAATGTTTTGTGGCAATGCTAATGATGAATTGCTACCACCTTATGTTGTTTACAAAGCTGAGTCGTTATGGAATACATGGATGGAACATGGGCCATCAAAAGTACGTTATAACAGATCAAAAAGTGGTTGGTTTGACTCAACATGTTTTGAGGACTGGTTTTTCTCTTTACTTCTTCCAAGACTTAAGAAGGCTCAAGGAAGAACTGTCATTATAGGTGATAACGTATCTTCACATTTGAGCATTGCAGTACTGGATGCATGTCAAAGCAATAACATAGGATTTGTGGCATTACCAGCAAACTCTACACATCTCACGCAGCCATTAGATGTTGCTTACTTTAGACCTATGAAGATTAACTGGCGCAAAATATTATGTGAATGGAAAGAGAAAGGAAAAGGAAGGAGAGTTGCTTCTCTTCCTAAAGATGAATTTCCTAGACTTTTAGACCGTTTAATTACCAACTTAAATGAACATGGGAATGATAACCTTAGAGCTGGTTTTCGCAAAACTGGAATTTTTCCATTAGACAAGTCTCAAGTGCTTTCACGACTACCATGTTGTAATGTAGGTTTAGACTCAACTACTGATTTAGTAAGCCAATCATTTTTAGATCATTTATGTAAGTCACTGGATGATCCCTCAGATGGTTCTAAAAAACCAAAGCGACGTAAAGTATGTGCTGTCCCTGGTAAAAGCTTATGTTCAACAGATATATCATCTTGTGTTATAAATGAAAATAATAGATTAAATTCAAATAATGTAGATACACCTATCAGTATTATAAATACAATTGAGACCAATAACATTGACTTTGCTGGCCCAAGTACAAATACTGTAGCTACTGAGACTTCTAATCTAATTTTTGCGGATGTAAGTTTAGTCGTAGAAAGTCATACAGAATCTTTAGATCATTCAGCATTAAGCAAAAAGAACTTTCAAAATATTGATAAAACAAAAAATATTTGTAAAAAGGAGAAATTGTTAAATCTTGTAGAGAATTGTTATGTAATTGTTAAATGCAATGGAGAGTTAAATCCTGGATAGGTTTGTTTATTTATTTTGAATTATTTATATTTAGCTAATCAATTAGTAAACTTTATAACTAATTATTTTAATAACTAATATTATTTAATGTAATAACTATTGAATAATTTTAAAGTAGCTTTCGAAATTTTTTTTTCTGCAGTTGAAAAAATTAAGAAAAAATCGAGCAGAAATTACTATTATGACTTAACTGGAACTGGCCACTACCAGCAGTGCTACTTCTTTTTCCCCGGTCTGAAATAGTCGATTTTATTGAGGAACCAAAGAAAATTTCGAAAAGAGGAATTTATTCCGTTCCAGAACTTTTTCACTAAATTTTTTAAAACATTTATTTAGTCATTTTTGTTTACTTTATACCTAAACTGTTTTGTTTACTTGGTACCTATACTTGTTTAGTTTGTACCTATATTTTATTTTCTATATACAAGAACTTTGTTACTAAATTTTTGTCACTTTATTTTTGTAAATTTATTTTCTTTGCTTAAATATTGTTATTTTTATTGTTGTTTTGCTTCCTTTAGTCCCTTTTTACAGGGTTGGGCCAAAGTCACCCTAACACACAGGGCGACTTTGGCCCACCATTCAAACCACCCAAAAGATACTTCAGGTAAATAATTTTCAAATGGGAAACAGATAGTTCTAACTGTCCTTTCTATGTACTTCGAATAGTACTTAGTGTTTGAGGAAATAACTTTTGTGGCTTTCATTCAATAGACATTAAGGTGCAAAATGGGCCAAAGCCACCCAATCTTACGGTATTTATTGTTGTTTGTTTTATTTATATAATTAGTATTACATTTTTATATAGATCAATTAGAGATTGAGCTCGGAAAGTTTAATATTAATTATTCCATTTATTCGATAAAAGTTCAGCGTAGTGTTGTTGTGTTGTTCAGCATAGTGTTGTTGTATTGTTCAGCGTAATGTTGTTCAGCGTTCAGTGTTGCCAATATTATTGACAATAATAACATTCTTTTTTCAATAAAAATAAAAATTATTAGTTATTTGCATGGTAAATGTTTCATTTTATAGCATTTTACTTTTTCAAATGAATTTAATTTTTTTTTTTTACACAGTAAAAATAAACTTTTATAATTTTAATTAATTAACATAATTACATATTAACAATAAATATTAACATAATAAGTTTAATTATATTTTTCACCTTTTGAAACTTGTATAATTTTTGAAGATAATAACATCAATAACAATTTGTAGGTATAAATGTCAACATTTATACCTACAAGTAAGTAAAAGTTGCAAACAAATTTTAAAATGCCATTTTCTTGTATTCTTTTCTTTTCTTTGTAATGTTTAGTGACCCCAACATCAAGTAACGGTAAGAATGTAAATTCAAATTTTTTTGATTTAAAGAATAATTTAATAAATTTAGAAAATCATAAAGTTATAATTTTTTAATATAACTTTTAGTTACATTTACTTTTACCCCCACTCGTAAGTTTGTAAATTATAGCATTTCGATTGTCAATTAATTAAAAGAAAATGGAGTAATTGAATTTTAAATTTTTTGTATGTATTCTTTATTTGCATCTATTTCTACCATTACCATTAAGTTTGTATATTATAGTATTTTGGTACAGTAAGTGGGGTGACCTGCATAAAAGGTACCGCAAGTGGTGTGACTTTCAAAAAAAGTACACCAAGTGGTGGGACTCGCAAAAAAGATACTGCAAGTGGTGTGTCTTGTAAAAAAGGTACCGCAAGTGGTGTGACTTGCAAAAAAGTATAGCAAGCGTTTTTATTTATTTATTTTTAAATTTATTATTAACAATCTTTATTTCTAGGTTGGAGGGGGTTCAAACACTACTTTCACAGAAAATGGGGGCATGAACTGAAAAAAAGGATACACTTTTTTGTCTTGTAATGTGGTGCATATGCTTTCAAGTTACTTTTTTTTTTTTTTTTGCTGAAGTTTTGTGTTTTTAATGACGGCGTTAATAATAGCGACACTAGTCTTAGAACTAGGTTTAGATAGCTAAGAAGCAAAACTACTTGTAAGGATACGTGGCGTTGATTGACTAGATGTAGGTACTGACTTCAATTCTTCAAGTTTTTCCACTTAAAAATTGTGTTTTCTTTTTTGACTATTCCTAGTCTAGCGAGAACATGTTTAAGAGTTAGTCATAAGGACTTTATCATTGCAGAGTTGCTCTTAGTGATGCGAGATTTCGAGAATTTGAGAACTATTTACAAGAAGTCAATAAATTTCGAAAAATTTTGCGATTCTCCAAAAAAACTTTTTTTCATAAACTTATATTTTTGAAAAAAAGTAGATTTTACTGCTATACTTAACTATTACTCGTAATACCTATTTGAAATCTACTGATTTTAGTTGTACCATGTTCCATTTTATCAAAATAAATTACAACTGTCAAATAAGAAATTGGAAAAATCACCCTTTATTTAGGTTAATTTTAATGTTACAGTTAATCTATTTTTATAACAACATCATATTATATACTAACTGTTAAATCTAATAATTATCAGAGCTTGTCATAAAAAAATCTTTGTAAAAACATCCTTTTCTTTGACTGGGAGTGCTAACACTTTTCTTATTGCTAGGATTTTTTCATGTATTTTTACTACCTTCTGTCTTTTTTCTTATTTCATTCTCCTCTATATATAAGTGCGTTTATTACTATTTTAAATAAATAAATGACTAATGATTTTTACTATTTTTAATGAAATTATTTTAATGAGCTACAATGACCAACAGGGTAAAGAGGACAAGCTCTTTAGGTGACTATTTATCAAAAGAATTAAAGTTCTACCAATACAGGACCATGCTGGTTCTATCGTTTTGCCTTTATCTTCGGTGTCATCATCCGAACGATTTAATTGTGCATTTATCGGCGGGGATGAAATTAATCAAATTACAATTAAACTTAGTCTTTTTTCTTCAGAACCTGGATTTACCTAGGGCCCTCGAGGATATAAATCCGTCCCTTATAACAGACTAAATATTTATTTTCAACGTTTGATTTTTTCAAGATATTTATATACAGATACATTCAATATATTTATTAGCAAACTTTTCTAAAAATATTCTTAATAATCAAATAAAAAAGTGGTTAATTTGTTGAAAAAAAAGCAGATTTTTTTTTTTGTTGGTCAGATTTCCCCTCCTCCAACCTAAAAAGTATATATACAGTTATAACACTTGAATTATTATAATATTATCACACTATTATATTATTACATATTATTACACTTCTGCTTAACACTAAATTTTTAAATAGAGATTAAAATGTATATCAAATATTATTAATTCAAAAAATAAAACCTAAATGAATTAAGTTTTGTTCTTTAAAGCAATTTTATAAACACCACCCTCCCCCACCCACCCTATTATTCAAAGTTACCAAACTAAAGAAAGCAGAAAAAAATTTTCATGAGTAATAAAATCAATAAATAAGTTTAGTAACCATACATATAAGTCACATAAAAGATTTAAAATAAAAAAAAACATATGAAATGTTTATATATGTTTCTAAAGGAAAGCTCAACAAAAATACATTTGTTTTGATCAGGGCCGTCCCGAAGAGGACTCTCATGGCGGGGTGTTGTTTGTATTTTTTCCCAACAAAAAAAGACCACAAGACAAAAAAAATAAAAGGTGCTCAAAGTTTTAAATTTACCAATTCAAATACTAAATGTGTCAACTCAAATGCTTCTATGACAGATTTTTTTTTTTTTGGGGGGGGGGGGGAGGTCACCCCCTACACCCCCCGTTTGGGACGACCCAGGTTTTGATGCTACAAAGAAAAAGAAATTCAAAAAAAAGTTTAAAAATGGTGTCTTAAGTTTTTTATCGTATTTATTGGCTCCAGATCTCGCGATTTTCGCGTACCTTATTAAAGATGGAAATAATAATTAATGATCGTAAAGATAACGATGGGAACATCAATAATAACGAAGGTTTGTATCAATTTTTAATAGAACTTGCGGTTTGAATATTAAATTCACTACAAGTGTATTTCAACTCGATTTTTATATATTTTAAGTTAGTTGAATCGTATTTTATATGTACGTAAACTAACATAGTAAAAAAAGCAACTCCCACATTGCGTATTTAAAGCAGTTATTAAAAGGTTATGAAAATATTTTCGTACAAAAGAGTTTGCATAACTTAAGAATATTCTTAATCAAAAAATTTTCTTTTTTAAAGGTCGAATTAAAGTTATAAAACTAAAAATTTAACAAGTGCTAATAAAAATATATTATTGTCTAAATAATTATACTTCGTTTTTGTGGCGCTTTTTAAGTTGAAAAATTCCAATATCGCAAGCATTTTCTTTTATTAAGATAATAAAAGTTAGTGTCTCAATGAAAAAAATTATTTTTTGAGTCAAAACAAAAGGAGACAAAGTAGCGCAAGAGAAACTTTATTTACAAGTTGTTTACTTGTTGGGAGAAATTCGGTCAAACAAAAATTGTTAATGAATTTGTAATTTTAATGAACTCGTTATACTCTTCATATTAACTTATCAGGTTTGAATATATTAAAAAGAAAAAGAAAAATTTTGAAATATTCTTTAAAAACCGATTTTTAATGTAGGACAATATTAACCATCAATAAAAACATACAGTCGGGGATTTATTGCGTAACTATTGGATAATAACTTTTATATTTTAATAATTATATATTTTAATAACGCGTAACTATTGGATAATAAAAACATACAGTCGGGGATAGTGCAAAACCGCGTAACATTGGATAATACCACGTACAGTAGTTTTTTTACTGGAGAAGTTTACACGGCGTTAATTTTTGATCAAAAATCTCCTGATTGCCAGTTTGCGCGTGTTTTCACACTTACAGTCATAGTAAGTGTAAACCATGTGAAAATAACAAGTTTTTGCGAGCGGTTTCTATCGGCACAGACATTTTGCACTAAACTTCAATTTTATTTTAAGAAAACAAAGCGTATGTTTATGTGCCTCATCATACCATTGTTTTAATTATGTCTTGAGATTATACTTACACATTGATAACATAATATTAAATTGATATTTGCAGAAAAAAGAGTAAAATAATTGGACACTACAATTATAATTGTACTTCTGAATAAAAACTAATTATTAAAAAACTAAAAATCTATATGTAAAATAATAACTTAGAATTTTGTAAAACACCAAAATTAAACATCTCCAAAAATAATTTAAAGAAATTATGAAATATAAGTAATCTAATTAGTAAATAAAAATAAGGGAAAATTCTTTATAGAAAATGCTGCTATAAAAATCATTTTAAACTGGTTTGCAGTTAAAGGTTCTTTTGATTACGTTGCAGGAAAATAAGTCGTAAAGTACAACCTGCCAATACCTAAAAATAAAAAACAAAAAAATACTACCGTCCGATCAATTTATCATACATGTTCTATTTTCATTCAATTTGTAAATTTTATTTCATAAATCTACACACACTGCGATTTGCATAGCTTGTTGAACAGCTTTAGATATATTGTGGATTAAATAGCTAACCTTAGCTTAATTTGCTGCATTCATTCATTTATATATATAGTAAAAACAACTATCTGAGCATTTTTCAACCTACTGTGCAATTACATAAAATCGTATATAAATACTAAGTTATAATTCCCACGACAATTAAAACTACAATAGTCATTAAAACAAATAATCTTAAGTGAATGCGTGACCTTCATCACGTTTATTTACGTGACTTTTACCACGTATACATAATAATTTTAATTCACCAACTTTTAATAGAACATTAATCTTAAGCCAATATAATAACTTTTTCTTAAGCGAATATAATAACTTAACCTTAAACCAATAGAACTACTATATACGTATTTCAACATATTACTATATACACCTTAATTAATTAAAAAATAAAATAAAAATCATAATATTAATAAAGGTGTCATCTTATTGATATTTTTATAACAGGTAATATTTATAAAAACTAATAGAAATAAGATGTTTTCATATTTTGAATATCTTATCTTTTAATGAAGGTTGTATGAAAATATCTTAAATTGATATAAATAAAATCCAAGTCTAAAAAATATATATTAATTTGAACAAATTTGATTTCTGAAATCGAGATATAATCAAAATGCAAAAGGATTTTCAGAAATAAATTGAAACCAAAAAAATTGTTGCTTGTGCATTCTTTTTTATGTTTGCCAGCACAAATTTTTAAATAAAAAGCCATAAAATTGAGCAGCCTTGCAAGTCAAAGTTTTAAATTTAAAACTTTATACTTTTTTTATTTCAACAGATTTTGGGTTCGTTTTAGTTTAAAAAGTATTACTCATGTTTTTTGTAATGTCAACAATAGATATTTGGTGTTAAAATTATTAATATCCAAATACTATAGTCAATGCTAGTTACGCGGATTTGCACTATCCCCAAGATACGTATGTTTTTATTGATTTTTATGTATACATAGTTTTTTACATTTTCGTACATAATAACGCAGAGGTTTTAAAAAAAGTAGCAAAAGTGCTTATATTACCCAGACCACTTAGTAATATGAGCACTTTAAATTAGCTCAAATAACATTAATGTTTTTTTGTTTTTTTTTGTCAAGTAAAAAATATCATCCTGACAATTAGAACTAATTTGTGGAATATAATGATTTGTTATTAACAAAACTTATTATTAAAAGATCAAATTTTATAACACTTTTTATTAAAACATTACTACCTTGTTTTACGCAACAACAACCACAAAAAAAGGAAAAAAATAAGTTCGTTATTTTTTCAATTGTATTAACTCAAACCTTTAAACGATAAAATTACAAATTTTTGAATTTAATTTACAGAAAGATATTTAGTATTGTTAAAATATTTAAAAAATTTTGTATTGTTATTATTTAAAGAGAAATTAAAACCACTGCAATTTTACGTTTTTAAACTAGGTATTTTCAATGAAAAACACTGGGTAATTTGAGCATGCTCATTTTACACAAAAATGGTATCTTTAAATAAAGTCAAAACTAAATGTTTCTATGCAGTATTTTTCAGACAAAAATGAAACGGATTTTAAGCTAACATATTTTTCTTTATGAAAAATTAAATTTCATTATTATAGCCTCAAAATTTCGCGCCACAGATTTATTCATGCATAATGATAATATTTAATAACGATTCTATTTGATGAGAGGCCGCAAATTACTGTATATAAATTTACGCAAACTATACTAATTACTGTTATCACCTCATAAAGTCGATTCTGGAAATTCAAAGCAAATTTAACTTCACTGTTTACATATTAAAAATCTCTTGGTATGCTCATATTACCATATTACCCTAATCTACCCTAATAATAAAAAAAAAAAACATTTTCTTTTTGCCTTTCGTTGTTGCATAATTATGCAAAATGAAATGTTTTTTCCAAAATGAAAACGTTTTTTAATTAAAAAAAAAAATTTTTAATTTAAATGTTTTCTTTTTATATTTAAATTTTTTTTTTGTATTTAACTTTAAATGTCCGGCTACATCTTGACTTTGCCTTTCAAGCTTTCCCCGTATCATGGATACAGACATTAAGTTACTTGAGCATGTTCAAGACCGTGTCACCCAGACGATATCATCAATTGTAATTTTACTAAATCAATTGTAAATTTACTAAAGCCATGTGGGCTTTAAATGTTATTGTAAAGGGGCTCTATGAAAAGATTGTGGTGACACCAGTCATCCGTATCTTCTTTGAGCCCCTGTCTGTTTTATATATATTCTTTGTGTAACGTAAAAGTTTCATGGTAATTTAATTATTTTATTTTTATATAAACAGCGAAAGAAAAAAAAATTAGCCATATGAACAAAAAAAAACGTCAGCAGACTTAAACTTACCTCCATAAAAGAACGCCACTTACAAGGAGCAATTCAAAATACTCAACAACATCGACTAAATAAATTTTTTAGTCCTACAACACCAACTGATTGGGTGCGGTGTATATAATTTGAGCGGCCATGAAAAACAGTTCGAACGTCAGTTCGTCAGCCGAGAACCAAAAGGCCGTATGTCCACGTTATGTCTTTTTTCTGTTTATTATCAATAAATATTCAACAATTAATGGAGTATGTGTCCAATAAATATATTCTCAAGAATGATACAACTTTCAAAATAATAAAAAAACTAGTCGGACATTTCGGTAATAAGTCTTCACAAATTAAATTTTAAAACTTGATTTTCTCGGAAACACAAAAAATGGACAGTCTCTTGGTTCTCGGCTGATGAGTTTGTACGAGGATGCTAGTAGAGGTCTAACTATTTTACGAACAGAGTTTCATTAAATTGGAATTCTCTCATGCAAAACGTATGTCTCGACGCTAAATGCATTTAAAGATCGGATTTTGTAAGTAAAATCTGTTGAATCAGCAAAGCAGGGGCGGATGCAGGTTTAGTTTAATTTAAACTTTTATTTTAAAAAAATGGTTGTTTCACCCAATATCAGGGCTCATCAGCATGTTTAGGAACATACTTGTCGTTGACATGGACAATCGTAAAAAAAAAAAAAAAAAAAATTAAGAACAGAAAAGAGAGTGACACAAATACAAATAGATTTATATAAATAGGTAAATAAAAGGTTATATATTTTATATTACAAGATTTTTAAAAAAAGTTAAACCAAGTTAAAGTTAAACAACAGGAAGATCATTTTTGATCCAATGAAAAATGGGACAAAGACTTAGGGATATTATTAGGTTGATTGAGAGAAAATTTATTTAAAATTTTCTCTCAATCAATCTAATAGTAGTTTTATTTTTATTTTATTACTAAATCAGAAAATGATAGAAAGAGATTGTCAATGTCAGAAATTTGCCTGATCTATGACCACTAATTATTTAGCTAATCCCAAACAAAAGTATGGGGTTACATATAAACCGTGTTGTTAAGGACACCATTGATGTCCTGGACTTTGGAGAGATTTCCATGCCTATTTGTTAGCTGTTACATGAAGAGCATAAAGTAAATAAAGTGATAAAGGACAAGAATTTATTAATATGAAGTAGTTGAGTTAGAATAAGCAGCATAAATCATTGAACTCAAGTTGTCTATTTTTTTTTATAAAAAAACTGTTAATAACATTATCAATATATGGAACAAAATTTTGATGGGTATACATTAATGCCAAACAGTTGAGTGGATCTTCTGACAGTTTTTCTTGTATAGTCTTTCAACCGACGCATAACAGAAAAACTACACTCATACTCACATAAAGTACAGGTAGTATCTTTAAAGCTATCATGACATTTTTAAATCCAGGAAATGATATTGATTTAAGAGTTACGGATACATTGTTAGGAATAGTCTCAGAGAATCTTTACCAATACTTTCCTTGAAGAACTAGTTCCCTATTCAACGCACAGATATTAGGGAAATCATCTATACAAAAATAACAGAACATTTTAAACTACTCCTCCAACACAATTGGGTTTTGGCTCTTTTAAGAAAAGAAATCATAATAAAAGGAATAGTTGCTAACCTTTTATATACAGCTGCAGTTTCTGGTTTGAATCTTGTAGATATAGATGTAGATACATGATCTATAAAAGAGACAGTATAAAAGGGACTCTATAAAAGGGACAGTATAAAAGGGACACTATAAAAGGGACTCTTTTGAAATATTTTGAAACAGAATCTGATGGAACATTAGAAGAATTTTTTTGAATTGAACAGGCTCTTGGTTTCAAAAACAAAATGTCAGCTTTACTTGATAGCAAACATGATGCTTTGTAGCATCTTCGTAGCAGCTTTGTAGCAGCTATTTTAAAAACTATCAATATCATTTCTAATGGAAACAAATTTATTTTTAAAAGCTGTAATAAGATGCAAACCGTCTAAGATATTAATAGTTTTTGATTGTAGTAATCAAGTACCAGGCAAAGTAAAATCAAAGACACGTCTTGTCACAACTAAAGTAAAGATGAATTGAAAAGTGCTTATGGAATTTAAAAAAGTAGAAGAATTATTTTGTGTGTCTTTGTTTACAGAACTCTCAGGGAAAGCCGTGATATATAAAGCATGGAAAATAAATAATGTTCAAGAAAAGTGTTTAAACCATCTATAAGCGCAATCAATTTAGTTCCACAAACATTTTTTAATTATTTTTTTTTTATGTGCTTGAGATTCAAGCTCTAAAATTCTAGCTTCTAAAAACCTGTCTATTTTCTGAATAAATAAAAACTTTATCAAAAACCTAATTGGACATTACCGATTCACAAACAGATAAGTTCAGTTGATGGCTATGACAATGTGTATACAGAGCCTTTGAATTTATAATTAGAACCTGAGCAGAAAGACCATTTATATACCCCGAGACAGAACTGGCTTCATCATATCCTGACTCCTACAGTTTTTTATATCTAGATTCAAGTTGCTTACACAATTAATACAGGTTAACTTATTGTATTAAAATAACTTAGCTCAGACCAATACAATGCTTTTTATTGTCTTTTAAGTAAGACGGGATACAAACTTCTGCACATATATTTCTTCTTATTGTGCCATCAACAAAACGACTTTATTTGTAACTATTTTGTTATTGTTATTAATAAATTTATCCAATAAAGTTTCATAAAACATATTTAAATTGACAAGAACGTCGGATTTTAATCTTTTTAGAACATCTTCAGTTAGGTTATCGGTCATACTTAGACATTAAAATTCTAAAACCCTCTATCACGTTTTAAAGGAAATACTTTTTTGATAGGTTGATAGAACGGAGTATATTTGCAACCAATCAAATAACTGCTGCAAATGGTGCAAAGTATAGTTTACACTACGATTTTTTAAAAAGTTTTTTTTTTAAAACGTGATTCGTTTAAATCTGACTGATTGCTACTTTTAATAACGTAAACCTTTTTATAACCTCATCTAATTTTCTTGTATCCTGCAAAGTATAATTTACGTTAGCAGGTTTTATTAAATAGTTTTTTCAACTTCTGCAAAGCATTGTTTTCATTGTAAACTTTTTTCTAATTGTGTTTTCTAATAAATGTAACAAAAATATAATAGTATTAGGCGGGTGTTGATGTCATAATACCAATATTTATACTTATTTTTTTACCCTGTCACTCGCAGCACTTGACGGGGTTTAAATCCGCCTCTGCAAAGAGACTCCTAAAAAAGTTTGTTCATAAAATTAATAAACCAAAATTTTTTATATATTCTTTTTTTTAAATACTATTAATTAAAAAAAATTATTAATACTTTTAAATACTGCATCATTGCGGTATTAATTGTAGTTGAACTTGTATTAATTTGATCACTGAATATATCAAACTCAAACTCTTGTTGCGTGTTTGGTTTTTTTGCTTATATATGTAAAATACGTCTAAATATTTTAAGTTTGTATATTTTAATCGAATTTTAGTAATCTTGCGTGCTTAATGCAAGAAGGAGGATGGTGAGGTGGATTTTAGTTTAGATCTAATTAACAAGGAAGGGAAGGGAGAAGAGAAGATCTTAATAGACTGGGGTGAGAATCAATTTCTTTAAAAAAATTAAATTTATCGTCGGTTACATGAAACTTATCATTATTAAGAGATTGAGTATTATGAACTAGTTTAAACTAGTTTAAACTAGTTTGACATATTAAACGATCTTGCTTTTAAACACACATACCTTTTGTCGACAAAAGGTACGAGAACTAAGGTTCGAGAACAAAATCTGTTAAACCATTATTTTGATTTCGTAAATTACGATTTTAAATTTACTGTATAATCATTATGCAGCAGTTAGAAGGAAACCAGAAACCAATATAGTTAACGAAAATTATTACAAAACCAGTGTTATGGTTTTTTATTTTATAGCTATTTTGTACTACTTTTGTTGTGTCTTTTACAAAATTACATTTTTTATGCTCGTAGTAAATTATTTAATAAACTATAATGATTTGTATGATGAGTGTGTATTTTTAACTTTTTTTAACGCAACGCCATAGAAACGCTGTCAGCTTCTCTCTCTTTATTGAGGGTTTATTAATAAAGGGATAATATAATGGAACCTTCTTTGTTATTATTAAGTCCTCAGGCATTTCAGGTATTTTTTTAACCGATGTTATGTAGTCTTTGTGTCGTTAACAAAAAGCGAGCAGAGCTAAATAGTTTATTTATAGATAAATTTGTATTTAATTACAATTTCAAGTTGGTACATCAATTTAAATTGTTAATATTGATTTATTTACAAATAACCCGTATTACGCGTTGCTTACTGAAAGTATTCATTAATAGCATTGAATAGACCCTTATCTAAAACATTTCCTTTAATGTTTGCTATTAATACAAATTTATTCTTCAATCGCTCAACACAACTTCAAATACACTCCGATACAAGCTTTGTTTGAACTTATAAACACTGAAATAAAAAGTTATTATCTCTGGTCTAAAGCATATAAGCTGTTTTCGAATTGTGAAAAAAACCGCTTTACTCTCATTCATAAAACAACGTAATGAATTTAATTTTCTATTGAAGTTACTAAAGTTGTTTATCAATAACAATAAATAATCAAGAAAAAATTATGAGGACTCCTGGAAACAAAAACATTGTTTGCAATAGGCGTTGCAACATTCTTTATATGCTAATGTTGTACGACCAAGCACAAAACAAAGTTAAAAATATTGCAAAGCATACAAAATTATGAATGTAAACCAATAAATAATTTAAACAAGTTACATAATGTTACCCATGTAATCAAAATAACGAAAGTCATAGATATAGCTAAATTTAATTCATTGCAGGTTTTACTAATTATGTTTAAATACAAAAACAGTTTTTTTTTCAAACATATTTTGTTTAAATTGCTTTAAAATATAAGCTTTAGTGAATACTAGCGGAAAAAAGAATTCAAATGTCAAATTTTTCCACTATGTATCTTCGACCCATTGTTATGGAATCAAAAATAATAGTATATTTCGACTTAAAAAGCAGGTCTTTGTTAGAAAAGCAAACAATACTACATCTATTGGAAAGGAGCAAAATGACTTTTTCTGTAACAAGTTGATAATGAGATTTTTAAAAAATAGGGGGAAAAGAAAATCTACGCGTCTTTTAATTTAAAACGTGATTTAGTTTTTCAAAATAATGTTAACGTGATTTACGCTATAGTAAATCGAAGTTTTTCTTAACAAATAACGAAGTTGTTTGTTACAAATATATGAACAATAAAGTTGTTGCAAAAAACTTCGTTTGAACAACGAAGTTGTTCATATTTTTGTTTTAATTTAAATACAGACTTTAGCGTAAACAACATTATTTTGAAAACAAGGAATCGATTAACGTTAACATTATTTTGAAAACAAGGAATGTCAAATAACGACGCTTTACAAAAAGTTGCGATGATTGGAACATGGGAACAAAAAGCCCTTAAATTTTCGCCCCCATACCCCAAACGTGAGAGCAACAAGTTGATAAGAAATTTTTTGTACTATTTTCAATTATATTTGTTTTCATCAATAAATTTTAAACTTCATAGTAAATATTTCAGA
Source organism: Hydra vulgaris (assembly GCF_038396675.1). NCBI lineage: Eukaryota > Metazoa > Cnidaria > Hydrozoa > Anthoathecata > Hydridae > Hydra > Hydra vulgaris. Next base: position 41,982,989 of record NC_088922.1, read on the forward strand.
GTTTTAAAATTATAAACATATAAAGTTTTAACCACTCTCAATTTGAGGAGGTTACAAATTTTATATGGTCATAATTTTTCAACGCTGAGACATTATACTATGAAAGTTAAATTTTATTGATGAATATTATTCTAGTTAAGAATGCTACAAAAAATATTTTATCAACTTGTTGCTCTCACGTTTGGAGTGGGAGGGGCGAAAGTTTTAGGGCTATTTTGTTCCCAGGCTCAAATCATCGCAATTTGTTGTAAAGCATTTTTATTTGGCATAAGTGTAAACATGTAAATGTTTGGCTCCATATCTGAAAGTTAATTATCTCAAACACCAAAAAATGCTGGATCTATCGTATCTCAAAACTAACACCCGTTTGGAAAAAAGGTTTTTCAAAACGGGTGTTTGTTTTGAGATACGATAGCCTAAAATAGTGGACAATTTGTAGAGTATCATACATCTGGTAACAGAAATCGATTAAAAATCATCATGTGACAAAGATTTTTAGATTTAAAACTATTTTTTTTTTATTACCAACTTTTCTATTTGTAAGTTGAAAAATCATTTGAATCATTATAATAAATATACATACTGAAAAAATACTATTGATCTATGGCTGATAACGCTTTTTATATTGTCCCCTTCCGCATTTAATTTAATACAACGCTTTAAGAGTTTTCACCCCTATTGAATAGCAGTCGCTCTTAAAACCATTTTGTCAAATGAGCCGCCATTCTATAAATAAACCCCATTAACAAGGTTTAATATAAATTATTTTGCAGTTTTCGCTTTAGCAGATGTGGCGATAGCAAGAAAATAACATTCTGAAAATCATAAAAATATAACAATGCAAATATTGTAGTCGCATTATTATTGTGTGTCACGTGTTGGAGCGCGTTAAATTTTGATTGACTTCTCCCACCCACTACTTACAAGAATAGGCATAAAGTGAATTTCATTTAAGAATTGCAATAGTTTTAATTCTTTTCACCTTCTCATTAAATTTTTTTTTATCTGTTTGAAAAACTTTAATAATTAATTTTTATCAAAGTTTTCTAAAAACAATATTTCAAAAATTCAATTTGGCTAGTTTTTTTTTTTTTAATAACTCGGCGAAAGTTTTTTGAATAACAGCTTATAACGATAAACTTTGCATGTGAAATCATTTTCCAAAGTTTATATTCAAATTTTTCAGTTTAAACGTTTAAAATCATTAAATTTAAACGTTGATTAACGATACTATTTTTATATATCTTAGTGTCTGTTCCAGTGATTCTATTATTATGTTATTGATTTTCTGAATATAAAAATATTCAAGTTATTTTAAAAGATTTTATTTTAAAAACAATGGCTTTAAGTTGTTTTGGTTTCGAAAGCCGAAACTTTTTTGTTTCGCAAAAACCGAAAGTACAAGTTTTATTTTTATAATCCCGAAGTTTCGATTTGATCGCTCGCAGATTGTGCATTCAAAAAACCAAGCAAAAAAGAAGTAGGCGTTTTTGCGCTTTTAAAGTGATATCATGACTCGAAATCCTATATGGGAATATTATTCTAAAAATCAAAATGACACAAGTAAGGCAAAATGCCACGCTTGTCAAAAATTTTATTCTTTAGGAAGTAAAATACCTAGAAAGCAAACCACTCACGGTCTTAAATCTCATTTGGAAAAATGCCATAAAATAAGCTACAAAGAATACAGCAGTAAAGTTAACAGTCGTAAAAATGAATTAAAATCACCTAAATTGCATGACTCGGTGTCGAATATATCAGTTTCATCTAACGTTCAACTGACGCAAGAAGTACAAACGGTTTGGCCAGATGACCATCCTTCTGCAAAAAGGATTGACAAATGTATTATGGACTTAATAATCGTAGACATGTTACCTTACCGAATAATTGAAGGTGAAGCTTTTAAACGCCTAAATTTTGAAGATCCTGCGGGTTTATATCGCTATAAATTAAAATCAGAAAATTATTTCCAAACAACGCTTATGCCAACTACTTATGATTTAGTAGTCATACAACTCCAAAAATTATTAAAAGAAGCAGAGTGGATCAGTCTAACTATTGATGAAAAAAAAAGCAAAACAAGTTCCTTTTCTCTAATTAGTTTTATTGGACACTTTATTTGCGGAGCTATACGTCGAACAGTAGTTCTCAGTTCAACAGTACAAGATAACTCAAACCACAACGTTCGCCTAATTCCAAAGTTGAAAGATATAATCAATTACTGGAATTTGAGCGAGAAAGTGCATCTAGGTATTAGAGATAATACTACAAGTTTGATACGTACAATGAACGAAGCAAAAGTTCCTGATTTATGTTGCGTGTCTCAAATACTTAAAGAAATAGTTAATGATTTAATGTTTACACAACAAGTTGTTGAAAATCTTGTGACAAAAGCGAAAAAAATAGCAAACAGCCTAAAACAAAATGAAACAAACTTTAGACTTTTGAAAAACAATCAAAATTTGAGCGACTTGTTTTATGACTTTATTCAGCCTGACGAAGAACATTGGGGAAATTTATATAAAATGCTTTTATGGTTAACAGAACAAAAAAGCAAAATAAATTTTTATATTGGAGAACAGGAAGATGTCAAACCTTTCTCTTTTGATGAATGGGAATTATTAAATGGAGTTTTAAGAATTTTAAAACCATTTTATGAAGCAACAAATGAAATTTCTACTGAAAATTCATGCGTGTCACTTATAATTCCAATTTTGGCTATTCTTGTTAAAAAATTAGAACTCCCCGAAAAAGATGATGATTTGTGGCGGATAAAGGCCACAATACGAAATGCAATAAAATGGCATTTTGATACTTATAAGAAAAATCCAAGTTTGATCGCCGCAACGTTATTAGATCCTCGTTTTAAAGAAATGTATTTAGACGCAGCAGAACGTGAATACGGAAAAAAAACAATTCTTGATTTTTTGCACATAAAAAATAAAAAGGATTCAGATTTGATACAAAACGTTCAAAATGAAAAACCATCTCGTTTAATAAATATTTTTACGGCATCACAATTTGAATACTCTTCAAACCTTTGGGATGCACATGACAACATCAGCTTTGATACATTAAAACAGACAAACTCTACATACGATCAAATTTTAGAGCATGCACACCGCCAACTTATGGTCTACCTCCATCAACCTCGTGTAACTCGTCACATAAATATTTACGAATACTGGAATTGCAGTCAATTTCCACTTTTAGAAGCTGCAGCGAGGAAATATTTATCTGCCCCTCCAACAAATTCTGCTGACAACAAATTAATTAACACTATTAGTGAAACATATTTAAGTAACAGTAAATATTTGAATAACGATAAAGATATACCGTGGAAAATGTTTATCGACAACGCGGAAAAACAGTTGTTTATGGCATACAACATTCGTTTGTTAGACTTTAATTACTAGCTATATGTCCTAGCCGAGGAAATAATAAAATTGCAACAACAAAAACTGCAAAATAATAAAAATTGATAATTTATTTAATAAAAATCAAACTTTTGATCTAGGTTAGCAGAGAGCCGTTGGAATTCCAGGCTCTATGTAAATAAACAGACAATTTGTCTCGTTAAAACAGACAATTTATCCCGTTAAAACAGACAATTTGTCGCGTTAAAGAAAATCTTATGAAATTTATATCAGAGTTTACCAAAATCGAAACAGAAACAAATCTAACGAGAAAATACAGCAAAAGGAAAAATGTATAAAAAGTTTGTTTTCTACAAACTGCAAATTTTTATGCGATAACTCGTTATCCAATATTAAGTTTTTTTGTAATGAAAAGCAGAACTCGAAGATTTAATCCAATAAAATTTAAGTTTAAGGACCAGGTTTAAATGTAATTAATAGTGACGTTTTTTCATAAGTAACACACAATTTTTAATTGTAAATACATATGTAAAGTTCTAACTATTTTATTATTTTGATTTAATTCTGCAATCCGTTTAATATGTAGTTTTGTCTGTGTATTTTATGTAAGCTCTTAGAAAACTTAATAATTTATTTATATCTTAAAGAAGTTTTAGCCTTATTGTGTTAAAGTATGTATTTATTGTCAAATATATACAAAATTAGACAATTAAGTTAGCACACCCCTAAGTACACTTAACTATTTTTCAAAGTTATCATTTTTATTTTATAAAATTTTATAAGATAACGTCGCGCCATGTGCAAGCCATGGCTAGGCTACCCCACACACCCAATTTTTTTGGGGGGGAGGGGGGGATGGCGCGAATTTTAAGGGCTCTTTTGCAAATTTGAGGAGCTTTATCTTTTTTTGCTTAAGCAGAATTGTAAAAATGCAGGATTATTTAATACGTTTTCTCAAGCGTAATTAGATTTTAACTTTATAATTTTTGTTAACTGAAATGTATAAAAGCTATGCCCCGTATAGGTGGTTTTCCTTCATGACATGTATAAGTGATTTATCTTCATAACATGTGTAGGTTCTTTTTATAAGTCTTGACATGGGTCAAACATTGAAAAATAACAATGTGTGTAAACATTTACTTTTGAGATTTAAAAGTTTTAACATTTAAAGACATTGCGTTTGAAAATTTTTTTAAAGTAAAGATTTTAAAAATTAAAAAACTTTAGATTTTTTTTCTAGGTTGTAATTCTGTTTTTAAATTTTTATTCTAGGAGTCTCACATTGCGTATTACTGAGCCCTGATAATCACCAGCCACCAACTATTAAACTCCTTTTTCTCTTTTTTGTGACTTTTTATTTTGTTATATGCCTCAAAACTTCATTAAAGTTTCAATAAAAATCTTTAATGATTGGAATTTCTTTTTTTTTTTTCAGTTTGGATGTAAACATAATTTTCTTTTTATCAAACAAGTCATTGAAAAGAAGATGTTAAAAAACTTAAAGTTGTATGTTTTCTAAAAGTTGAAATTATGTAAATAAACTTAATAAACTGACAGCTAAGCAAATTTAGTAAAAAACTAGTGTTTTTTGTTGTTTGTAAGTTTTCTTCAAACAAAAAGGAGCTGACACACGATTAAAAAATTTTATAAAATATAGCAAAAACATTTGCTAAATAATATAATCTTTTTTACTAAAAAGTAGAAAATAATCTTTTTAATTTAAATTTAATAGTTGAGTAAACTAAAGATTGATAGGTCTGCACAAGGTTTATATAGAAACATACCTGTCAATCTTTACTGAACTATCAAACTTAAATTAAAAAGTTTATTTTCTACTTTTTAGTACAAAAGAGATTATATTTTTGAGCAAATGTTTTTGCTATATTTTATTTTTTACTGTTTAGTCTTTACAGAGAGTTACGATATATAGCAATGCGTTTGTCAAGCCATTTGTAATTAAATCGAGCTTTTTATCCTTATTAAAGAAGTATTTCCTGATTAAAGGAGCGGAATATTTTTTTTAAAGGATAAAAATTTTTTATATAAAAGTAATATAACATAAAGTACAAATATTTCATTTGCATTGCCACTCTCGTCTTTTCATTTGCATTGCCACTCTCGTCTTTTCATTTGCATTGCCACTCTCGTCTTTTCATTTGCATTGCCACTCTCGTCTTTTCACATAAGTAGTATATTTTTATATAATTATTAAACAAAATTATGTTATAAGTTATTTTTGCAATTTTATTAAAAAAATTTTTTTTTCAAAAAAAAAGTATTAAAAAATGATTTAAAAATAAAAATACAAACCCACAAGCAATCTTAGCCGATTAAATTTGGTTTTAATAATAAGAGTTCTACCTTGCATGCTGAATTTGTTATAAGCAAAACAGTTAAGCATTACAACAACAATAAATATCCTATTTATTTATGTCTTTTAGATGCTGAAAAAGCGTTTGACAGCTGCAACTGGAACATTCTCTTTGATAAACTTTACTTTGATAAAAACTTACCTCCTCAAATAGTTAACACTATATCTTCTTTATACCACAAAAGTAGTGCAACTGCCTCTTACCTAGGTTCCAAATCAGTTTCATTTGCTCTTAAGCAAGGAGTGAGACAAAGATTCATTCTGTCCCCCTACCGATATAACATATACACCGAAAAGTTACTCAAAACTAGAAAAAATGATAACGTTGTTGGTACTTCTATACATGGAAACTTCACAGGTGTTGTTGCTTATGCTGACGACATCATCCTTCTTAGCTCTACTCTATCTGGTTTTGAAAGGTTGATTACAACGTGTAATATTTACAATAACTTAAACGGCATAAAGCTCAATGCTGTCAAAACGGAACTGTTGCTTTCCGGAAAAAAACAATTAACTAATTGCAAGATAACCCTAGACGACCATCAAATAATACCAAATGAAAAGCTTAATCATCTAGGCTTTATTTGGGATACACACAAATCTATTTTTGCCTCACTCAATAGAATAAATATTAACAATAGGGTATCAAATTTCCAAACAACAGTGCAAACTCTGATTCAATCTGGTATCCGGTTTGTACACCCATCTTCAATTATTCAATTATATACATCTTTAGCAGTTCCGGCGCTAACGCATGGTCTGGAACTCTGTGAAAATAGAGATTCAACAATGCAAAGACTTAATAAACTTGGAAGAAATGCAGTTAAGTCATTTTTTAATATCTTCAAGTATAGCAAAAACTATATAAACTCTCTGTTTAAAGGTCGGGAGATATCGACTTACATACAACAAAATAAAATAAACTTATTTATCCGTCTATTAAATAATAAAGTAACTTTTGAAATCATCAACTCTCAGCTTAACTATTGTCCATTAAAATATATTCATTTTTAGATGATATAAAAGAATTATGTAAGATCCATAAAATAAATATGAAAAACTTAATTCAGGATAAGAAGAAAGTGAAAATTAATATTTCAGAAAATATAATTTTTTAAATATACTTATCAAATTTTAGTACAGGAAATTCAATGTTGGAATGCAAAGCAACAGCGAACAATTTTCAAAAATACTCTTGAAGAAAACATTCCCAAGTGATCTACTTTATTCTCTCTTTATATATCTTAAACTACTTTTATGTATTTTTACCTTGTAAACACATGTCTATTAAAATAATAATAATAATAAAGATGAAAAAATTTGTTAATGAAAAAGATTGTAAAAACTAGACTAGCAATATAGTAGCTAATTGAACCTGAAACTTGCAGAAGACCAGATGGTATTGTTATCAAAAAACCGCTTGTACTAGTAATATTTTTAGTATTTTCGTTTTACATGTTTCTAGTTTCACAAAATATAATGGTAGTTCATTTTAAATTGGATTCACATATAATAAGATGTAAGATAATAAATAATTGATGAATGCTAGATTTTGTACACATAAATATATGGTTAGGCATAAATAAAATTATTATTGATTTATATATTTTTTATATTGATAATAGTTATTGATGTTTTTTGGGATTTTCGTTTCAACGTTAATTTTTGTTCTAGTTTTAGTATTAGTTTAGTGTAAGTTCATATAACTGTTTATATTTAAAACGAATTTTTTTAGTAAGATTTTCAAACAATTTAGGTTATCTAATTTTGTAATTATGGCATTTCTGGATATCAGTCTATTATAGAGATAGGGACCGCGATATGAAATTGTGAAACACGATGGTTTTGTTTTTCTAAACGGTATATTAAAGTTTCCAACTTCTCAAGTGTCATATACATTTCTATTGCTTTTAAAGAAATCATTTGAGAAATGTGATGGGACAAGCCCGAGTTTATATTTCAGCATAAAAAATAAGTTTTGATAAAGGTTTATTCTATAGACGTTTAGTGCATTAAGGAGTTTTAACAAAGGTTTAGCATGAGTGAATTTATCTTTTTTATAGACAATTCTAACAGGATGTTTTTAACGTCGATAAAGTGATTTCAAATTGGATTTATTGATTTATTACCATATGCTATATTATCATATGTATAATAGGTCTGTATAAATGAGAAATAAAGATGTTTTAGATTTTCTTGGGATATCATTGGTCTAGCTTTGTATAGCACGCTAATGTTTTTGGTTATTTTAGTATCTAAATAGTCAATGTGTGCTTCCCATGAAATATTTTTGTCTATTAGTAAGCCTAGAAACTTAGTTGTTGATGTTTTTTCAATATTTTTGTTTTCTATTTTTAGCAATGGTAATATATTTGGTATTTTTTTTCTTTTTTGGTTGGGATGGAATAAGATGTAATTGATTTTTTCTGTGCTTAAAGATAATTTATTAGATTTTAGCTAGATATTAAGTTTTTCAAGTTCAATATTCGTTGTTTCAAAGAGTTCTTTAATAGACTGAGATGAATAAAATAAATTAGTACCATCTGCAAACATTATGACATCAAGTTTGTTTAAGACTTTCGGAAGATCATTAATGTATATTAAGAACAATAAGGGAGCTAGAATAGAATCTTGGGGAACGCCACATTTAATCTTAAGCATTTTTAGACAGATATTTTCATCAGTATTAACATATTGCTGTCTGTTTAGCAAAAAGTTTTTAAACCAGAGTAATTCAACATTTTTTACGCCATATTTTTCCAATTTTTTGGGCAGGAATTTCAATTCGATGTTCAACAATATCGAATGCTTTCGATAGATCTATAAAGATTCCTAGAGCAAATTATTTATTAACAAATGAGTAATTGATGCTATTTTCAAGATATACGATTGCATGTTTGGTTGCATGTTGCTTTTGAAAGCCGTTTTGTATTTAAGATGTTGTTGTTTGTTGTATATTTGTATAATTTATTATAAATTATTCGTTCGAGGGGTTGTGAGAATACAGGAAGAATCGAAATTGGTCTATAATTGTTTAATAAGTATGGTTCTCCAGTTTTATATTTTGGTACAATTTTTGCAATTTTTAATTTCTCTGGAACGGTTCCTGTTGTAATTGAAAATTTAAATATTTCGAAGAAGGGTTTCTTTAATATAGCAAAGATACTCATTACAACATTGCTACAAATTTCATCAATTCCTGGTGCTTTGTTGATTTTTAAATTTTGCATTTTCGAGTTTTTCATAACTTAACCCGTTGAAAGTTCGTTTTTTTATTTGTAAAATAATTATTTATTTGCTATTTAGATTCGTAAAATAATTTTCAAAGGAGTTATTTGGAGTTTGAATTTTAGACGCCAAGTTAGGGCCAAATTAAGTTTAATTTTAAATGTAAGTAACTTTAAATTCAAATTACTTAAAAAATAATTAATTTCATGTTATGTTACTTGGTGTATGTAATAAAGGTTATAGGATGAACATTTGGCCAAATTTTCAAAAATATTGGGTAATGTCAGGAGGTCGCCGTATTATAAAGTTTAATTTTTTTAACATTTTTTTTTTGCTAAAATATTCCTTAAATGCTATAAAAAACTTAATACTTTAAATAAAATACAAAATTTAAGTTTTGAGCATAATTGACCGCTAAAAGTCGTTGCGTGATAGTTTGCAAAATAAACATCTGGGGGGGACCGGGGCTAGTTGGCTCGGTTTTTACTCTATGAGCTCTGTTGCCCTAACAGTACATTTTTTAAAAAATATTAAAGTGTCGTCTTAAAGAGTATGGATTAGGGTAACTTATAAAATTTGCATTCATTTAAAAAAAAATTCTTTGGCCCTTTCTGGGCCCTCAAATAAAAAAAAAAATTTATAGTTTGAGCCAACTTACCCCACCACGGGGTAAGTTGGCGCAAACTATAAAAATGAATATTAATGCACTATTAAGTGCAAAATTGATAGAAATTTTTTTACTATCAATTTTTGCAACAATTTTATCCCAAAATTTAACATTACTTTTAGTTGATACCAAATATTTGTCCGTATAAAAGCCAAACAGTAGCCCACTTTTTATCTGTGAAAAAAAAACTAAAAAAAATTTTTTTTAAATTTTTTTGTAAGCATAAATTTTTTCAATATTGTTAAAAATTAAAAAAAAAAAAATTAATTTTATAAATATATATATTTTTTTCCATAGTAAATGCTATGAGTCAACTTACCCCGTGAAAAATTTGTCAAATTACCCCGAAAGCTTTTTTTTTAATAAACAGTCTATAGATCCTGAAAAACGGCAGCTTTGAAAAAAAAGTCTGACTGGATATAGTAAACCAATTGTGACTGCAGTTTTTACAATAATTTTTTTTTCATACAACTAACTATTTTCTTTGTAAAGTAAAAAGGAAGCGATGCTCCAAAAATTACGTTTGTATCCAAAAAAAGCATAAATCTCAATATCTCCCATGCGCATGCGGGAATTCTGACAATACTACAGTGAATGATGAAATGGTCAATAAGGAAGTTTCTGTGTAATTTTTGTCATTTTCTGATGAAAGGCTCTAAAGATAAACGCAGTTCGTCAACTTACCCCTACGGCCAACTAGCCCCGGTCTCCCCTATATGTATTAATATAAGTTTCATAAACTTATTTAAAAAAAGTTGGTTGTTATATCAATTAGCAAAATTGAAATTTTAAAAATAGTTTTAAAAATAGTTTATTGAATAAGCGAATATTTTATTATAACGATGAACCTTAGAAAAAATAATCAAAAATGGTTTATTGGTTACCCTGAAACCAATAAATTATCAAGCTTCAGTCGCCTACCAACAAAAAAACATGTGTCAGGTAGATACTCTCCTTTACATTTATATTCAAAAAGCGACACTTCTGCAAGAGATATTTTTAAATTTGTTCTTGATGAGCTTAAAGAAGTTTGGGAAAAAGCTGGAGTACCAATTCGATCAGATAACCCTTGTTTTTCATTGCTTACCGAAATGTTGGGGAAAAAAGTGAAAATAAAAAAAATTGATCAAGGTAGTCAAAATGCTAAAGCTGGAAAAATTATCAGATTTTGTAATGAACATGAGCAACTTTGCGACATTTCAGCAGTAAATGCATATGAACAGCTATTAATATTACGTAGACCAAAATGGAAAGAAGATTTGGCATTTTATGAAAATCAAAAGAGTAGCAGAAAGTATCACATGACAGGTAGCATCGGTCTAGGTGTTTTAAAATTTTTAGAACGTCAAGAAGATAGACTAAGCTCGGATTTTCAGAAAAGGTCAACCGAAGAAACTTAATGATATGCCCATGTCAGTATCAACTGTGCATCGTCAAAGACAATATGCGCGGCAGAATATTATTCTGTCAAATAAAGCTAACTGGGAGAAAAACAAACTTAAAAAGGCCATTTTGCACTGGGATTCAAAGCTTTTTCATTTAGACATTTTTATTAGCAGACGTTTTTATTAGCAGATCTCTTAACGGGTACTTATTTATTCATTTATATAAATCCTATATATATATATATTTTTCGTTTTCGAAGATACTAAAATAACTTTATTTTCAGGCCAAAATTTATTGGTGTACCTTTGATTAAAGATTCGACAGATAAAATTCAATGTGATGCGGCCGTGAAACTTGCGCAATATTGGAACATTTTGGAAAACATTGTTGGTATATGCTTTGACACAGCAGCAAGCAACACAGGTAATAAAAAAGGAGCAGCACCTTTAATTGAAATTGATAAAGAGACCTCCCCTATGGCTAGCATGTTGCCATCATCATAATAAGCTACACATCAAACACACATTTACCACATTACGAGGAGATAGCAAGAGTCCAGATGAACCCTTTTTTAAACGTTTCCAAGCCAAATTTTCAAGGATTGATATTGATTTCTTAAACTTCAATTTTTTTGAATGATCTACTGACATTAAATCAAAAATATTTAATCAAGCAAGTTTAGTTCTGAAATGGGCGTACCAATGCCTCGAAAAGAAAATATTTCCGCAAGAAGATTATCTTGAGTTAATTTAATTAACTACTATCTACCTTGGGGGAAAACTATCAATGGACAGAATATTCAAAATATACAAACCAGGTGTAATTCACATGCAAGATTTATGTCACATTCTATAAATATTTTTAAAATTGAACTCTTATCTGATAAATTTATTATGTCCAATGATGAGCAAATTATGGTCCACCGCATGGCTAAGTTTATTAGTCTTTTTTATTCGATGCAATTTCTTCGCTCGAGGATTTCCGTATTTACTCCAGTCGATGACTTCAAATTTTTTGTTGCAATGAACTGATATCAAGAAGAAGATTCAGATATCGCAACTGCTGTGATTTTGTCAATTAACCATCACTTTTGGTATTTAACAGAAGAGCTTGTTATTTTATCTTTATTTAATGAAAAATTGTTAGAGTTTACCAGAGCAATAGTGGCAAAGAAACTTTTTCCTACCCCAAGACCAAAAACTTTTTAATGTGGGAAACCAAAATTTCCTACTAAATTCTTCAACCTTTATCTATTTTTTAATTGGACCACGGTCTTGACTTCTTTTTGATTTATTAGGACTAATAAACAACCAGGAATGGCTGCAGATGAATCCACAAGAGCGGAAGTTCTTCCAAGATTATTGAACCGCAGAAAATTTTGTTAAATAATTAGAGGTAACAAATGATTGCGCCGAAAGAGGATTTCCGCGAGTGTGCGCAAAATGAAGAACAGCGACAATTTATTTTGCAAGTTGTTGAACAACACAGAATGCAAAATCCATCCTATTCGAAATCAAAACTAATTAATACTTTATAGTATTTGTTATGCTACTATATCTTCTTTATTAACTATTATTCTTAAGAAAAGCTGAAGCCTAAAAATAGCCCAATTGAATTTTAATTATATATTTTTCGAGGTTTAAAAAAATAAAAGGTTTTTATTTTTTTAAATCTTAAATCAACCTCTAGACATTAACCAATTTTTCTGAAAATTCCACCAAATGCCAGTTTGCACTTATTCCAGTTTGCACTTATAAAATTCGCACTTACGCCATTTGCACTTAAGCCAGTTTGCACTTATGAAATTTACACTTATTTAGTTGTCCCTTTTTGGAGAACCTTTAATAACTAAATATAAATAAACAAAAAACTTAAGTTACTGGCGACTGGAAAGAAAGAAGGGTTGTCCTGCCAAAATTTTGGGTGTGGCGCAGTTACTTTTAACGCTTAGGTCTTCCTGTTGACTTAAAACGACACAGCACATAGAAGCAAAATAACAGCATTCTAAAAACATCCATTTTTATTTGCGCTCGACACATATTATTCGATACCTTGCTAATGAAAAGAACGATCTTAGTTTTCTACAAATGTTTGTTATCAAGTTTGCAGTTTTGAAGTCTTTGGGTATACTCTGGGTGACCAATCCTTTAATTGAATCCTTTCGATTAATTACTTCAGAGATGATTCATTAATTTAGTTGCCTGCCTACTGTAGACATTAAATGAGGCTTTTTTCAGTTCGATCAAATACTTGATGTAAATCAGGAAATATAGAAAAAAAATTTTCTAAAAATTTTTGAATTGTTTAATGGAACAAAAAATGAAAAAGTAAATTTTTCACTGCCATTTGCAATGTTTCAAAATATTTTGATTTGTTTAAGATTGCTCACAAAAGTTTTGAATGCTTAAAAATATTCGTAGATGTGGCTAATTATTGGTGGGATTCTTCAAAAGAATTTTAGTGTCAATGTTACACCGAATACAAGATTATTTTTGCATAAGATTCATTCCTATATGAGTTTGAGGCACACATAGAGTATATGCCAACTTTGTATAATAAAAGAAATAATCTCACAAGAGGTGTTCCTCTGTTTCAATCAATTTACAACAATTTTTACCAATTTTGGTAAAAAATTGTTGTAGCGTACCGGTAAGTTCTCTTACTCAGCAACCAAGATTCAGAATTTAACTAGTTAATAATTTTTACGAATTATAAAATTAACAATTAGATTCAAAAAAAATTTATAGAAATTACTTTTTATTTTGTTTCTTTTTCCATTATTATTTGCAAAAGTTAAAAAAAGTAGAAGCAAACGCAATATGCGCAATAAAATATCCGGGGAATATTAGGCTTTTCGTTGTCTTTTTTTACGGTCACGGTAGGTCTATTATTACGCTATTTTTTTCGGCATTTTGGCTTTTCGGCGTTTTAGAAATCGGCCGTCCTTTTGATTTTTTAATTTCTAAGGCAAAAACTTAAAAATAAATTAAACAAACAAACAAACAAAAAAGCAAGAGCCATTATACTTAAAATTTTTTTTAAGTATAATGGCTCTTGCTTTTTTGTTTTTAGGTACGATCGCGCAGCTTTGACTAACTATCTAAACACATTAACAACAAAAAATCTCTACCGTGACATATTCGCAACAAATCTCTCCAGCTGTTTTAATGTTTTTAGAAATTTAAAGCTTTCTCAAAAACTTTCTTTCTTTGTTTGCTATAATATATAGTCTCTTTGAACATGTTATGTTTTTAATACCATAGAACTTCAAAATTGTTTTCTTCTGGGTTTTAAAAAATCAAAAAGATTTAAAAAAAAGTGTGCTTGTCCAAGGATTTCAACCAAAGCAATTCAAATCGGAAGCGCAGCAAGCGCCAGAAAGTGCAGCAAGCGCTACTTTAACCACTGAGGCATAAGGTACAAAAAATGTTTTATCTATATTTAATAAATAAAAGACAAATAATGCAAATAAATGCTTTAAATCAAAATTAATGAGAAGTTGCCGTAATGTAATTTTCAAGTAAAAGTAAAACTTGATAATATGTTTTAACATTACATAATTTGAAGTTTACATAAGTTAGATACTAATGTAAACTTCAATACACATACACATTTGTTTAAATTTTCTTATAAAAAGTGCTGCGACTCTTTCTTGCCATAAACTCGAGTGTAATGGCTGCCGTGAGTTCTGTGTTAAACATTCATAAATGAGCATTGTTAAGTTGAGCTTTATATGAATCGCTAGCTTGAAAAAGGGGACATGTCACATTTTTTTCAAAATAGAGATTTTTTTAATGATATAAAATATTTATATAAGCGCATGTTTAGACCAAAAACAAAACCTGTCGCTCATATTTAAACGAATTAATCGGCAAAGGTGAAGATATCGTGTGCTGTAAAAAGAAGATATGTCCGAGACATGTCCTGTTTTTGCAGTAAAAATAGTTAATATCGTTGATTTATAAAATACCGCTAAGAGCAGCCCTGTATTTTAATATCATAGTGAGAAGTGTCAATGTCAGAAGTGTCAAACTTTATATACACTTGTTGATTTATCTGGTTTATCGTAACGCTTTGTGTGTTTTAATTGCTTATATTTTATTATGTCTATCACAGACAGTCAAAGTAGTTCTCATAGGAACAAAAGAAAGAAAGGTGTTATTAAAAGTCACGTGTATAAAAAAAATGTTATTAAAAAAGCTAATTTGTTAGGAAAAGAAGATAAAAAATCATGTTAAAATAATTGTTTTTACCAAACAAATAGCTGCAATCAGTAGGTAAGTGTTGTATTTTGTTTAATCTTTAAATAAAAATAATTTTTATTCTCGTAAAGGTTTTCTAGCCTCACTTTTTTTATTGCAGCTGCAAATCAAATTGTTTAGATAAATTTTTAACTGATGCAAAAGAAAAAAATTATGGATAGTTTCTAGAATACTCCTTTGAAAAATAAACAGGGTTTACATATACAACGGATAATAAAATTCCAATCTACAAGTCATAAAAGAGGAAGATTGAAATTTCTGAACTTTTGAAAAAGTCTAAATTAATGACATTAAAATACCATTTACTCCTTGATGATCATGAAAAGTCGTTAATAAAATATCTTGATGTTGGTTTTTCAGTAAAAACTATACACGAAATGTACAAAACAAAATATCCTGATAATAGTAACTTTTCTTATAAGTTTTTTGGAATTTTTTTAATGAAAATTTTAATTTGAGATTTGGAAGGCCAGTAAAAGACTGCTGTGCTCAGTATAAAGGACTTAATTTAAAAATTAAAAGCAGTTCTCTTTAATAAGAATGTTAAAAGAGCAGCTGTCGCCGAATTACTTGTGCACGTCGAAACGTCGAGCAAACGTCGTCAAACGTCGAGCAAAAAAGTTTTATAACTCTCTAAAATTGGTTAAGGAGATTTGCTCTACAGATAATCCAGTTGCTGACATATCTACCAACTTTATAGCTAATGTATTGTTACTAACCATCCCCGTACAGAATTTTTACTATTTCCGTCAACTTACCATCAATACTTTGGTAATCATGATATCAAATCAGAAAATATGGTATGCTACACTTGTTGCGAGTTTGATAGGCATAAAGTTCCAAACGAGGTTTGCAGTTTTATACATAATTATTCACAGATTTTTGTTCATCCAAATGTAAGCAAGTTATATGGTTTTGCTAATAACTGTAGAGGCCAGAACAAAAACCACACAATTCTGCGCTTTTTTATGTCTTTGGTAGAACTAGGAAAGTTTGAAGAGTTAATAATTTTTTTTTATTAGAGGTCATAGTTACATGCCCTGCGATAGAGGTTTTTGATTGCAAATCTCAATATAAATCTCTGATTCTTCAATCATCAAAGCGCTATAAATTTAAATTACAGGAATTTGATTTAAGCAATATTATCGAATATGGTGGTCTAATTACTATAAAAGGCAGACTTTTAGTAATGACTCATATAGTAGGTCAACTACCTAGAACAAATTTTGCAATTTCTTCTTTCCATTAATTTCACATAAACAATCAAACATCAGGCAAGGTTACATGTAGGAAATTCATTTCAGGGAGTGCATTAAAAAGAAAAATTGCTGCTGCGTCTCAGAAAGAGCAAAAAAAAAAAAAAAAAAAAAAAAATAATAATAATAAGAGGAACCTAAAAAAAACTGCTGAAAGCAAGTCAGCCATCTAAAATAAGCTAAAAAAAATTTGATAAAAGAGCCAGTTTGCTTATGTTATTCTTGTGGTTTTGATGCTCAATAGCTTACATGCGAATATTGTGCTAGTTGGTCTTGCGTCGCTTGTGTGATTGATTATGATCTTACTATGGAAATTATATGCATGGAATGCTAATAGAATATTTTCTGCCATAACTAGCGAACGGAAACTTTCGGCTTCGGCCGAAACCGAAACCGAAATTTATGCTTCAATAACTTTTTTACTTTTCCTGTTTCGGCCGAAATTTCGGTTCAAACCGCAACCGAAATGAGCCGAAACTTTTATAAGATTTTTTTTTAAGTTTTAATTTAGAGTGAGATCATGACGGTTTCCTAATTGTAATCGTTTGTTAGTAAATTAATTTTTAATTATAACAATTGTAGAAATTTTAATTGAAATCACGTTACATAATAGTTTTAAATTACTATTCTCAAAATCATTCTTAAAATGAATTAACATTTAAGTAAAGCAACCCAAACCAATAGTTTCATCAAAAGTTTCTCAGTGCTAAATTTTACAATGGAAAATAATCGATAAAAAACTGGTTTATGGAATCATTTTACCGTGACAGGTAGTGATTTCAAACACGGAACTTGCAATATCTGCAATTTGAAATTATCTCGTGGATCGCACAATCTAAAACTTCAATCACTTAGCGGACTTTCATCACATTTAAGAAGTCATTTACTCTAAAAATCTCCTAACTGAAAAAGCAATACTCACAACTACCGGCAGTCCTGAAAATATACCAACTTCAGATCAAGTTGAGCCTATTACAATTAAAAAAAGAACAATACCCTTATTTGACACCAGAACAAAACAACAGATGGCTGAAATGTTGCAATTTGCAATGCCTGGTTGGGTCGACAAAATCTCAAAAATTGATTCAAACTCCGAAGAAGGTCTGAAGTTTCATAGATTTATATTAGAAAAAAACATTAAAAGCAAAGTTTGGTTTGGCAAAAGTAGCATAGAGATTCCTACGACCTCGACCAACATCTACCGAAGTAAAAAGGTTGTTTTTAACTGCTGGAGACATTCTATCAAATGAAAGAAACAGACTTTTGCCAGAAAACATGAAAAAAAATGTATTCCGCAGAGAAAATACTTCAATTATTACCTTTAATTATTGAAATTATAGTTTTTATCAAACTATGTTTCATGGTGATTGCTTAGATATATGTAAAATAGTTTTTTTTGCTGATTAATTCGGTGATCGTAAAAGGTTAAGGGATTTTAAACATTCTTTTTCAAATTTCGGCCGAAATTTCGGTTTCGGTTTCGGCTACGGCTTCACTGAACCGAAATTTCGGTACTTTTGGTTTCGGCTCAAATTTCGGTTTCGATCGATCACTAGCCATAACATAATTTAAAACAATTCCATTTAAGTAAAATATTTACAACAGTTTCCTTAACTAATTTAATGAGTTTATGCTTACGCTTTTTTTATTTTGTATTCATCCGGAATTAGGTTCACAATACCTCTAATTCCGGATTAAAACAAGTTTTTTAAAAACTTAAATTTTTTGAAACCTAATATTAAAATAATAATTTTTTTTTTATTTCGTACGATTCTTCTTGTCGTAATACATATTTTAGTGTTTTTATTTTTTCGAAACTCGTTATAATAAGTGAGCCATTTAATATATTTTTTAAAACGTCTGTAATTAAGGGTTTTAACGGTATGGGAACCGACCTAAAAGAAAACATGTAAACTTAATTATTTTAAAATATACATGCTATAATTATACATACATAATAAATATACACGCTATAATTAATTATGCCGAATCTGATTTTGCACTAGACTTTGCGGAATGAAAGCTTGCACCTCCCCACGTGTTTGCGGTTTTCGTATTATTTTTTTTTTTATAAATCAAATTTATTTTTACATAAATATTCAGTTATTTAAGGTCGAAGTTCAACTTTAAAAGTTTATAAAATATGAATCTTATCTCTACATTCCGGTAACAAATTTAACACAAATTTACCATAAAATCTTTAGTAATTTTTTCTTTTATAAATGAAGTTAAATTAATAAAATTAATGAACTTTTATATTATTTTATTTTTTCACACTCTCTTTTATTAATTTTTTTTTCTTTAATTATAAAATTTAAAACCAGAAAATTTAAATATAACATGGTCTAAATTTAAATATAACATTGTTTAAATAAATTTATATCAAAAATAAATATAGTTTTAATAATTAAATTATTATTGTTATTATTATTAATATTATTATTTTAATTAAGTTATCATAAATCATATTTATTTATCGAGCAATTGTTGTTTGTAAATTTACCGATAAAGTGCTAAAATCACTGATTAGTTTTATATAGTTCTAAAAATTGTTAACAATTTGCTCAAAGATGAGTAGGTTTTTAACAATAATTATGATGAAAAAACATATCAGGATGAAAACCCCTAAAAATATTCAGAGTAAAACTTGAATAAATTAATTTTTTGTCAACTCACTTATCAATTTCTATTATGTCATAATAGAAATTGATAAGTGAGTTGATAAATTAATTTATTCAAGTTTTACTTTAAATATTGTTCTAATATTCGGTGTAAAATCTCTAATGATATTAGGGATAATATTTTAGGGGTTTTCACCCTGATATATTTTTCATCATATTTTTTTGTTAAGAACCTTACTCAACTTTCAGCAAATTGTTGGCATTTTTTTGATCCAAAATCTTAAAGGATTTTAGAATAAACAACTCCCTATTCAAAATGTTGTATAGGATCCTATGGGACACATAAGATCATACAGTGCCTTGTGATTTTATTCAAGTAAGAATGAAACAAAAAATCCATGGTTTAAGAATTACATTCAAATACAGTCAAATACATATTTATTATACTTTGATGGCATTTAAATATGTTCTCTTGTAATTGACTATATAAAATGTGTACGAATCCATATTTTAAAACTGCTGTTATTAGTTCTATCATAACTATGTTAGGTTTTAACCGCCTTGAGTTTATCAAATAACTTCTTAAAATTGATATTCAATAAATATTTGCTGAAGTTTTTTCCATGCCTTTATTGTCTGTTTAATTAAAGATATTGAATTTTGCTGTGCTTGAAACACCTCTTTGATTTTAATTATAGTAGTTATTTTTCTTGCTCACTTTTTCTTTAGTATGGTGTTAATAATCAATAGTTTTGTGTTGTCCTGAATATGTCTCTTTAATTTTGTCAATTTAAATATTTTTCTAGTACTTTGATTTATAAAGTTTTATGATTTCAGTTACATTATATTATAATATTTTACATTGGTATTATCTAAATCAGTTATATACAACACATATAGGACCAGTCCAGTGATTTTGGCTTTTCAAGAGTAATATATTGCAGCACACTAAATGTGTGCGTGCATGCGTGCGTGTGTGTGTGTGTGTGTGTGTGTGTGTGTGTGTGTGTGTGTGTGAACCTCTGGAAACAAAAATTCTTTACGAAATCTTTTTTCTCACCTCCTAAATGGGTACTATAACAAAAAACAACATAAGACCAAAAAAAAATTTTTGTAGAAATTATTTTAAAAGACCCATAAAGATAAGACACCTTTTTAAAACATAAAATAACATAAAAATTTTTTGTTTTGTGTTAAAAATTAAACTAAGATGGTACCTTCTAAATAAAATGATTATTAAAT
Organism: Hydra vulgaris; assembly: GCF_038396675.1. Classification (NCBI taxonomy): domain Eukaryota; kingdom Metazoa; phylum Cnidaria; class Hydrozoa; order Anthoathecata; family Hydridae; genus Hydra; species Hydra vulgaris. The sequence continues at coordinate 42,003,399 of NC_088922.1, forward strand.
ATTTTGAATTTAAATTTGTTTTAGTTCAATTAAAATGGGGACATTAATAAAATTTTGTGATACTCAATTATTAAATGCTTGTGGTAAATATTATTTGCTTCATTTGCGCAATTTTGCAGGAAAAAAGGTATGTGTTTAGTAGTTAAATTTTTTTTTAAACATGCAATTTCTAAAATGATAAAAAACATAAAGTTAAAATCTATTAACTTTTTTCTGACTTTAACAAAGGGCCATAAAGGGCGTCATGCTAATAGGGGAGGGAGGGGGTCTAGATAAAAAGGATAAAAAAGGACAAGGGGAAGGGGGGTCATCAGAAAAAGACATGTTTCAGAATTTTTTTATTTTAGTTTTAATAACATGGAAAACTATATAAATATGTGTTTTTATGAAGTCAATGTTAGGGAACGTAATGTTTTTAATTATCATAATTAAAGTTTAAATTTTATTTTCGTGTATATATATATATATATATATATATATATATATATATATATATATATATATATATATATATATATACACGAAAGTTATATATATATATATATATATATATAACTCTTAACTGGTTGTCAGAAAGTTTTTCCGTATTTTGTTGACAAAAAGTAAATATTAAAATGCAAGACCGGAATTTTTTTTTATTAATTGATAGACTGCCTGCCCTAACCAAACCCTCAGTCAATGTAGCAGCACTCCCTTATGAGTCAGGCTAAAAGATAGTCGATGTAGCAGCACTCCGTTGTGAGTCAGGCTATTTGTCCGTTTGTTGCAAGTCAGGCTATAAGATATTCAATGTAGCAACACACAATGATTTACAGTAAAAAAAACAAATAAAAGCATTTTATTAAAAAAAATAAAAATAAAAGCATTTTATTAATAAAGATAAAAACATTGTTTATATTGTTAAAAACATTCAGAATGTTTTAAAAACATTCAGAATGTTTTAAAAACATTCAGAATGTTTTAAAAACATTCAGAATGTTTTAAAAACATTCAGAATGTTTTTTTAAAACATTCTGGTCAATTAAATTTGCGTTTTTGTGGTTTTTTAAAAAAGATTAATTTGTAATTAAATTAATGGTTTTTACTTTCTGACAACACGCAAATGTTGGACGAAAGTCAAAAGTAATTAAAAGTGGCGTATTTGTTGGCGTAAGAATCATTTTTTTCCTTCCGTACTTCCCAAATGCAACAATCTATAGAGCTATATATAAATTAGCATAAACTCTTTATCAAAATACAATATGTAAGACTTGAGGTATTAATTATATTCATTGTGACTTATATTTAAGGTAGGACAGGAATCTTCTTTTGGAGAAACAGAATTTTGATTTCGGTGGAAAGATCTGTGCCTCAATCTTTTCAGGTCTAATGTTTGATCACTCCAATGGTATTTGAGTATATTGATCTAGATGGTAAGACAGAGCTCAATGGTTGTTATCTATTATCAAGGGATCAGGGATGTTCTGCCTCTTATTTTTAATATTGGCTAGTGTGCACCAGCCTGTATTTTATGCAAATTGTGAAATGTAAGGATCCCGGATTTTTTTCTTCGAAAAGCTTATATTTCCATGTTATTCCCGTTCAATATCTACCTCCCTTTCAAACTGCTAGTCAGAAGATGGCTTTGAAAGCTATAGCCATTTTAGATGTCATCAGCAAGAATCGTTTTCTTTTTGTATTTTTTCTTATCATCTCCAATATTCAGAACACCATTCGTTGATCATTGAAATCATTCAAACTTCCTCCTTACAAACTATTTTGTCCCTCCATGCAATCAAGTTTGTCACTGTAAACCTGTAAGCATTGTAACTTGTACTTTGCCTCCCAGGTCATGTTAAAAAAGTATGTCAGCATTACTCATTCCAATTTTGTTAATCAAATGGTTATTACCCTTTTGTAAGTTAGACCTGTTTACATTGCCCCCAAGTGCAAAAGAGAGTTAATGGATGTAATTGCAGTAGAACAAAACATGGCCTTTGCTGAATGGTTTGGTAAGGGCAAAATCTAAATGGAGGGCCGTAATACTCCAAATGATGCAACTATTTCAGATGAATCGGACTGCCCTATTCCAATCATATCGATTTAACAATTATTTAAAAGAATCCTTGGATGGATGAAGTGTGTGGCAAGTTCCCATGATACACTTTGATTAAATTTAATATATAGAAGAAGAGTAATATAACATAGTTTTTTTTTCTTTAGCGAGGCCTACAAGAACAAACAACTGAAACAAACATGAAAATACCTAATAAGCTACTGAATGATATTCAAACACAGAAAAATGTAAATGTGAAAAATTTCAGTAAAAATAATTAAATTAAGTACGAATTTTGTTTTAAAAAATAAAGGGAGGGAGGGGGTCCAATTTTATGACATTCTTTTTAAGGGGGTATAACAAAAAAGGACAACCGGTGACAAGGGGGGAGGGGGTCAAAATTGTTTAAAAAATAGTGACACCCTTAATAGACGACCCCAAATACTCTTTTTTCTATAATTATTTTTAGGATAGTTCTGTCCTTAAAATAGTGGTTTTTATATACTTGTGTCATTTTAGAAAAAATTTAAAACATCCTAAACTTTGGAAATTCTGAAAAATGCTATAAAAATTAGCAAGATGAAATTAACTATAGTATTTTTTTATTTATGAAAAACTCCTTTTAGGCTAGTTTTACTAATAGCTTTGCAATAAATGGGCAAACTATAAGTAGCTTGTTGCAATTTAGAACCCAATTATGTCATAAAATGTATTAGCCTGTAAGGTCCATTTTTAGCTATTTTGAAAAAGCTGGTAAATTTTTCAAACACTTTTGTATTGATCTAAGATTAACAACAAGTGAGGCCATAGTGTCTAAAAATTTAAATGTTTTTAATTGTGTTGTGTTCATAACAAAAATTGCAGCATTTTTTAATAATCCAAATTTTTAATTTTATGATTGAAACATTAATTTAAAAAAATTGTAATGTTTCTTATTCTTATTTATTGGAAAGAAAATTACTTTATTATTTGATTGATATTTATTTCTATATCTATATATTAAATTGTTACAACCAATTATTGTATTAATTGTGCGTAGTTTTCTCATGTTGTTATTTCAATCTCTATTGAGTTTAACGCTACAGCTTTTAAGTGAGAATTACTTGTGTGGAATTAGTCTCTTAGGGAATACTTCAGCAATCATTTTCTGTGTAATTCTCTAAAAGGAATTGGTTATTATGCAATCGCTAATCGTTATTCTGAATGTTTGTTAGAAATTATTGTCCAGAGGGAATTGTTTGCGTAACAATTATTACACAAATATCCCTCCAACATGTCAACTGATTCTTGTGAGAGGTACAGCCAAATTGTAAGCTATTTCTCTATGACCTGGTTTTTATGCACTGTTTGAAAAAATGTATTTAAAAACATAAATAAAAGTTAAAACAAAGTTAAAGCAAGCTAATATTTTATATTTGAGTATTGATATAATGATTTTTTATTTTTTTTTACATGAAAAACTTGTTAAAAATATATATATATATTTTTTCAAATAAACAACAGTTAGTTTTTTTGCTTTCCTTAATATTCAGTCTAAATGGAGAAGACTGAATATTAAGTATTTCCTTAATATTCAGTCTTCTCCATTTAGCCAGCGCTTTCGCGCTTAAGTCTTTTCACACTTGCTCACACGCCCGCAAAAACATTAGACAGCGCATAAAAAAGCGCAAGCCAAAAAAAAAATGCGTTTTGTTTTTAATTGCAACAAAACTTTTTTGATCATTCGTTGAACTTTTATGAAATGTGGCCTTTTTTTGCCAGTTTTTTTCAAGTTATTTTATCTAGTATACATTCAAAGCATTCTTTTGGCTATTTTTATTTTAATTTAAATAATAGAAAAAAATGAATTTTCAAAATCACACTGGCTAACTTAAAAATGACCATCCTGTCAGCGCTTTTTTGTGCGCTGGTGTTAAGTTTCAAATGGAGGAGACTGAATATACTGAATAAAACAAGTCGCAAAATATTTCTATATCAAAAAATGTTTTATATCGTTATATTCTTATTTATTTTTTTTCTCAACTTGTATTAATTTTGGCAGTAGAAAGTAACAAACATCCTTAAAAAAAACAAAAAAAAACCCAGTTAAGTATTTAGGTATATTATTTTTTTAACGAAATTTTTCTTTTCTTTTTAATATTCTTTTTAGTTTATTTTACTTAAATTTTCTATTTTGTATAGTCTTTATTTCCTTTCTTTGAGTATTGCTGTTTTACTATCTCTAGTTTTTTATGGCTTTATTTTGCCGCAAATTCTTAAAATGCTTACTATATAAAAACTTGGTCAAGTGGTTTAAAAGAATTACTTTGTGCGTGGACGAACAAGACATGTGATTGTAGGAAGCTTCCCAGGAAGGCTTGTTCAATGATGCTCTTTCTCTTCTAGACAAAGTCCAAAAATGTATTAATAACATAGTTGGACCCACTCTATCTGCTAAGCTTGAGCCTCTTTCCTATTGTCGTAGGGTTGTATCTCTTTCTCTTTTCTACAAATACTATCATGGATGCTTCTCAAAGAAGCTATCATATCAGGGTCCATCAACTAAAACTCATTTTCGTTTGACATATCATTCAGCAAAGTCTCATTTGTTTACTGTATCTGTCCCTGCATGCTCTAAAAACTTTTATTTGTCTAGTTTTTTTCTCTGCACTTTAACTCTCTGGATCTCTCTCCCATCTTTATGTTTTCCTGACTCATACAACCTTCAACTTTTCAAGTCTTCTGTCAACCATTTCCTTGCTCTATTACTCTATTCTTTTTTTCTAGTAACTCCCAACTTAATAGTGGTTGCTTGCAGCCTTGTTGAGAGTAAATCAGAATAAAAAAAATTCATTCATTCAAAAATAAAATAAAAACTTTATTTTTTAATTGACGTCATTGTTCTTTAGTTTTTTCATTTCGCTTATTACATAGTTTTTTTATTTGTGTTTTTTATTTTAAACTTTTAATTTACAATAAAAAATTTTAAACCAACTTATTCAACCAGCTGATTATCTTTAGTTAGAAAAGTAACAAAGATTTTAGCACAGTAATTATTCAAAAAATAAATTTTGTTGAGGTAAATGTCGTTTCAAAATTACTTTTAAAAAAAGATAAAAAAAGTTTTTTATTAAGGTAATTAAAAATACTGTTAGTAAACTAATTTGCTGGTGACACATTTTAGTGTAAGCATTTTAATATTAATTAAGTTAATAATGATTTGTGCTTATAAATGTTATAAATTATTTGTAATTTAAAATTTTTTTTTTTTAAATTTACAAATCAAAAATTTTAATAAACAAATAAAACAACTTTAATTTAGTAAAACAAAATTTACAAATACAAAAATCAATTTTTTTAAAATTTACACATACTAAAGTTATAACTTAGAGAAATTTGTTGCTAATATTTACTTGCGTAGTCAACCAATCTCACCTGGCTGTAGTTGTTTATTGAATTTAATTTTAAAATACCATGAAGCAGTGAAAGTTCTTATCACTAACATTTTATTCGACCGAAATTCTATTGGATAAAAAAAAATTCACTCAAAAGACATTGACGTTCTATTTGTCTGTAGCAACTAAAACTTTTTTATCCACGAAAATTTTTTAATTTTTAACATTCTATTCGAACAAAGTTGTATTTTATTGAAAAATATTTTGCTTCAAAGACCTTAATATTTTTGAATGACTTTGACATTCTATTAATAATTTAGATTCAAGTCAATAAAATTAAAGCGACAACAAAATGCTTTCAAATAATGGAAAATACTATTTTAAAAAGAAATATGGCAAGATTCAATCAAAAACTATTGTAACATTATTTGAGAAACACAAAGAAACAACAAGTGTGCAAAACTATAGTCAACAATATACATCAATAGTAAGTATAAGTCCTCTTAAGTCTACATCAGTAGTAAGTAAAAGTTCTCATCAGTCTACATCAAATATAAGCCAAAGTACTTCTCAGTCTACATCAGCAGTAAGTGAAAGTCCTCATCATTCTACATCAGTAGTATACCAAAGTCCTCATCAGCCTACATCAGCAGTAAGCAAAAACAGTTTACACGCAGAAGTCAAACCAGCACAAATACCAATCAAAAATGTAGAAGACCTACAACTTAAAACAACAGAAAAGTATGAGGTGTTATTTCTCGATTTTTTTTATTCATCATCAAAACAATGTTGGTTTAGTAAAGTTTGCATATCGTTTGCCTCTGGAAAAAAAGTAATCGTGCATTTATTGAAAACCCTGGCAAATTTGAAGATCACCCCTTGAGCGTGCTAGCAATTGCTCAAATAGGCATAGGCATACTATAGCTTTAAAAAATAAACAAGCTTTTGATGAAATGTCTAAGCAAGACTTGAATATCTGGAAAATGCTGCGTGAAAATACCCTTGCAAAAGAAACATTAATAACAAGTAACTCTCGCTTCGTTATTAAAACCTTCTTCTGAGTCATACATTTATTAATTATGAAAAACTGGGCACATACTCATAATTTTTCAGACATTATTGAACTTATTGCTGCCTGTGATTGTAAGGAATTTAAGGCGCACGTTTTCTCTAGCCCAGCAAATACAACATACATGTCTCAGGAATATATTGCAAAGTATATAAACATTATCTTTGATTTTGTCAAAAATCCTTTACTCCAGTCACTTAGAAATGGTAGGAGTTTTTCTTTTTTTTTGGATGAAACTTCTGATATTAGTTCAATTGAACAGTTAACTATACATGCCACTTTCGAACACAATGGCATCGTAAAAGAACATTTTATAAGGATAGTTCCTTTAAGTAAGCTCACCAGTTCTAGTCTATTAGCTGCAAATGTTTTTGATGTTATTCAAAAAAATTTTAGAGCTAATAATATCTCATTTAAAAATGCTTGCTTTGCTTGTATAGACACATCAAGCGTCAATTCTGGTATAAAAGGAGGTTTAAAAGCTTACATCGAAGATGCTGTGCCACTATGTGTTTGGGTTGGATGTACAATAGGGTGGAGTGATTTTCATACTTTTTTGGAAATTCAACTTTAGTAACCCGGGAGTAAGTTCAACGGGGTAAAATATGAGCTCATAAAAATTTTAGCTATCCAAAATAAAAAATGGCAAGCTTAATCGACTTTGAAAAAATGCGAAAAAACGCAATTTTTCTTAATTTTCACGTTTTTCTTCAATTTATGAAATCAATTAATAAAAATAGCAAAACCATTCAAAAGTTTATTTTTTCAAATAAATTTATTCATAATGAAATGGTCAAATAAATTAATAATAAATTATAAAAATTTTATTTAATATAATGGTATATAAGCAATATACTCATTAAAACATTTAATTTATTTTTAGCAAGTTTTTATACCTCATTTTAACGCATATCTATTATTATAAAATGCAATCAAGTTTTAAACAGCAAACTTAAAATTACTTAACTGTATATACAAAGTTTACTTATGTAAGTTATTTTTAGTTTTTTAAAGTACAATTAGTGATAATAAAAATAGTCATGGATACCATCACCAAAATCCAAACATGTTTTTAAGTTGTTTACACTTTATATACATTATAAAGTGTAAACAACTTAATTTAAAGTGAATTTAAGTGTTTACACTTTAACATTATAAAGTGTAAACACTTAAATTCATATTCATGAATTTAAGTGTTTATAATGTATATAAACACTTTATATACATTATAAACACTTAAATTCATGAATATAAGATTTCAATTGCCAAAGGGACGAGCATATGCGAAATATTTCTAAAATAAATATCTTGCAAATGAGTCGAACACTTTACCACTACCCTACTACTGCATTGGTCCTAAATCCTAAACACACTTTTATATTCCTCGCAATCAAAAAAGTAAAAGCAAGTACATTCATATAAAGATGTTTTATTAACATCAAATGCATAACAAAATTATTTATTAAAAAACCACAAAGTCGTTTTTAGTTTCAAAATGTGGTCGAATTTCCCTGGAATTTAGTTTGGTCAAAATATATTTATGACGAGCTTCCCTGCCATATACTTGGTGACTAGCCTCTGTAACTAATTTGACAGCGCGTTCTATGCTCTGCGCATGAGAAGGAAATTCAAGTAAGTTTGGAACTTCTTTAGTTGCAATTAATGCATCGATTTGGTCATCCTTTAACTATATTGTTGATGCCGGTTCACTGCTTTTCTTAAAGTCAATTAATTCTGTCCAAGAAGTTGCTTGAAAGTTTATGTCAACATTAGCAATATTTGTAACACGGCATTCTTTATCTTTACTTGTCCTGAGCTTTTTAATGACTAGTAACGCCTGTTCCCTTATGTTAGAATCTTCATCTCTAAGCATACAATATAAAAAGTTCTCAGGCAATAGACAATATGAATTTTTTTTTAAATTTTTAAAACAAATATTCTGTATTTCCTCATCTTGCTTTCTTATCTGTTCTGTCATTTTAAAGAATATACTCAGAGAATCCATAAATTTAGAAGACCTTTTGCAGCGTGGAAAATAAGAAATCAAAGGCGAGCGGTCAAACTGACCGGCTAATACATAAAATTGACGGTCAGTTGTTTTTATTGGGCGGTCAAAATTTTAATTTTTATTTTGGTTTAAATTTTTAACGTAGCAATTACATTTGCATGACGAATTACGTTTGCATGACGAAACTTTGTAAATAAAACAATAACTTGATACTTTAAAATGAACGAACTCGTATTCCTTTTTTATTTGTATTCTATTTTTTAAAAAAATAAAAAATACACATTTTTATGTTATATCAAAAAAATTTAAACTGAATACTTAATCAAGTATCGTTTTATGTAATACAACTATAATAATTGCCTAAGTTACAAAAAACAAAGTTTTATATAACTTAAAAATGTTTTTTTAAAGATGTTTTTAGATATACGTTTCATCTGATTCATTATCCAAAGTTTCATCGAAAGACAATTTTTAATCTAAAGACTCGTCTGATGGCGATTCTAAATCAATTAATGTTTTTATAGTTGTTTTTTTCTTTTCTTTTTTTGAATAAGTTTTTCGACTTTCTTGTGTAGGCCTTCGCAACGTATCTTCGGCCCATAATTCAATGGCAGGATTCACATCAAATTCTCCACTATTTGTTTCATCAGTACACACCCGAATTAAATTATTGAGCCGTTTTTCAGTTAAGCGATTTCTTGTGTCAGTTTTAATTCTATTCATAAGAGAAAAAAGACGCTCAACCTTTCCATTCGAAACAGGCAATACGAACAACAATTCAACAAGAAGTAGAACTGGACTCCAATCTTTTTTCATAGAACTCGAAAAAATTTGATACCATACTTTACGGTACTCAGTTTTATCTGGTGCCAAATATTTGACAGTGTAATCAACTAAGTTATGCCAAGCATCTAACATATTATTTACACTCCCAGTGAAGCCAGCATTACGTAACGGCATATTATAAAAGTCATACAATTTTTCGATGTTATCATCAGCAAATGAATTATTGGTGTTATTTTGAAACCAGCTACCAGTGTTTAGGATTAACATTCCATACATATCAGGAACTGTATTTTGTGTTTCCAAACGCTCTTCTATGGATTCGGCAATTAACGATACAATCATTGATTTCGAATTCTTAACTAAAGTTAGTGCGTTTGTAAAGTCATGAAGCTCAACATCCTGGAATGAATACTTACCAGTGTTGTTTTTTACTTTTGCAAGGAAACGTTTGACAGTTGGTAAATCATTAAATTCTTTTTTCTTCAAGCGACTTAACTGTTTTTTAGTTTGTTCAATAAATCCAGATGATGCTACGGAATCAATTTCGTTGCTTTGAAAAGATAAAGATAACAACTTTGCTGGCGATAAAACTTCTATGAATAATGCTATATAAAGCGGTATTCGTCCATGATTCTATTGCTGATGATACCCTTTAAACTTTGCTCTTTCTGCTTGAGTAAAACTGAAATCTGCAGTCATGTTTTCGAGATGTTTCATATATACTCCATATTTGTCTAAGATCATCTCAAGTGCTTGAATTTTATGTGCAATCCATCGTGTTCCTATTTATTATTGCACAAGTATTTTATTTTATAAAAAGTTTTTATTGCTCAAAATACTGTTTTATAAAGAACTTTTGTATAAAAAACCAGCATCTAATAAAGTATATTATTTTATAAAGTATTTTTTATAGTTAAAATTGAAAAAAAAATCCAATATACCTGATGCTTTTTTGGGGCGAATACCTGCAATGTCAAATGAATTACCCTCTTCAAGGATAGCAACAAGGTTTCCTAACTGTCGTAACTTTTTTGGGGATTTTTTATAAATGTTATACATTTTCAAAATGATGTTATTGACATCATTAAACGCTTTCATTTGTGCAAATTTATTTTTTAACGCTAACTCAAGGCGATGTGCAACACACCAACCAAAAGTTACCCATGGAATTTCTTTCTGAAGTAATACATTTACACTTGTTCTACTTCCTCTATTTACAGCTGCGCCATCAGCACCAAAACCAACTAATTTAGTTTTAAAATTTTCGATACCTTCTGATTCAAGGGATTGACTAATTTTATTGAAAACTCCTTCAGATGTTCCATGTTCAAGATCAGAAATAGAAAGAAAAGAACACTCAACGCATATCTCGGTCTTTCCTATTGGAGTAGGATCGAAACTGATAATAAATATAGCTTCTTTTTCAATTGCAGATACATCTGTTGATGCATCAATTAAAATACTGAAGTAATTTCGTGTTTTCAACTTATTTCTGAGAATATTTGACAAACTCAATCCAATGTAATCAATAAAAGTTCCACAAGTTATTTTATTTCTATATGCTTGGCCAAACTCTACACCATGATTTTCTTCCAAACGTAGTATTTTAGGGTATACGCTAAGCGGAAGCTCTTCTTTGGCAATAAAGTATGCTACCTCAAATTTTTTTTTTGTTAAATTTAGATCTTTCGTGGTCATGGTTTTCAGGCCCGATAAAATATCAGTTTGCCGCATTTCTTTCTGCAGGTTGCTTAATTTATCATTTCGTTCGCTTACATCCATTCCTTTACTTTTCATTGCTAATTCGTAGGCTCTTTGATGTGGCAAACCATTTGCATGATCAACTGCGGCACTGTGCTGTATCCTACAACTACCTTCATCGCTTCCCCATTCTGGCGTATATCCTTTATAAATATCAATTTGTTTAGTATACTGACGACATACAGTGCATTGTAATGCTGTAACATAGTTTCCATTATATAATATCTCTAGCCATTCATTTGCATTATATTTTGCAAGAGTAGTGTTTACCCATTTTTGAGCTGTTGTTAGCTGTAATTTTCTACTATTGAGTTTTTTCTTCTTTTCAACAGGTGGTTTTAATTCCGATCCTGCTTGTGTTAAAAATGAAAGTGTTGTTTGTCTCTTTTTAGTCGCCTCCATTTTGAAGTGCTGATGTTTGACGATTCTCTTACAATTTAGTAATATAAAAAATGTTCAAATTCGCAATTGTTAATTTGAAACTTATTTAAAAAAACTCATTCATTGCTATGACTTCAGAAATTGAGGGAAAAGGTTACGAGAAAAATGAATGAAAAAAAAGGAGAAAATGTTCGTAGCTACATACATTGATTTTAAATAATGGTTAAATAAGAACTTCAGTCGTTACCGACGTTGAAAAAGAAAAATGATTGCACATTTTATATCTCATTTGTATCATTTTATATCTTTCATTCATTTTTATTTAAAATCATTTTATAAACTATTAATGTTATTTAGTTGATAATAATGTTAATGCCTCTCGTCGGCAGATGCTGAACTAATATTTAATAAAATCATGACAATCGTTTTATGAATTACTATCAAAATTATTTAAGTTACTTAAAACGAAACTTTATACTACAGTATATATATTTTTTAAATTTTAATAGTAGAAAAAAAAAAGCAAACGCGCATTTGGTAATTTTAAATTTATCTAAATATTAAAGTTAACTTCTCAGTCACTCAGCGTCAACCGAACCAAGAGTCTTTAAAATAGAGAACATAAGAACCTCGACAATTTCAAATACGAACTTTCTATTTTCCGGAGTGTTAACTAATTGAAATCTAAGAAATTTATTTTCATCACAGAAGGGCTTGGTGTGCGGCTTTTAGTCGATAATTTGTAAGTTTTGTTGACTACGGATAAATTAAACTAAAAATAAAAAATAAAGGTATTTTTTCATTGCAATTGGCAGCAAAAGGTAAAATTTAAAAGCAAAGGTAGAAAAAAAGAAAAATAAGTAAAATGATGTAAAGAAAATATAAATAAAATGTAGGAATAAAAAAATGTTCTTAGTTAATATTATATTATTATTAAAACAATAATAAAATAAGAACTTCAATCATTTATGAAAAAAGCAGTTATGGATTTCACCACCACTAAAATGAAATTAGTCTTGATAAGTGAAGCAAAAAAAATTAATAGTTTACGTCATTTATAATACTCACTAACGAAGCGATTTAAAGTAGCGTACAAAGGATAAAATTATTTTAGAAGCTTTTTTCAAAGATTTACATTTTATAAAATTTTGGTATATGCATTTTTAAAGGCATCCTGATAATTTGTCAAACATTATATAACTCTTTTTTTTTCAACCGGTCAACCTTGACCGGGAAGAATTCGTTTTGAGAGGTCAAAATAGCAATTTCAGTCATTTCGGGCGGTCAGTGACCGTTGACCGCCCGTTATTTTCCACGCTGCTTTTGATAAGAAACCAAATGTATGCATACACTTGTACAATAAAATTCACAAGCCTTATATGCTCTAGACTTGGTGCTTCAGTACGAGTATACAAAGCCATGATTCGAATTGCTAAAGTCAACCATCTTGCGTTGTTTAGTGGACCAATTTTTCTTCTAAAAAATATGGGATTAACAAATCCTTTAGAAATTCCAAAACAATATTCAAATAATAGTCTTTGATCGTGATTTAAATCATTAATTACTTCAATGGGAATATTTAGTATCTCCACTGGAGTATCAATTTTGGTAAACTTCACTTGTGGGTTAAGATGGAAATCTATAGAAACTTGCTTTCCAATAGGTCCTGAAAATTTATTTGGACACTTCGAACTGCCATCAACTATTTTGAATACTTTTCAAAATGGAAGTTCATTGTGATGCAAAGTACATTCGATAAGGTGTATTTTTCTTTCTTATTTCTTTTCTAAACATGCGACAACTCCAGTTTTAAAACCTGTGTTGACATTTGTATTATCAAGAAGAAGAGCTTGTACTGAATTTAAACTATCATACTCTTTCAGAACATTATATACAACTTCACTTTGAAGTAAACCAGTTGCACCATTTGATGGAAGATTTTTATGAGAGAGATATGAACCATTTTTAAAACTATTTTCATTAGTAAAAGTTAAATGACGTTCTTTTTCAGTAACTCTCGACAAGCGAGTTTCTCCATTTTCAATGACATCCTTAAACTGAAGAACATTTTTATCATCTTTACCATCAACACCCAAACACACCAAGTTACTTAAATTATTATCATGTTGATCACCATATCTTGACATTATTTTCTTCTTCTCTCTATAAAACAACTCAAAGTATTATATTTAGCAAAATATCATATTAAATGGTTTGTAAATAAGCATTTATATAAACTAATAAATAAAAAGATATATTTATATTTGTCTAACTTATATAATGAAATAGTTTTTACCTCTCAATTTTGCTTCGATCTACAACTTGATTCAAATCTCCATGTTTAATGATTCCATAATCTAGAAGTAGAGCATTCGCTAGTGCAGCTGCAGCACGAGATGAGACATCATATCTACAAATAAGGAACTATGAAATAAATAAACAAAACTGAAAAAGCAAAGTATATTATCTATATGTGATCCCTTAACATTCTATATTCACCCTCTCCTCTCCTACTGGGGATGAACAATGAACTTATGATTTTTTTTTCATACTTTTAATATAGTATATCTAAGAAATTTTAATCTAAACTCAATATGTATGAAAATTTTATATACCTGACAGCCTCCATTGCAAATCTATCAAGTTTAATTAAATTATATTGAAAACTTTTTAATGGATTATATTCTTCCTCAGAATCATTTACCTGTAAAAATACTTAGTATTTAAAATATAAAAAAAGCGACCATATATCTCAAGCAGCACACTTTGTAGGGCCAACATTTAAAAAATGTTGACATCGATGAAACAAAGCTGTTTTAGCGTTGCCCCAGTGTGCTGTTTGCAATATATATATATATATATATATATATATATATATATATATATATATATATATATATATATATATATATATATATATATATATATATATATATATATTAGATAAAACGCATTTAATTTTTTTCTTATATTATATTATTATAGTCAGGAACCTTCCTGATAAACTTACAGATGGTGACACAATTTATTTAAAAAAAATTAGATAAGTGTTTTTACTAATTTACTATTGCTCTGTTCTTTAAGAACATTGAGTACTCATTTGTAGGTTATTATAACATTATTTATATATATATATATATATATATATATATATATATATATATATATATATATATATATATATATATATATATATATATATATATATACAAGTATACATATATATGCTACCAAAACATCTGGATCGGATGCTGAAACTTCAGATATGTGACCAGAATCAATCAATGAGTTATGAGCATAAGGCATTTTAACATGATCTATAAGCTCTACTTGACCTAACCTTTCCGGAGTAAATGTACCAGATTTTAAATTAGTCTTTCCTAGCTGATAAATACCTTTTGGACCAATCTTGTTTCTCTGGTCACGAATATATGCCCTGTCTTCAGAAGAGACCTTAAATATAATTTTTAAAAATAATCAACTACTTCAGTTTAATTGAAGTGAAATCAAAGTATAATAAAAAAATTCTTAGTACAATAATTGCAGATTAAAACAACAAATATTCTAATATATACAATAATATATAAAAAATTTAATCAAATACCTTTCTAGTTTTACAAAGACACAAGATGTGCTCTACTTGGCAATTGATGATGCTACACTTAACATCCCTGTCATTACATAAAACAGTCGCTAATTCACAAGTACATGATGATATATCAAAGAGTTCATCTAAAATCATATCTTGATACTCCTTACTTTTAGATTTACAACGTCCTCGGTTTATAGATTTTACTCTTTCAAAAAGATTTCTTAATTTTCTTAAAATTGAATTTCTCTGAAGAAGAGGTAGACGTGGGTTTACTTTATTCCACAAAGTACTGAGAGATTTCTCAACCTCTTCTAGTAGATTCTGTTTGGAAATATTTTGGTTATTGCTTTCAGTAAAATAAAAAAACTGAATTACTTGACGAAATGTTGGAAGATTAGCTGAAGGCATTTCTGATGGGAGGCCTCCGTATTTTAAACTACTTTCCAAACGAGTTTTCCTGGATTTGCTCTTAGGCATTTTTTCTATAAATTGTTTTGCTATTAATAAATTATAATTTAAAAATCTAAAAACAACAAAACAATGCGCAATGCGCATGCCCACTTTGAAAAAAAAATCAAAAAATGGCGGTTTTCCTCGAAAATAGATTAAGTCTAAATAAATGTACATTTTTGTGAACCAGCCATTTTCCAGGCATTATTAGCAAGTACATGTTATACATTTTATTATTATTTTTTGATAATCTATTTACTCCAGGGTTACTATAGTTCTGATTCCAAAATCACTCCACCCTAATGTACAAGTCATAAACTTACGTTATGTTTTAGACGTATTTTGAAGGACTTTCCTACTATAGGTAAGTAGATATTTTTTTACTTAACCTATGGAAGTTTTTTAAGTACCGCACACTAGCCATGCATTTGCTGCAGGAATGCTCTGAAATCTATGGAGAACTAGAAACCATAGTTCCAGCGTGTCCAAGTGTAACATGTTTGACTGCACACGGTCGAGCTTGTTTAGTTGTGCTTAAAGTTTTTTAACCGATTTTACAAGCTTTGTCAACATGCTACACTGAACAAAAAGAAGCATAAGCACTTAGGCTATTTATACAAGCGAGTTTACAATCTAACATTGCAACAATATTAATGCTCTTAGTTGTGTTTGAAGCAATTCGCCCACTTTTGCTAGCACTACAAAGTTCGCAAGTGGGAATTAGTCTCAGTGACATTCCAACTTATGTGAATCAAGCTAATCATAGTTTAGATGATTTAATATAGAGTACTCAACAAAAGTATTTCATGAAAAAAATTTTATTGAAATGAAATCAGTGACAGATGAAAAAACTTTTTTGTTACCAGCCACGAGTTGATTAAAAAAATAATAATAACTTTGACTTAATTGAGTTTGAGTTAATCATTTTTAGATCTTTTGTTAACAGTTTTAAAAGTGAACTAAAAAACACTTTCGCGCAAATGGAATTTTGGCAATCGCTTTTGATTTTTGACCCAAGACAATTGCCTAAAACACTCAGCCAACTGTCTAATTATGATAAAGAAAGCTTAGAGCAACTCATAACTCACTATGGCAGACCAAAAAGCAGTAACAAATTTGGAGCATTACACATTCAAGTTCCAGATATCTCAGAAACCGAGACAAAATTTGAAAGTTTCAAAATTATGTTATTTTCAAAACGCCGAGAATGGGAAAACAGTTTCGATATACGTATATCGAAAGAAAAAAATCAAGTAATAGTCAATAACTTAATTAAGTCAAGAAACAATTTTATGCCTCAAGAGTTATGAAAAGTGATTAATAATGACCCTGTTGTGATATGCTAATTGTATGTTTTAATCAAAATATGAGAATTACGTTGTAAATTGAAAATTTACAACGTAAATCTCATTTTTTTATTTTTTTATTTGAGCCTACAGACAATTGGTGAATATTTGTTTGTAGTTTTTTTCACGGAATATTCACTGTGATTTCTTGTATTCCAGCCATGTTTTTACAATTTTCCTTTGTAGCGGTTTACTGAATTTTTATTTGTATGCAAAATAAAAGCTTTTTGTTTACACAGCAAGTGCCAAGCTTTAGAACTAAATAGTTTTAATAATCATTATCATGCACATTAGATATTATTAGACGACAAAACTTTCTGCGTGATCATCTAGATTTCTTATCACTTTAAACCCAATGGTTACCTGAATAAACAAGCTGGTGTGTTGAGAAATGCTTGTTTAAAATGCGCATGACGAGTCAAGTTTATCTGAAAGCTATCGACCTTTTGATTTAAATAACTATTTTTTCTTATCGCCGATGGCGTTTAAGGCAAAGTTTAAAACAATAAAGACATTTAAATTTTACACTAACAAATTATTTATTGATAAAAGTTATATAAAATTAGCTTGCAAAAATATGAGTATCTGTGTAAATATAAAAAAAGTTAAAAAAAGGTTTTAAGTATTTTAAAAAAATTATTAAAACTTTCCATATAATGTATGTTGCTTTTAAATACAGCCGTCATTTAAAAAATAGTTTTTGCTATTAAAAAGGATGCTAGAGAAATGTTAAAATTGTTAAAAAAGTTCTATTGTAAAAATTTAAATTTTACACTTGTAATAAAAAAGTAAATGAATAAGAAAGAATTCTACATTTACAGTCATACTCATTCTAAATAATCATTTAAACTTTTTTGAAAAATATGATATACTTTTTTATCATATTAAATATTACTTAAAATAACATTTCTTTTAATTATTATTATTATTTAAAAACAAATTATGCAATTAAAGGAGATCAAAGTATCACATTAATTATTTATTTGCAAATAAAAGATTGTTGTTTTCTTGCTAGCAAAGAAACAAGTTGATAATTAATCTGTTTTAAAATTTTGCATTTATAAAATATAAATTTTTTGTATTTTAATTATATTTTATATATATTTTATTGGTACTGGGTATTGGCGCGACAAGATTTGTCTTTTTTTTTTTTTTTACTCACCATATACTTACTATCATACTTATTTTCATACATTTATACTATCATACTTTTTTATTCCTGGTTAACACCCTGATATATATGATAAATATATATATATATATATATATATATATATATATATATATATATATATATATATATATATATATATATATATATATATATATATATATATATATATATATATATATATATATATATATATATATATATATATATATATATATATATATATATATATATATATATATATATATGAAGACCTCAGTGGAAAAACCGGCGTTGTCACATTTAAAAAGTATTGAGAAAGTATTTATTGATCATTAATAAAAGTCTTTATTTAAAGCAAATGAAACTAAGCAATCTAAAAAAGTTTATATTATAATTATTTTATTTAAAATTTATTCAAAACAAAACATTTTGTAATTTTTTATACAAAATTTTTTTTCTCTTTGCTTTAAATAAAGACATTTATTAATGATCAACAAATACTTTCTCAATACTTTTTAAATGTGACAACGCCGGTTTTTCCACTGAGGTCTTCATATATATATATATATATATATATATATATATATATATATATATATATATATATATATATATATATATATATATATATATCAGACTGTTGCAGGAAGCATGTGCGTTAGACGCGTTGTCTGTCTACGCATAAAATATTTTCTTTGGACGACTTGACCGCGTCATTTTGCATGTTTGAAACATTAAGCATTTAAAAAATTTGCAGAACATAATTAAGCTAAACTAGATGTAATAAAATTAAAATCACAATCAAGTAAAGAAAATTAAAAAAATTATTAAACTAAAATTCTAAAATTAAAAAAAACAAACTTAAATACAGTGTGTAACAAAAAATAGTGATTTTTTTTTTTTCGCTTTTTTTTATAAAATGGTGCTTTTTATTTGATTAATGAATACAAATTGATGATTTAGAATTAGTTAATAGCAAATTCAAATTTTTCTTGCAAAATGCTATAATTTATATATGTACAAGTTTATATGAATCATCAGTCTTCATAAGAATATTTCCTATTTTAAATTTTCGTTTGTTTTAATAAAACCAAAAATCTTAAGAAATGTACATAATCTGTGACGGTTAATAATTATCTTTTTGCTTATTTATCTGGAAGTTCTTAACTTCCAAGCATATACAATGTTGGGAATTGATCACATATATTAAGGTTTGATGTTTCTTTTGCTAATTAACAAAAAAAATATTAAAAAAGTATTTATAGGGATGTTGGCTAAAGATTTTTTGAAAGACAAGTTTACCAATACAGTTGCTGTTCCAGTTGCCCCAATAATGTGGCATTCTGTTGCTAATACTATTGAGAGCGCTTGGGAAATGGTGAAAATAAACAATAAATAGACAAATTTAGAAACTCGTGCTAACATAAAGACAGTATCAAAACAATAACATAAATACATATAAGACATATATATATATATATATATATATATATATATATATATATATATATATATATATATATATATATATATATATATATATATATATATATATATATATATATATATATATATATTTATATATATATATATATAACATAGAAATAATAACATAGAGGCATAGTCTATTTACATGTTTTTATTACATATAAAAATATAAATACAAGTTTCTAAAACAGTAAGTTAATACTTGCAGGGGCTATTCTAGGCCATTTTCAACTGTGTCAACTGTATTTGAGCGCAGATTTGGGCACCGCCCAAATTGAAATTTAAGGACTTTTTTTTTTTTCCCTCATAGAATAGCCCCTGACTTGGTCATATATCCTTTACTCTTAATAATTGCTGCGCATCTTCAAGGATACTATCAACTAAACATGTTAAAAGTTCTGGTTCAAGAGCCTCCCACCCTTCTTTTAATGTAGCCATCAAATCATCAAGGGTGTTACATCTACAAAATTTTGAACGTTGGTCAAGGATGCTCCAAAGATTCGCAATAGGACTTAGATCAGGACTCTGTAATGGCCAATTGAATGTTTCCCATTTCTGGTTGGCGACATACTTTATTAATTATTGCAGTATGTTTAGGATCATTATCTTGTTGAAATATATAATCACCCTGGGGAAATAGTTTTGTCATACTAGGCTTGAATTGATACTGAAGGATCTTGTGATACTGCTTCTGCTCCATAATACCTTGTACTCGATATAAATTACCTAAACTGTGAGCAGCAAAGTAACCCTAAACCATTAATTTAGCATCGTGCTTGATTGTTCCAATAGTACACTCCTTTAAATAACGTTGATTGTGCCTCAGCCATACGCGCCTTTTCCCCGCAAATCATAAAACATGGTGACTCATCAGAAAAAATTACTTCTGCCTATTTTACTCTTTTACTCCTTTTTGTTTCACTGATGAATGGCTTCTTGCATGCAAAATATGACTTGAACTCTCCAGACTAAGTAATATGTTGATGAACGGTTTTAATTGACACAGGAGTAGTTAAGTTTAATGATCTTTTCAGACTTCATTGATAATATATTGATCGTCACATGCATCACTGTTTTGCTTTCAACCAGAGCCTTTTTTTCTTTCTGTACTATCAGTAGCTGCCAAATTTTTCCAGATAGCATGAAGAGAAGAAATTGACACATGCTGAGTCTTTGCAAGTTCAGTGAACGGCATTCCACCTGATTTGAGGCCACATAAAAATGCCTTTCTCTCAGAAGAAATTAAAATAGGTCTTCTTTTCTCCTTTACCACAAAAACTTCAGGTGCCATTGGTGCAGCTTCAGCAGCAATTGGAATTTGACCAGCTTCTGTCTCTAAAAATATTTTTTTTAATAGTTAGTCTGGGGAACATGAAACCCTTATATATGTCCATTTATATACATTTTATGTATATAAATGTACACAGATTATGTACATTTTTTTTGTTGCTTTTATTAAAACAAACAAAAATTTAAAATAGGAAATATTCTTAGGAAGACTGATGATTCATTAATAATTTATAGCATTTTTCAAGAATTTGAATTTGTTATTAACTAATTCCAAATCATCAATTTGAATTTTATAAAAAAAGCGCAAAAAAAAAAAAAAATCACTATTTTTTGTTCCTTACTGTAAAACAAAACTTAAAATCAAAAAAGAAGTTATTCTAAATATTTATAGTTTATATTTGGAATAAATAACTTCAAACTTTGATTTTTTCTAACAGTTTTATGTCGCAAAACTCTTTTAAATAAAGTAACAAATTACTTTTGATCAATGTTTATTGTTTTATCAAAATGTTTATTTATTATTATCAAATAATGTTATATGTAGTATAACTTTTTTTTATTCAAAAAATATGTATTTTTAATGATAAATAACTTTGATATTTCAAAATAACTTTTAATTAAATGTTTTTATATATTATGAGAAACGCCTAAATAATAACAAATAACTTCATACGATTGTTTGTAATAAAAGTAATTTTTTTTAATTATCAAAGTATTTTAATTTTTTTGTATTTATGTATTTTTCAAATTGTTATATTTTAACCAATGGGCTGTGGGTCACCATCAATGGCATGTGGGTCACCTGATTTTTGCATATTGTTATGTGCATTATGTAGATAGGTTAAATTTGAAATTTCAGACTTCCAACTACAACAGTTCAAAAATTATAGCCTTAGAAACATGGCACAATGATCCCCCTCGATTTACAAATGGTCAAAACAGTCAACTAAAGAGCTGTATAACTTTTTTCTCATTTTCAACAAGTGTCTCCTTTTTTCTAGAACTATTTTCTGGATAGTTTTCTCTTTAAAAAAGTAATTTTTATTAACTTGTTTTAAGTTAGAGAAAAATTATGACCTCCTCAACTTTGGAAAAAATCCTAAAATTGCTAAAATATGCCAAAATGAAACTAACTGTAGCGTATTTCTATTCATCCATAAGTCTTTACAAATAAGTTTTCTGATTAGCTACTACTGTCTGCAATAAATGGGTATAAAGTATAGACAGCTTGTTGCAGTTCAGAACTCAAATATATTTAATAGAAAAATGTCCTAAAAAGTCGAATTTTCAGCCATTTTAGATGCTTGTAAATTTTTCTAACACTTTGTTATGATCTAAGATTAACAGCATATAAGATCATTAGATCCAACTACCTGAAAATGCAAACATTATAAACTTGTCAATTTCACACCAAAAAGCCAGCATTTTTAAATAATATTTTTAAATAATATTTTTCAATTATCAGCGGTTGAATGTGTTACTAGAAACCAGTGCCCCTCTAATCTGCCAACTGGTCTTTGTGAAGGGTGCAACTAATTATAAGTCATTTCTTAATAAAAAGAAAGATATGGTTGGTTGTCCTATCCTTGATCTAGTCTTTATAGTAGATAGGGGCACAAATAAAGGGAGCAGTAACTTATTAGAGACCTTCATTATGCTTCAAATAAAGGTTTCTAAATTAATATAGATATTTAGATACTTAATATCTAAATATCTAAATTAATTTTAAATTAAAAGCATTTTTTCTTTAAATTCTATTTTATTATAGGTGATCAGTGGTCTGTATGTGGTCTGGTCAGTAATCACCCCACGATTTAGATTAGATTAAGGATTTGAGTATACCTAATAATTGTCAATATTACTTTTTTTTTTTTTAAACATCTTCGCTTCCAACAAGGCTGCAAGCAGCCATTAATTAAAGTTGGAAGTTACTGAAAGAAAAAAGATGAAGATTGTAGAGCAAGATAATGATTGACGGACGACTTAAAGGATTGCAAATTATATGAATCAGTAAAGCAAGATGAAGGAAACAAATTCCAAAGAGCTGATAATCGAGGAAAAAAACTAGACGAATAAGCGTTTTTGGAGCACTTAGGAACAGTAACAGAAAAAGGATGACACTTAGTTGAATGGCGAGTAACACAAGAATGAATTTTAGAAGATGGCACAAGAGACGCTAGCTCTATAGAGCAGTGCCCATTATAGTATTTGTAGAAAAGAGAGAAGCAACATTACAACGATGTGATAATGGTTGGAGGTTGGCTGCAAGAGCAGGTTCAACTATGTTTACAATGCGTTTTTGCACCTTGTCTAAAAGAGAAAGGGCATCATTAGAAGAACTGCCCCAGATATGGCAACAGTATTCCATACAAGGCCGGATTTGAGGTTTATAACGATATAGAATAGAATCCGAAGTAAGAAAGTGATGAGCTCGATAAAGAGATGCAACCTTAGCAGATGGTAATTTTGCAACTGATTTGATATATGGTTTCTAAAAAAGATTAGAAGTAAGAGTTAGTCCTAGAAGATGAAGAGTAGGTGACTCATCAAGTACATCACCGTTCATAAATATAGGAAGATCTAAATTATTGCGATAACGATTAGCTGAAAAAAATTGAGTTTTATCTGAATTAAAGTTCACCAGCCACTGAGCCCCATGCTGTAGCAGAAGTAAGATCCTTTTTAAGTTCAAATGCCCCCTACAAGCAATCAGAGATTGTTGGCTTCTTATCACGACAAGAATAAATGGTAGTATCATCAGCAAACAATGCCACCTTAGATGTGAGAATATATGGAACATCCTTAATGTAAATTAAAAAGTATAGGGCCAAGGATAGAACCTTGAGGAACCCCTGAAGTTACAGAATAAGAAGAAGAGTGCTGTCCATCGAGGACAACTTTTATACTACGATTGGAAAGGAAGGATTCAATAATCTTAAAGATGTTGCCGGATACACCATAAGAAGAAAGCTAATGGAGAAGACCAGCATGCCAAACTTTATCAAAAGCTTTTGAAATGTCAAGAGTGATGGCCTTAACCTCTCCACCTTTATCTAATGCACAATAAAACCTATCAGTTATTACTGTTAGCAAATCAGCTTTAGAACAAGAAGATCGAAATCCATATTGATGGTCAGAAAGTAAGTTATTAGATTCAAGATAAGAAATTAAGTGTTTGTTAATTAAAGATTCAAAAACCTTGCTTATGATAGGAAGAAGACTTATGGGATGGTAGTTGGACGAATCAGATTGCTCTCCAGAATTTTTAAAGATAGGGATAACAGATGCCGCTTTCCAGCAGGCTGGAAATCAAGACTCTGATAAGCACTTGTTGAATAGTTTTGAGAGTATAGACGACAGCTCCGGAGAACACTTCTGCAAGAATATAACAGGTATGTTGTCCAGGCCACAAGCTGTAGAAGAGTCTAGGCAGGAAATCACTTTAGATACAGAAGCTGGAGTGATATGAATGTCAAGCCATGGATCAACCTGTTTGTTGGCAATATCAGGTAGAACGCAACTAATGGAATCAAGAGATGATATTGATGAAAAATTTTTAGCAAACAATTCAGCTTTGTCTTTAGGTGGGGTGACAAAGTCTGAACCATACAAGAGAGGTGGAATTAAACATTTGCCCTTATTATTGATACTATTAAAGATTCTCCAGAAGTCACGAGAGCCTAATTTTTGAGATGAAATACGAGATTTCATGACCTGAGAATAGCGAGTTTTGGCCTTAGACAAAACCTTTTTACAATTGTTTTTAGCAGTAATAAATAGACGTCTGTTTTCTGGAAAATTGTTTTGCTGATAAATATGGAAGTAACAGTTTCGATTAGCAATCGCAGCAGCACAGTGTGAGGAAAACCATAGAGGACAGTGAGGCTTGACCTGAAATCATCGAGAGGGAACAAAAGATTCAATGTTAGCCTGAATCCACGAAGTTATGTAAGAAGCACATTTGTCGACATGAAGACAAAAGATTTCTACCCAAGGGCCATCACGAAGAAAATCACGGAAAGAATCCTAGTCAGCTTTACTGTAGTTGTAAGAGGTTCGATAATAGGGGGATTCAGGTGATGAAGAAGAATGAGATATTAGTTTTAGAGAGATCAAACTGTGATCAAAAGCTTCTAAGGGTGAATGTGGAGAAACTGAGCTCTGACTAGGATCAGAAACAAGACATAAGTCGAGTAGAGAAGGTAAATGATTCGGGTTGTCAGGAAAGCAAGTTGGAAAGTTGACTATTTGAGTTAGGGATTGAGAAAGGCAAAAGTTGTGGGCTTTAATACCTGCTGAATCACTGACACTAGAGCTGAGTCATTCAGAGTGGTGAGCATTAAAGTCACCAACAACAACTATATTAGCTGATGGATAAAGAGAGAGGGCTTGGTCAATGTGATCAGATATAACATCAAAAAGAGCGCAGTCTTGAGATGAAGGAGAGCAATATAGAACAAAGAGAAAGACAATAGAGTGAAGTGGTGCTAAATGAAAGCACATGAAAGAATAGTCTGTGGATTCAAACCTAGTTTCACAACAAATGGGTGAATTCTTACGAAAGTAAATGCCCAGGCCAAGCATGTGAGTCTTTACGAATTAAAGGAAGATAACCATCAACACTAAGATCACAAGATGAGACTGACAAACTCAAATTAGTCTTACAAAGAGCAAGTAGGTCTGGTGAACTTTGCAAGAGATAAGACTCAACAGAAGAAAAGTTACTTCAAAGACCACGAATATTAGTGATTGATAGATTCAGAGATGACGATGATGGTGATGATGATGGTTTTTTGTGTTTTATAGTTTTTGGTACTTTATTCATTTTTAAATTAGATTGAAGAACTTGACTCAAAGCATAGATAGCACTCAGAACACTGTTTAATAGCCCAAGCAATTGCCTCATTACTACTAATAAACCCTAAGCCGTGACAAAGGGCTCCAAATGTTGCCTCGGCAATGCACACCAAAAGTACAAACAGGGACACCATCCATGCGCAACATGGCACTGTTAATATTTTGATATTTTTCAGCTGTTGATGGAATCAGCCTCTCTGAGAGCTGCCACAGAGTTTGGGAAACCTGACTACCAGCCGGCCTCAGAACCATAAAACTGAGTTTTAGAGCTGTACCCTCATTAGGAGATAATAGAATGAGTTGCCTAGTCATAAAAAAAGAGACACAAGCAAAACCCATGCATTGAGTCAATAAGACTTATTGTCAATAAGAAATAATATAAATATTATTACTTATTGACACCCTAATTTTGATTTTGAAGATATTAATTTAGTGACTTTAGGCAATGCTTGCAATAATCCATATTAAATTTATGCGTTTTAAAAAAAAAATGCATAAATTTAATATCATTTTAAGGTAAATAAATAAAATTAAAACCAAAATATACATTTTTTTCATTAATGGTAGGTAAGAATCAGTGACAGTAGGTGGTGCCATATCACGGTAGGTGAAGAAATGTGCTAGATTTTACAAAAAATTAAAAATAACATTAAAAAAATAATTTTACTCAAATTTGAAAAGTATAAATTAGTTAATAATTAGAGTTATGAAGTTTTACAGTTAAAAGTTTTCTTAAAGTCATGTAGGGAAGACATGACCCTACTTTAATTTTTAATGGTACACTAGATCAAAATGCAATAAATTAGAAAAAACGTGGTATCTAATGTTTATTTGCTTTGTTCTTGTTTGGTTTATAGATTTTTTATATAGCTATAGATCTTTTTGCTTTTTTTTTTTTTTTGGTAAATAGATGTTTTACGCAAATATGAAGTTTAAAGATTATTGACGTTTTAATTTATTAATTAGAACAACTCTATTTACTTTATTTTTTTATAAACACTTTTTATTTTAT
>NC_088922.1:42355000-42440000 GCF_038396675.1 Hydra vulgaris
CGTTCATAAATATAGGAAGATCTAAATTATTGCGATAACGATTGGCTGAAAAAAATTGAGTTTTATCTGAATTAAAGTTCACCAGCCACTGTGAGCCCCATGCTGTAGCAGAAGTGAGATCCTTTTCAAGCTCAAATGCCCCATCCAGGCAATCAGAGGGTGTTGGTTTCTTATCACGACAAGAATAAATGGTAGTATCATCAGCAAACAATGCCACCTTAGATGTGAGAATATCTGGAAGATCGTTAATGTAAATTAAAAAGAGTATAGGGCCAAGGATAGAACCTTGAGGAACCCCTGAAGTTACAGAATAAGAAGGAGAGTGTTGTCCATCGAGGACAACTTTTATGCTACGATTGGAAAGGAAGGATTCAATGATCTTAAAGATGTTGCCGGATACACCATAAGAAGAAAGCTTATGGAGAAGACCAGCATGCCAAACTTTATCAAACGCTTTTGAAATGTCAAGAGCGATGGCCTTAACCTCTCCACCTTCATCTAATGCACGATAAAACCTGTCAGTTATTACTGTTAGCAAATCAGCTGTAGAACGAGAAGATCGAAATCCATATTGATGGTCAGAAAGTAAGTTATTAGATTCAAGATCAGAAATTAAGTGTTTGTTAATTAAAGATTCAAAAACCATGCTTATGATAGGAAGAAGACTTATGGGACGGTAGTTAGACGAATCAGATCGCTCCCCAGAATTTTTGAAGATAGGGATAATAGATGCGGCTTTCCAGCAGGCTGGAAAACAAGACTCTGATAAGCACTTGTTGAATAGTTTTGAGAGTATAGACGACAGCTCCGGAGAACACTTCTGCAAGACAATAACAGGTATGTTGTCTGGGCCACAAGCTGTAGAAGAGTCTAGGCAGGAGATCACTTTAGATACAGATGCTGGAGTGATATGAATGTCAAGCAATGGATCAACCTGTTTGTTGGCAATATCAGGTAGAACGCAATTAGTGGAGTCAAGAGATGATATTGATGAAAAGTTTTTAGCAAACAGTTCGGCTTTGTCTTTAGGTGAGGTGACAAAGTCTGAACCATACAAGAGAGGTGGAATTATAGATTTGCCCTTATTATTGATATTATTAAAGATTCTCCAGAAGTCACGAGAGCCTAATTTTTGAGATGAGATACGAGATTTCATGACCTGAGAATAGCGGGTTTTGGTGTTAGACAAAACCTTTTTGCAGTTGTTTCTAGCAGTAATAAACAGACGTCTGTTTTCTGGAGAATTGTTTTGCAGATAAATATGGAAGTAACGGTTTCGATTGGCAATCGCAGCAGCACAGTGTGAGGAAAACCATGGAGGAGAGTGAGGCTTGACCTGGAATCGTCGAGAGGGAATAAAAGATTCCATGCCAGCCTGAATCCACGAAGTTATGTAAGAAGCACATTTGTCGACAGGAAGTTGAAAGATTTCTACCCAAGGGCCATCACGAAGAAAATCACGGAAAGAATCCCAGTCAGCTTTACCGTAGTTGTAAGAGGTTCGATAATAGGGGGATTCAGGTGATGAAGAAGAATGAGATATTAGTTTTAAAGAGATCAAACTGTGATCAGAGGCACCTAAGAGTGAATGTGGAGAAACTGAGCACTGACTAGGATCAGAAACAAGACATAAGTCAAGTAGAGAAGGTAAATGATTAGGGTTGTCAGGAAAGCGAGTTGGAAAGTTGACTATTTGAGTTAGGGATTGAGAAAGGCAAAAGTTGTGGGCTTTAATGCCTGCAGAGTCACTGACACTAGAGCCAAGCCATTCAGAGTGGTGAGCATTAAAGTCACCGACAACAACTATATTAGCTGATGGATAAAGAGAGAGGGCTTGGTCAATATGATCAGAAATAACATCAAAAAGAGTGCAGTCTTGAGATGAAGGAGAGCGATATAGAACAAAGAGAAAGGCAATAGAGTGAAGTGGTGCTAAACGAAAGCACATGAAAGAAAAGTCTGTGGATTCAAACCTAGTTTCACGACAAACAGGTGAATTCTTACGAATGTAAATGCCCAGGCCAACCATGTGACTATTGGAGTCTTTACGAATCAGAGGAAGATAACCATCAACACTAAGATCACAAGGTGAGACAGCTGAACTCAAATTAGTCTCACAAAGAGCAAGTAGGTCTGGTGAACTTTGCAAGAGATAAGACTCAACAGAAGAAAAGTTACTTCGAAGACCACGAATATTAGTGAATGATAGGTTTAGAGAACTTGGTGATGATGATGGTTTTTTGTGTTTTATAGTTTTTGGTACTTTATTCATTTTTAAATTAGTTTGAAGAACTTGACTCAAAGCATAGATAGTACTCAGAACACCGTTTAATAGCCCAAGCAATTGCCTCATTACTACTAATAAACCCTAAGCCGTAACAAAGGGCTCCAATTGTGGCCTCCGCAATGCACACCAAAAGTACAAACAGGGACACCATCTATGCGCAACATAGCACTGTTAATACTTTGATATTTTTCAGCTGTTGTTGGAATCAGCCTCTCTGAGAGTTATCACAGAGTTCGGGAAACCTGACTACAAGCCGGCCTCAGAACCATAAAACTGAGTTTTAGAGCTGTACCCTCATTAGGAGATAATAGAATGAGTTGCCTAGTCATAAAAACAGAGACACAAGCAAAACCCATGCATTGAGTCAAGAAGATCCAGCATTCAACATCCTAAACTGGAAACAATGTATTAAAAATACATCTGCGCCAGCCTAATAGATGAAGAAGGGGTGCAAGGCTGGTCAACAGATAGAATCTGTTTACCCCTTAAGTTTACCTGTTTACCCCTTAAATAGCTCCTCTATAGGATTTCAAGATAATAGTGGGCGGAATATAGTCCATAGTAGATAGTCCAACTAACTGTAAATCCTCCCTAAATCAAACATTTTCCATGTATAATACTATGAAAATCAAAAATATTGCTCTGACTAGCATGAGATATCAAACAAGTTTACGAGAAGCAGCTGAAATAGCCACAGCTACTTTGATAGATGCAAAACTTATAAGCGAGAGTGATTTCCATCTTATTATAGATCATAACAAGATCAATTGTGCTCCAAAAAAAATTAGCAAACGAATTTGACAATCAGTTTGAAGTAGACCTAGAAAAAAAACCCACTTACATGCCTTTTTTTTTGATGGGAGAGTAGATGCTACAAAAATGTTTATATAGGTGAATGAAAAAAATTTTCCTAGCCTTATCAAAGAGGAACTGGGGGTGACTATCTTTTTCATTTCGTTCCAGATGTAACAGCTGGTAAAAAAAAAAGCAGAAGTTATTGCCGATCACTCGGTTGACTGGTTAAAAAGTAAGAATCAAATTCAAAATCTTATGGCTATTGGAGGAGATAGCACAAATGAAAATACAAGTTGGGCAGGTGGTGTCATGCAATGGGTAGGAAAAAAATTAAACAGAAGGTTAGTTTGGATTGTTTGAGATCTACACATTGGTGGGTTTAAGGTATTTAATTGAAAATTTAGATTGCGCAACACTTTCTTATAATAAATGGTCTGGACCACTAAGGGAAATGCTTGACACAGCAACTGAAATTGAAATCAATTCAAACTTCACTATAATAAATGTAGGTTCTTCTTTAATATATCTCAGTCGGGAGAATATTAAGAATTTAAGCATTGATCAAAGTTATGCCTATCAAATTTGCCAAGCAATCAAGACTGGAATTCTGCCTAGCAGATTAGCAATGCTGGAAATCAGTCCTAGCTGATCAGCATTAGGATTAATTTCTGGTGTTTTTCTTACTCTGATACTACTCAAGGAGTAGTATTAGAATAAGAAAAACACCAGAAATTAATCCTTATAACATGGGACTTAAAAGTAACTGAGCTAACACTTACCTGCACTCTTACATATACCACCATCAAAGAGCTTGTAAACTATCCTGTGGAAGTTCCTTTCGTGGACTTCTCATACACAGTCAGTTGAAAGATGCATCAAAATGGTAACTGGAGCTGCAGGCCATGAGAGAAGAGAATCTTATATACGTGCTTAGCTTGCAAGTAGACATTTAATGTCAAGAAATAGAAGCAAAAAAGATATGGCAACCCCTGTTAAAATGCAGGTGGAGTAGCTAAAGACTAAAAAGCGGTGTCTTAATTAAAAACTTGTATCTTTAATACTTTTAATAGTTAAAGTTGTTGACAGGGTTAGTTTTTATATTCTATTTGCGAGCAAGAATAACATGAACAATGAAAAATGCTTATTTTGTAAAGAAAAATGCTTATTTTGTAGCAGGGTCATGGCTAGTCTAGCCCAAACCCCCAAATGGGGGAGGGTTTAGGCCCTACGATATTTGGGAAAAGGTGTTATTTTAGAGCCTCTTTTTCAAATTAATGGAGTAATTTTAGTAATATCTAATTGTAGAAGGTTTTTCAGAATTTCAAGCCCTTACGCCTGGTTTTTCTTCTTTTTTTTTTGGGGGGCGGGGAGGGGGCTCTAGCAACGGCATTGCCTTGTAAAAATGACTATTAGGTAACAGCAGCGCTTACTTAATATTAATATGCATTTTTAAATTTCAGTATTATTATGAATGTTGACATCATGATAATAGATACAAAAACAATTATCAGTGCAATTTCATTAAAAAAATAATAATAAACGTTAAAATGACCAAAAGTGTAAAAATTCAAATCAAAATTTACCGAGCTGGCGCTTATTGAAATTTAGTTTTTAAAATTTTTTTTAACTAATCATAAAAATACTTCTTTTCACTACTCTTTTTTGATATTTAAAGAAAAAAAATTGACACATTCTACTAGACATCCTATACTTGTCTAATAAACAATGCGCAGTATTACTATTTTCTGGACAAATATTTTACATCCCTCAAAGTTTAACTTTGATGCTTTGATTATTTCGTAATTTTGCATCCTTTTTTTTTACCTATGTAGTTTTAGGTTCTTTTAGTGTCTAATAACAAAACCCTCATGCAAAAACTCCGATACAGTACAAGTATCTTCAGAATATAATATATTTTCCTTTTTTATTTTTAAAACGTTACCTAGTGTAGGTGATCCAAGTATAGAGCTAAATATGCCTCATTATTGTGCACGGTCGCTCACACTCACTTAATAAACAACGAGTTATTGTGCGCAACTTCAGTTGGATTATAAAAATTTTAGGATTTTCAAAATTGCTTCGGGCCTTCGCAACAAAGTAAATTTTTAGTTGACAACCAATTTTTTTATTACTATTTGTTATTATTTTCTACGAGGATAACTAGTTGCGAAATATTGGTAGTGTTTTGGTAACTAGTTGCGAAATATTGGTAGTGTTTTGGTAACTAGTTTCGAAATATTGGTAGTGTTTTTGTAACTAGTTGCGAAGTATTGGTAGTGTTTTGGTAACTAGTTGCGAAATATTGGTAGTGTTTTGGTAACTAGTTGCGAAGTATTGGTAGTGTTTTGAACATTTTTTTTTTATGAATGATGCAAATTTACTTAAAAAAATTTTTTTTTTTGATTTGTTTATAGATTTATAAGTCTTTTTTCTTTTTTTTTTGAGCGGTAAAACTTAAAAATTTTTATAATCTTATTTATATGAATCTTTTATCTTTTTATTACTTATAAGTAATGTTCACACTTAATTTTTTTTCTTGTTCAAAATTTGCATCCAACCATTGTTATAAATTGACACCATTTTAGTTAATGTAAATTGTCCTTTGTAAAAAAGTTTGCTAAGTTTTTCTATTTTAATTTTAAACATAATATTTTATTTTGCATGCAGTTTATTATTGATTTATTAGCTTAATTTACATTATGAATATAAATACTATATTAAATTCACTCAAATACACTACAATTTATTCTTCATATTTTAATGGATAAATATCTAAGACCAGAACGATTTGACAGCAATCACAGTTCTGGCTCAGCTTCTAAAGAATCGTCACACTGGTTTAGAACTTTTACAAACTTCATGAAAACTAAAAAAACAGAAGATAAGTTAGATGTCCTCATTAACTATTTATCTCCTTCCGTGTTCGACTATATTACTGACATTGAATCATTTGATGGCGCAATAGAAATCCTGGAAAACTTATTTGTAAAATCTAAAAATGAATTATTTTCCAGACATCAGTTAGCTTCACGTAAACAATCATCCAGAGATTCTATTGATGAGTTTTTGCAGGCCTTACATACACTCAGTAAAGATTGCAACTTTAAACAGGTTTCTGCTTCAGAACATTGTGAAGAATACATTTGCGATTCATTTATAAATGGTCTAAGCTGTCATCATATTCGCCAACGACTACTAGAAAACTCTTCTCTTAAACTTACTGAGGCCTATAATCAAGCTCGTTCATTGGAAAACGTTCAAATAAATAACGAATTGTATTCACATACAGAGTATAATTATGTTGCTACAATTAATAAACATTCTGAATGTATTACTAAGCTTGCTTCAGTTTCTACTAAGCCTAGTGGACCTTGTTATTTCTGTGGAAGTAAATGTCACCCTCGACAATCATGTCCTGCCAGAGATGCAGAATATAACAATTGTGGTAAGAAAGGACATTTCAAGAAAGTATGCAAATCGTCAAAAAACTTTGTCACGTCTGCTCCTGCTAACTTCCATGCACCAAGTTTAGCCTCGATTACTTGCTCTTCTGTCAACTCACTCAACTCTATTGTTTATATCTTTATTGCTAGGGCTAAGGTAAGAGCTCTTTTTGACACTGGAAGCTCTAAGCAAATCATTATGTGACTCTTTAAGCAAATCATTATGTAACTCTGTAGCTGATCCTTCCTTATTTTGTCAAGTTATAGGTAAAGTTTCAACTAACTTTACTTTATTTGGTATAAATTACTCTAATATTAACTTTTTGGTTATACCCAACTCTTGCGAACAAATCATACTTGGTAGAGTTTTTCTACAGTTGCACAAAAGTCTTTTTATCAATTATGGTGGTAAAAAAGATTCTTTAAAAATCTGTTCTCTAAATATTATTACAATAAAAGCTAGCACTCTTTTCCCTTTTTTATCTCCAGAATGTAGACCGATTGCTTCACCTTCTAGACGATATAACTCAGAGGACAAACATTTATTGAGCAAGAAACTAAAAAACTTTTGGAGCTAGATATAATTGAACCCAGTAACTCTTCTTGGCGATCATAAATAGTTGTTACCAGGAATGAGAGACATAAGAAATGCATGGTCATTGATTACTCACAAACAATAAATTGCTTTTTACTACTTGATGCTTATCCTTTACCTAACATCAATCAATTAGTTAACTCTGTTGCAAAATATTCATTATTTAGCACATTTGATTTATAACACCTTAGTATATCTAAATAACTTGCTTGGATGTGGTACATCTAAAAATAAACATGATTTCAATTTAGAAAAATTTCTTGAAGCTTCTAAGAAAGCAATGTTTATGTTCAATGAAGAAAATTCTATATTGTCTACTTCATGTATAACCTTCCTAGGTTTTATTATAAAAAGTGGCTCTTTTTCCCCTGATCCAGATTGCTTAAAGCCATTAATTGAAATGCCTGCTCCCACTGATAGTGCTTCTCTCTGTCGAGTCCTTGGCATGTTCTCATACTACTCCCAATTTATCAAACATTTTTCTGACAAAATTCATCCTTTTATCTCTAACGTCAACCTTTCTACTGTTAACTGAAGTATTAAATGTTTCGATGAAATGAAAGAATTAATCTCTCAATCAGCTCTACAAGCTATTGATGAAAGTATATTATTTGAGGTGGAAACAGATGCCTCCAATTTTGTCATAGCTGCTTCCCTTAATCAGGCTGGAAGACCAGTTGCATTCTTTTCTCGCAAACTTTCACATACTGAAAAAAAAAACATTCTTCTGTTGAGAAGGAAGCTTATGCTATTGTCGAATCACTTCAAAAATGGAAACACTACCGTGTTAGTCGGCATTTTACTCTAGTCACCAACCAGCGCTCTGTCTCTTTCATGTTTGACAATAACAAGAGTGGAAAAATTAAAAATGACAAGATTTTGAGATGGAGGATAGAACTTTCTTCGTACAGCTATGATATAGTTTATCACCCTGGAAATAACAATTTTGTTGCTGATGCCCTCTCTAGATCTTGTTGCTCTATGACTATAAACGGACCCTCTCTTAAGGAACTACATGAATCTCTTTGCCACTCTGGAATCACCAGAATGTATCATTTAACAAAATCAAAAAATTTGCCTTTTTCGGTTGATGATGTAAAAAAAACAATTTCTTTGTGTCAAATTTGTGCTGAATTAAAACCTAAATACTTTGTAAGCAATTTCAATCATGCCTTAATAAAATCTACTCAACTTTGAGCAACTAAGCATGCATTTTAAAGGACCTGTTCTGTCTTCATCTAGCAACAAATATTTTTTAACAGTTGTTGATGAGTTTTCAAGATTTCCCTTGTCATGATATCTCTACTTCAACCGTAATTAAATGTTTAGCTCAACTTTTCATTTTATTTGGTATGCCAGCTTATATACAAAAAAAATTTTAAAATAAATAATCTTCAAAGCTTTTTTCTATACCTTCGATTGTGTTTGTAATTGTCTACAGTCATGCATTTGTCTATCATGATAATAAAATTGATGAAAAAATAGAGATATAAAGCCAGAGTCTTAATTAATATAAAGTCACAAACTTCTTTCACTACCGTAAAATCCTTATATTAACCGCAAATAAAAAATTTTTTTTTCTGAATTATACAGACAACTATATTGTTAATATAAATTGTAAAAAAAAAAAAAAAAAAATTAATGTTTTATTTTAAATGAGAACAGCTAGTTTGACCAAAATTTCAATACCATCACATGAGTTCGGTCACTGTTTACATTCCAATCAACACAAAGCAAGATGTAGAATATTCAAAAAAGAACTGCATGGTCTGGTGGAAGGAATAAAAGTAAACTTGAATGAATGTCGTCACGAAAACAATACAGAAGCTGATTAGTGACGGATCCAGGATTTTTTGGTGTTTAAGATAGCTAACTTCCAGACATGGAGCAAACTCCAAACATTTGTATGATTATACTTGTCAAATAATGAGGCTTTGCAAAAAGTTGCAATGATTAGCTGGGAACGAAAAAGTTCTTTGACTTCATCCCCCGCCCTTACCCCATCCCAAATGTGAGGGGTAACAAGTTGATAAAATGTTTTCTCTAATATTCTTAACAAGATTTGTATTCATCAATAAGTTTAAAGTTTCATAGTATTACCTCTCAGGGTTTAAAAACTATGACTATATAAAACTTGTAACCCCCTCAAATTGAGGGGGGTCTAAACTTAGTATGATCTCAAATACCAAAAAATCCTGCATCCATCCCTAAAGCTGATATAACGCACAATTTACAATAATAATTTATTTTTTGTAATTAATCGATATAGTTAAGGCAATTGATAAGTTATTCGAAATCTTTTATTTGGAAATAGCATGATTTTGTCAGCGTATTGTGTCCAAAGAAGAGCTTTAGATGCTAAAATTTTTTTTGCTTCAAGTTGTTATAATGTTTAAAGAAACTTTTATCTTTTTTATATAGCTTTCAAAACTATTTTATTCCCCTTTTTGTGAATCTAAAGAACACCATTTTTGAGTAATTAGATCAATTCTAATTGACAGAGTTAACTTAATTTTATTTATAAATTTTTAAAAAAGTGCCTTAATCTACTATAGATCCTAGTTCTAATCTGTTCTAGTGCATATTAATTGAATACAATTGTCAAAACACAACATTTTTATCAATTTTCACAAAAAATATTAGATTTCCGACCAAGAAAGAGCTTATAATTAAGAAAAGTTAGCCAATAAACGATCGGAACAGGTCATATTATTAAATGATGTTTATTTCACCTAAACAACGTATTTATTTAAATTCTTATCCAAGCTTAGACAAGCAATCGTGATTTTTAGGAAATTTTTTAAGAAAGAAAAGTATCTGCAGTCCGTGTTTTTTTTGCTACAAACATTTTTATTTTATGTTACGGTAAAATTTATTACTTTAATTTTTTTTTCGTCTTTTTATTATTCACAGACCTGATGATTTAACGGAAATATGACGTAGTCAGCAAAATATCATACAGACGTCATAATATTTTAAAATCGCCTTAACTACACCGAATAGTATCATTTATTTAACATTATTTTTTAGAAATTGAACTTCAAAATGCTTCTTCCAACAATCAATTTGATGTTACATTTGACAACAGTCAATTTGATGTTTGATTGCAACACCTCAGGATCATTATCAGTTTCTGCTCAAAAACTTAATTTAAATGTATCAGCAAAGAAAATAAAAGACTATATTCAAATAATAATGGTCAATCAATTAAAACACTAGTTTTGGGTTATTGTCACATGTTGTTAGAACAAGTCAGAGTCAATGAACGCATAAGCTGCACTTGATGAACGGAAAGGTTGTACTTGATGAGATTGTAAATTGATCGTAACAAACTCATCATTTCAATTAGTTGTACATCAAGAATTCCAAGAACTTATGTTGATGTTGAGACTAGGCTAGAAAGGACATAGCTGACAAACTCCGACCAATCGCGTTTGATAAAGAAAAGGGTAAAATAAAAGATGCTTTTAAATGTAAATATAGCATATTTGGTAATATAATTCATTTTGATTTAAAATATGACATAAAAAAGTTTGTAAATAATTTTTCATTATAAAATTGAACATAAAAGAAAAACTTGATGTAAATCATTAGTCATCTAAAAAAATTAATTGATTTTTATCTTGATTTAAACCACTAATTGAAATCAATGTAATTTAAATCAGTCAACCTTGCCGCTACGGTTTAGTGACGCGTGCGCATAATCTATTTGTGACTGAAGTATTTTAATATTTCACTGACTTTGAAGCAAAATAGTGCTTAATATTTAAGAATATTTTTTTTTAAACTTTGTTAACTTGGTGACTCTTAATAATAATACTAGTATTAAGTTTGATCATTTAATTTAACACTTTGCTTATTTTATTGTTGTATGCATAGTTTCAAGATTCTTATTTTGCAAACGAGTTTCAGCAGATTTCAAATAAACATTATCATTTTTTTAATGATTCTTATGCATAAAGAGTTAAAAAATATTATAGGAAAAAAAATTTGTAAAAATTGAAATACGCATGCACTTTTGCTATTTATTGTTAAATGTCCGAAGTTACGCGGTGACCAAACGTAGGCGATTTTAAAGTACTACAAATTATTTCTGTTGTTTACGCTCTCCATCGTAGATATTTAGCTTTCAATTTTTATTCCTGAATAAGTTAAATGGCTTTATTAAAAAACAAATTTTTGAAAATTCAAAATATTTGATATTTTTATAGTTAAAGCTTGTATTTAAATTGTTCTGCTGCAAAAAGTACACAAAGATTGAAGATTATTCATTTTAAAACTTTTTTTGCAATTTTTTGCAAAGCATCCTTATTTGATATAAGTATAAATATATAAACGTTTAGAGTTTGCTCCATGTCTGGAAGTTAGATATCTCAAAGACAAAAAAATACTGTATCCGCCACTGCCTTCTTCTTTACCAATAATGCATATATGGCCAGAGCCGGTTTCGAAACACTACACCACGGCAGTATTACGATGATAACGCTGGGCATAATAAATATAAATAGGCTTATAGCTGTGACGAAATGAAAAATGAGTATAACAAAATCATCTTTACTTCAATGATCCTTAATTGTAGAGTGAATGATAAATAAGAACTTTCAAAAATCTTTTTTGAAAATTTTAATTATTTTTTGACTCGATATTGTCGGCCAATTTGTTTTCAATTTCAGTAAGAAACCTCGCAAATTCCACGAAACGAAAAAAACATATAGAGTCACAAATTGATCAGTTACACTGTAAAAAAAACTCCGTAGTTTTTATCAAACTTTTTCCGTTGTTATGTTACGGAAAAAATCCGTTTTTAATAAATTACGGTCTCCTTTTTTCTAGTTACTTTTGCATTAAATTTAAACTACTGTAAGTTATGTTAGTGAATCGAATCCAATTTGTTTTGTTTTTATGTGTTCTTGCAAGCCTTGCATCGTTAAGAAAAAAGTTTTATTTAAAATTACTCGAAATTACATTGTCCCATGTCAATAAGACATTGACTAAAATTGTGTAAGTTATGTTATGATTAAGTTAAGTCATTATCAATTAAAATTTAAACATAAAATATCCGAAAGATACACGCTTGCACTACTTTTTGTTCAAAGTTAAACGCACACAGCAATAAAGAAATATGAAGAGATAATCACAAGATATTTTTTGGTGTTTCACTTTTAATTATAAATTTAAAAAAAAAGATATACTTATTTGAACAAGCTTTAACTATAAATTGTGATAACAATTAAATTAAAGTTCCATTAAAAGTATAACTAGAATATCTGTTAATGATTTTTAATTACATGCACATTTATGTTCAGCATAATTACTTTTTTCTAAACAAATATTTTACTTAAGTAAAATATTTATTTAGAAAAAAGAAAGAAAATTTAGAAAAAAGAAAGAAAATTTTTTTAGAAAATTCAGTTTGACGGTTTAAATTGCCAGTAAAATTGCATCCAATTTTTTACCTGTGTGGTTTTAGGTTTTTTGGTGTCTAATAACAAAACCCAAACGCAAGAAACTCCAATGCATTAAGAATATTTTTAAGAATATGCTATATTTTCTTTTTTTTTTCATTTAAAATTTTACCTAGTGTAGGTGATGCAATTACAGAGCTAAATATGCGTCACTATTGCACTACTCTCAGACAAATGCGAATTTTTTAGTATTTTTGTATATTGATTTGTAGAGCTAGAAACATTCAGACAACCATGAATAACTATTTAATAATTTAAGAAAATACAAAAAACGGTAAAAAAACATTTGAATAGAGAAATAATTTGAATTGAGAAAATACAGCAATTCGAGCACAAAGTAGTAACATTTGTGTCGAACGAGCTCATAATAAAATCATGCAAGAAATAGTGCTGAAAAAACCCATTTGAATAAAAGTGCTGAAAAAACCCATTTGAAGTTTGTTTTACGAAACAAAAGGTTGTTTTACATTGTTTATTTTTTACCATTATTACCATCATTGCTCAACTCTTACCATTGAATTGTGCAATTTTGATATATTTATATATAAAGTATAATTTTATTTAATTATACTCTTTTGCAAAATATCAAAAATAATTTATCATTTTTCTTAGGAAGATTTTAAAAATAAAATGACAAATCAGCGCCTATTTATCAATTCATTTTTAGCGACTAATTGACAACAGAAGAAAATGATTTAAAAGAAGAAATCGATTGAATTAAGAGGTCCGTTTATCTACCAGAAAAACTTACTTAAGAGAATAAAAAATAGAGATCAACCTTGGTTACACATGCTTGTTACAGTTTACTTCGATAAATTAGTTGGTTCTATATAGCTTTCATACATATTTTTTTAAATTAAACTTTTTAATTAGTAACGTCATCTTTTATTGCATGAGTTATAAAATAAAAAATCAAATTTTTCTTAAGTGTGATTTACGGCAAACTAATTAAAATTTTAAGCTTGAAAAGTGACAAGTATAATATAATAATTACCTCAATTGTACACAAAAATTGACAGCTTTAAAAAGGAAACCTTATTTTAAAACAAAATGTGACGCAAATTAAAATTAATTGTCGTTAAAATAGTTTACGCAATTACAATGACGTCTATTCAGCAGACAATCCATTTTAGTTAATGTTAGTTATTATGACCTTAATGTTGCAATAATTTAATTTTTGCTTTTGAACGTTAAACCACGCATTAATAAACAAATTTTGTTTACCGTAAAAACTCACCAGAAATCATCACAGTCGACTCAAGTAAAAATTGTAAGCCTACGGGTTGTTTGTTATTTATTCATAGTCTATTAACATGGACAAAAATTTAGTTTTAAACTTTAAAAGAAACATATTTTATCAAAGCTAACAAATTGAAAGCCACTTGATTGAAAAAATTGACTAATAATTTTTTTTTGGCGAAAACAATTTCATCAACCATGCTTTGTGGAAAGTATTTTTTATTCTTTATTATGACTTGTTTTTTAACTTTTTGTCACTGCAATATGAATATACATCGTGCCTTACCTGGTAGCCCGCTACATAAGAGACAAAAAAATTATTTATCCAAAAATATACAGTTGAGAAGTGATGAGAGTTTTAAAGTCGGGATTAATGATTTAACAACTGAAGAAGAGGAAGAGGAAACAGACGAAAGTTGGGATATTTATCAGCAAAAAAAGCGGTTTGAAACACCATGGTTATATGCTATCTCTGCTGCTATTTTAGTTGGTTCAACTGGAGTGTTTCCACTTTTACTTTTTAAATCTAATCCTGGCCATTCATTAAAAGATTCTGGTAAATCTATGAAATACTTTATTCATAGTAAAAATAGTACAACAAAATTATTTTGTTTATAGAAAAGTATTTCAGTGTTTTTACAGAAAATATAACTGCTTTTAATTTTAAAGCTTTTTTTTTACTTTTTTCATTTTTTATTTTGATTATTTGATTTACAAATTTTATAAATAAAATGTCAAGTTCTCAAATTAAAATTTTTTAAATTAGCGTACTCTATATTAATAGTGTAGCTTTATTTTAGTAATGCTCTATGTTAATAATGTAATATGAATATATTAGTTTAATTTATAGTTTCTCCAGCTCATTTAAAGATCCTGTTAAGTTTTGCTGTTGGTGGGCTACTAGGTGATGTATTTTTGCATCTTCTTCCAGAAGCTTGGATGTTTATTGAAAAAGGTAATTATGCAAGAATTAAAACTGCAGGTCAATAATAAATAAATTTTTTTCAAATTTTTAATCACAAAAATTTTGAAAAGCATTTTTACATTGAACTGTATAAGTATCAACAAATATAGAACAATTTGAACTAATCATATTTTTGATCTCTAGTAAGAAAGATCAACTTCATTCAACTTGTCAAATTATTTACTTTTTTTAAAATCTAGAGACCAAGTCAGTGGCGTACACTGGATTTTTAGATGTTTGAGTTTTGACACTTACAGGCATTGTGCAAACTCCAAACTTTTGTCTGTTTATGCTTATATCAAAAAAGAATGTTTTGCAAAGAATTGGGGTGATTGGAGTTTAGGAACAAAAAAACCCTAATTTTTGGGCCCACCCACCCCTTAACCTGAGAGCAGCAAGTTTATAAATATTTTCTTTACTATTATCTAAATTCATATTCATCAACAAATTTCAAGTTTCATGCAATAATCTTTTAGTGTTCAGTTTTTATGACCCTGCAATGTTTACAGACCTCTCAAATTTGAAGTTTGTTGATGAATATAAATTTAGATAAAAATAGTAAAGAAAATATTTTATAAACTTGTTGCTCCCACGTTAAGAGCTGGGTGGGCCCAAAAATTAGGTTTTTTTTGTTCCCAAGCTCCAATCACCCTAGTTTTTTGCAAAACATTCTTTTTTGATATAAGCATAAACATACAAAAGTTTCGAGTTTGCACAATACCTGTAAGTGTCAAAACTCAAACATCTTAAAATCCAGTGTACACCACTGCAAGTTTATTTTACCAATAATGAATATATAAACAACAAACATCATAATTAAACAATTTGCTTGGATTAATTTACAATGACAATAAAAGTAAAGGTTTTTTTTCTAAAAAATTCAACACAAACTCTTTGAAGGAATTAGTATTAAGTTAGGCTTGTGTCCAGTGTTTTACTCTCTACAAATTATTCAGGTTAATCATAGTGTTTTGCTTTAAAATGAAAAGTATTTTAATATTTTAATCTTCATTTTGACTTAAAATTAGTTGATTGTTTTTAGTTTTATATATAGTATTTTATTTTGTCATCTAGCATATTGCCATACGGTGGCCTTTATAATTTTACAAGGGTATGTAAAATACCATAAAAAATACAAATTTTTTACAAAGATGTCCATCGAATACATATACAAAAAAAAGAAAACAAAACGGAAAAAACATGAATGTAAATCAAAAAAATTGCCATAAAATTATTAAAATAATTTCCCTAAGACTCCATTGAATATGTATGTAACCATACCCTCTAACCCCTCCCATCCCCACTTTCTCCCAAAATTAACAAAATTTCAAGCTCTAGTTAAAATAATTACCTTTATTAACTACTGTTACTATATTCTACTATATTTACTAAAGTTTATAAGTTTATTTTTTCTTCTTTTTTTATTAAAAATGTTTCTTATTTCATCTTCATATTTTTTGCTTGTAATTTCTGATTATAATATATTCTTTCTCTAATAAAATTTTAACTTTGCTTTAAAAATTTTGAAGCAAATATTTTTGCAAAAAGTTTTATTTTCTTTATCATATGTCATCCTATTAAAATATATTTTTACAAGAAGAGTCTATAGTAAAGTATTGCTAAACTCTCGTTGCATATTCAAATAAAATAAAGTTAAAATTGTTGCAACAAGGATATTTATTAGGGCAGAGTCTAAAATATCAAGTAAATAAAGTATTAAAGGTTGCACCTTTTCACATTAGTACATCATTTGTGCTGTAGTCTCATCTTTTTTATTGCATTGTGGACATATTTTTTTGCATCTTAGTTTTGCATTAAATAATTTTTCATTTGTTGGTAATAAAAAATGAGCTATTTTAAATGCAATTTCACTGGATTTATTGTTTGTATTTCTATTGTATCCTATTTGAAAAAGTACTTTGCAATCAGTAATATTTAAATTTTTCATACTGCAACTGTAGATTGAGGTCCAGTTTTATACTTGTAATCAAGATTTTTTTTTTTTGGTTTATTCAATAATTTGTATAGTGTTACAATAAGGTTTCTGTATTTATGTTTTTCCTTTCACTTAGCAATGAAAAAAGAAGCTTTATTAAAGTCATACACTTTTTGTAAAATATTATTTTTCCAATAAATAGTTAAGGCAGTGATAATTTCACTCAGGTCTTTCTCAGATATTCCTATTGTGCTATGATGGAAGAATTCCAGTTGAAAAGTTATTGTAATATCTGCAACTAAAACAATATTTTAAGGTGTACTGGTTTAGGAATTAAAAAATTTCCACCCAATTTTTTATGTTTATTAAAAAACAAAGGTTGATTTAAAATTTCTTCAACATCAAGTATAGGAACATTGTGTATATTTTTTATTTTAAACCAATTTATTAACAGCTGAGCATAAATGGCAAAAGCTCATTAAACTAAGTTGGATTTGTTTCAAAAATTTGTTTATTTTGAATTGAATCTCTTAAATTTGAGAATTTAATATATGAAGCATTACTTCTTTCCAAGGTCCGCTTAGGAGCAGTGATTCATTCGAAAGTCTTCTTTTAATTTTATTTATAATACAGTTTCTTTTTTTTTAAGAAATAGCAAAAACAATTGCTAAAAAAATATAATCTTTTTTTATAATAAAAAGTGGTCATTACTAATTATCATCAGTACTTTTTGTTAATTTTTTTATTTTTTTTATTATTAAAACTTGCAAGTTATGATTTCTACATGTTTGTTTTAATTTATGTTCTATGTGCTTTAATCTATGTGTTTACGGTCCATATGTTTCAATGCATGCCTTTTATTACTTATATTATGTTTAAAAATTGGTGTCACTCCTTTGATCAGATTTCTGTTTGAGTGACACCATCCTAAATAAATCATTAACTTATTATTATAAATAATTTTATGCTCATAACTACCATTATAATATTAGTTGTTATTATTATTTTTTCATTGTAATTAATGTAAACATACTTATTATTACTATTATATAATTTGTATTAATTTTTTTTTATCTTATATTATTATAATATATTATTATTACTATTATTATTATTGTTATTATTGTTATTATTATTATTATTATTATCAAAACTATTGCAAAATGATTTACGGAAAATAAATAGATTGTTGTTGTTGTTGTTGAAGTGGAAAATAAACTTTTTAATTTAAATTTATTAGT
Organism: Hydra vulgaris; assembly: GCF_038396675.1. NCBI lineage: Eukaryota > Metazoa > Cnidaria > Hydrozoa > Anthoathecata > Hydridae > Hydra > Hydra vulgaris. The sequence continues at coordinate 42,372,966 of NC_088922.1, forward strand.
TCAATAAACTAAACATTGACAGGCCTGCCCAAGATATATTTTGAAACAGACCTATTAACCTTTAGTTTACTAACTATTAAATTGGAATAAAAAAGTTTTTTTTCCCCTTTTTAATACAAAAATAGATTATATTTTTTAGGAAATGTGTTTTCTATATTTTATTTTCTACTTTTTAGTCTTTACAATGAACTATGGTTTTTAACAATGCGAGTTATTGTTATGTAGTATTGTTATTGTTATGTCCCAATATTATTATTAAACAGTTTTCAGTTGATAAGAATTAAGAGGGAGAGTTGTGATTAAGTTCCCTATTAGAAAGCAATATTGGTGCATTATTGATACAATAATCATCTCCATATTAGTTAAATGTTGCTAATGATATTACACCTATATAAAATGTCCTCATTTTGATATATATAGCAGATTTTGATTAACAATATTGGCTATATACAAAATGCAATATAATGCCAACATATTTTTTTATCATAATCAATGAAAACACATCAAAATTTTTTTACAAAGCATTATTACGTACACAGCACTACATACATTGGTGATGTAACAAATTAAAATCAATATTGAGAAACAAGTTACTTGATGAAAAGTTGTGATCAAGTGAAAGAAAAGTTTATAAAAATCCCATTTTGAATCTCATCATGCACATGCATAGTTTCTATCCAGCGGGCTTCTTTTTATTCAGTTCATTAGAATATTAATTTTGTATATACTTTTACATTTACAATGTTTTACTTATGAGCCAAATTAAAAAAGCTTTTGAAGGTTCTGTTAAAATAATCATAACAAAGATTATTATAGATTATATAGAATAATTTTATAAATATATACTTTCTTGTAAATAATAATTGTTTAATTGTTTGGTGACTGCCTATTACTTTTTTTTTAAATTTAGTTGTTGATTTTATTCTATTATCTTCAATATATTTTATCTTCTTTGGATTTGAACATTTTTGATATCCTAATTTTAAAGATGGATCCTCAAAAGAGTTTTCCATTTAAGTATTTTATAAAGCATTAATATTTACATCAAAATAACTGATAATTAAATAAAAATTAATACATCATCTGGCAAGTATGTAGCAGTTTATTCAGATAATGATGTATGTAGAGGTTGAATGTTTAAAGGTTTACTATACATATTTATATATATTCATTATATAAAAATTAATATAATATTTTCTGATAAAAAATATAACCTATTTTTCGTTAATAAAAATTATTTCAAATGTTTGACAAGTTATATATGTATATATATATATATATATATATATATATATATATATATATATATATATATATATATATATATATATATATATATATATATATATATATATATATATATATATATATATATATATATATATATATATATATATATATATATATATATATATATATATATATATATATATATATATATATATATATATATATATATATATATATATATATATATATATTGGTGAAGTGATCTAAATGATCTAAATCTCACAAAGACATAAAAATAAAGTATAAAAATGCAAAAAAAAAAAGCTGTGCAAATCCATATCAAAGTTTTGTTTTTTATATGTTCTGTATATTTAAATACAAACTATATTTTTGATGGATAAGATATCAGAGAATAACTTAGTTAATAATTTAGAAATTGATTGCCTTTCCAATATTTCAAAGCCAAGCAATTCTTTTTTGATAAGCCAATGATGGATTTTTCAAAATCGTGTCAGGTAAAGCAGATATTAGAAAGGTATCATTTTCTCTTAGAATTTAGTAATATTCCTAGGTCAAGGGGTTTTATTAAAGAAATCTCCATTGAAGTTTGTCAATTATGAAATAAAATGATGATACAATGTTTTCCAGGGAAATTTATATAAAGGATTTAAATTCAAAATTATAAGTTGGTGATTAAATCAACACAAAGTACAAATAAGAAGACATGTTATAATTATTTGATTTGTTGCCCAAAAATACTAAATTTTAAAATCTGGAAGAAAAACTTTTTTATGAACTTCAGAAATCTTCCAATGAGTTTAAAGATCAGTATAGTATTGTGACAGTGTCTATTACAAGCCCTTAGCAAGACCTGCCACCTAAAAGAAAAGAGCTTGAAATAAATTATAGTCAATTATTTGATGATAAAGACAATTCTAGTAGTGAAAGTTCAGAAGACAATATTACGTGCGATGATTGCTCCGCTCCATTAAAACGTGCAAAGATAAGCGGTAAGATGGTAGTTAAAATAGTTGAAAATGAAGGGTATCCAATAAGTTGTAAAAAATTCCTTCCCCTAATATTATATATATATATATATATATATATATATATATATATATATATATATATATATATATATATATATATATATATATATATATATATATATATATATATATATATATATATATATATATATAGTATTAGGGTGGGTCATTATGATGTAAATGTTAAGTTGGGGCTGTGAAACATTACTAAAATGTTGCATTACAGTCTACTTATGAAAAAAAATCCTTTTGAAATAAAATGGAAGCGTATCTTGGATCCGCAACTTTGGGAATTAAAATTACTGTATAATCGCATAATGTAAATACACGTGGTTTAATGCTATGTTCCATTACTCGACATCTTGTTACATTAAATTTAAAAATGCAAGCAGTTGTTGAAGGAGAAATAGTCAGAGTGTAGTAGGCAACACATAACAGCAAATTGTTCCAGTTATTTGCTATTTGTTATGACTCAAGAAGTCAGATTTTGAGTCAATTTTTGGTAATTCTGCTCGAGATTTGTGACACTGCAAAATCATTCCATGTCGTGATTTGTGTCCAAAAACTTTCATAGTTATTGCTAAGATGTCTTTAATAGTACGTTCACGTTACCACTCAAGACATTAACGTGGAACTGGAAATGTTCAAGATCATCATTAGAAACAGTTGATAAAAGCAGTGGTGGTGTTGCGATAGCAACAGACCAGTCGATCATCTTTATGAATGACGAAGCTTCCAGATCAAGCTTGATGCTTGATTTATCAAAGACACATATTTTGCTACTTTGTGGTGTAGCTCGTGCGTCAATTATTTTGTCACACGAAAACTACGAATTGATACATTTTCATCTGTAACTCCTCCATGAAGAATTTTCTCAGGATGAGCTAAATAACAGTTAGTTTGCAACACTGGTTCAAGAATTTTCCAGTCATCTTTCCCTAGTTCATAGCACTGCTCAATAAGATAGAAGAAATTTCTTGTACTGTCAAGGCAGGAAGAATGATGCTTTATCCTGAACCATGATAAATATTTACGATGAATCTTGTAACCATCAGAATGGCGAAATATTTTCGAAAAAGTTGTTTATTTGCATGTAACAAGCAGACCAACCATTGCAATGTTCTGCCAAGACCTTCTTCTAATTTTCTGATTGCCCCATTGTGTTGACCTGTGTCATTTACAGGACCATCACAAACAACTGCCCCTAAAGTGTCTGATTATTTGATGTTGTTGATGCTCGATAACATCTCTTGTGCAATATCAACAGCTTTAATACTTTGTGACGTGACATGATTGACATAATTGTTTTGCGGAAATGACACTATCACATTGTGTTCTTCTTTGAAATTTCAGTGGACGCCACTTGTTTTAACAAAAGTGATATCCTACTTCCCATCAAATCCAATCCAAAGTACTTTTTGGACTTCAGCAACATGCTTTTTAACTTCCTTTTTCCTCCTCATATTTCTCTGATGACAACGTTTTGCTAGATCAATAGCATTCTCTGGTGTTATAAGATCTAAATCTTTTAGTACAGCATTTGCTATTAGGCAAGCAACCCTGTTACTGATTTTATACCTATCCATGGCCTTACACAACTCAGTATTGTTTAGTGTTGTAAACCTTGATCTCTTCATCACTTGACATCTCATTATCACTTGACATCACTTCATAACTTGACATCACTTTATCATCTGACATCTCAATTGGCAAAAATTCTTCATCTGACTTTGACTGTTCATTATCACTGCAATATGTTTCATTTGGATCAATTTCTTTATCAAACTTCAATTTCTTATCTGTAATCGGTAAATTGCATGTTTTACTTCCTATTTTTTTTCTCTTCTGCAGCTTAATTGTTTCTTCTTTGTCTACTTTTCCTATTACCATCTTCTGTACCATTTTTTGATCTATCCAGAACTCCCATTCAAGTGTTGGAATTTTTTTTGGCAGTGGACATGAACAAGCTGACCTTTCTCGAATACCATTATCAAAACACATACACAGAAAAATATCGAATAGTTGGTCTAACATCTGTAAACTTGATTTAAATGTTGCAGAGGACTTCTTGCCATTAGAGTATTTACCAAGCTCATGTAATTTGTTAATTAGTCACTTTATGGGAATAACTAAGCTGCTGACTGCAATGGTAGGAATACTTGCTTTGTTGTACAGTGCTTTAATTTCATTAGCTATGATTGTTGCTCTTTCAGTAACACTTGCGCAATTGTTATTTTTTAATAAATAGTCATATGCTTTGAAAACATCAGCAGTAGTTAGCAGTTGATTTGTTTAAAATAGTCTAGGTTGTCCAAGCATACCATGTTCAACTAATTAAACTAAAACAAAAAAACAAACAACGTAATTTAAGCGTAATATATACCAGTATATCTTTATAATGAAGTGCAGGATCATGTTACTCAGAAGTCAACAAACAACACTAACAGGTTTTTGTCTTATATTTTGTAGGGTGCTCTAAACTTTTGAAAAGTTCTGTATACTATTAATATTATTAACATGAATCATCAAAAAATCTAAATCTTAATGCTTTTATCCTGCAATTATATAACTGTTGTAAAATAGCATCATTTTGACCTGACAGTAAAATTAAAGTTAAAGTTGGCAAAACTAAATCAAATTTTTATTACATTTCTTTTGCATATCATTAATAGAGACAACAAAATACAACTTTATTTCCATGTTTCATTAAAAAAAAGAAATCGACCCACTCTAATATATATATATATATATATATATATATATATATATATATATATATATATATATATATATATATATATATATATATTAATCTTTTATATTTTTCAGAAATATTTACTTTTTCAAAAATATAATAATTGTTAATTTTAACTTTAAGAATGTAAAACTAGTAAAATTAATAGTTGTTTCTGATAACAATAAACAAAACATTTTTCTTAAATCTTCTAATTCCTCTAAAACTAAAAAAAATTGGTATAAGTATATAACTAATGTGTACTCTATTGTTATCAATAATTAAATTTTTTTCAGAATTTCAAAAAAAATTTTCAACACATATTGAATACCTTTTAATTGATTTTAAGTATTTTAATTTTTTCCCATATTTCATTTAATTGTTTATACTTTGTTTATATATTTTTCTATAATATGTTTGTGACTTAATATGTTTCTGAATTAGAGAGTAAGAGTTATTAAGGGGTTTTACAATGTCTAAAATAATCTTTTTTGATTAACGTTTGATGTATTTGAATTATGAAAAAGATAATGAAAAAGTCCACAAATGCCATTTGTAGATTTTTTTTTTTTTAAATTTAAATTTTCAAATTTCTTTTACTCAATTTCCAATCATTTACTTAAATAAAATTAAGTGATCTTTTTTCATTTTTCAGACAAAAATCATATGGGACACTTTAAAGTTGGTATATGGGTAATTGTTGGTTTTCTTTGTTTTCTTTTGATTGAAAAAATTTTTGCAGAAGAAGAAAAAGTCAGAGAATTCGAAAATAAAGGAAAAAATAATCTTGAATATGAAAAAGTAATAAATTTTTTATTAAAATTTTTTGTTTGTAATTGAATGTTTATAAATTTGTTAAAAATACCTAAACCCTTTCCTGCCCGGTTTCTCAGGACAGGGAAGAATATATATTATATTATATATAGTGTATTACTATAAGGTTTTTTTTAAACTTTTATTTTATAATTTGTTTCTATATATAGCTTTTTTTTCAACACGATCCTATTTCCCAGAGTAATGATGCAATACTAGACAAGAAATCGTGTAACAAAGAATTACGGTTGAGGCATCATATTAGTAACTCTAAAATTGGAGGTGAAAAATTATTTTAATTGATACGATTTTTTTACATTAGTAAATATAAATAAAGTGTTTTATAAACAAGGGGGTATATTTGAAAAGTGTTTATTTTCTACCTGTAAGTTGTATTTGAAATACTTTTTTAAAACTTTTTTTAAAATGTGTTCTTCTAAAATGTGATCTTGCTGCAATACTTTGTAACAAAGGAATAGATACTACCCCTAAGGTGTTTTTGATATGTTACCAATGTTTATCAAATATTTTTTTTGATGAGTTCAATAAACATCGTACTCTGATTTAATTAAATGATGTAAAAATTAATTAAATGTTTTTAAAAAAACATTCTATTTTTATGCTATCAATTTAAACAAATAAAATCAGAAACTATTTCCTATCCTCTTTTATCTAAAGATCTTTAAATCTGAAGATATTTAAATCTCATAAGTGAACCACTGCATATCTGTATGCTCATCTTAGCACGACTTGCTTTATAATGTTTCATTATGGATTTTTTCAACCCAAACCCTGTAACGACACCCCTTACTTGTGAGGGCTACTTAGTCAGTTGATGTATAATTATATATCATGATGTATACTTATATATACTTATACATCAGTACATACATCAACTGATATAGAGAGAGCATTGAAGGAGTTTCTGCTACATTGACTGAGTGTTTCAATTCATGCAGCGATAAGTTTTTTTGTTATTCTTCATTTTTTTCTTCTTTTTGCAATAATATACTATCAACTAAGTTATGGACAATTTCAGATGCAATATTGCTAATCACATCGTTTATTGCTTCAATTAATGCATCCTTATTGAAAATTTTACATTTTGCAAGCTGTTGATCCAACCAAGACCACAAATTTTAAGTTCATTTGAGATTGTGACTGTTTGCAAGCCAATTCATTGTTTTGATTTTTTCTCTTTGAATCATTTTCCTATTTTTCATTATTTCCTATTTCTTTTGAGCTTAACTTTAGGTTCTGCAATGGCTCTTGAGTGAATTTGTTGTGGGTTGAAGTTGCAGTTGCTTGCTTTTTGCTAACCATTTAAATTCAATTGATTTTTTTACTTGTTTTTTGATTTTGTATTTAGCATGAGTTGAATCCATTGTAGAAGTCATTTAAATAGTAGTAGAGCAAAAAGGTAATTTAAAACACTTAATTAGTTCAAAAAATAGGTTTTAATTAGTGGTGTTTAAGTTAATTGACTTAAGGGATTGTCTATAAATAATACAATGCTAAACTTCACTAATAAACAAAACAAAAAAGATCAAAAGTTTTCCCTTGCAGAGCATTCAGTTAAATCAAAGATCAAAATAATGCATCAAGATATCCTGCTTCTTTTTTAAAATAAACCTAATGTTAATATAATAAGTACTTATGTTTCTATTTTTTTTACTTATGTTTCTAATTAATTAATGCTTAAATTGTCTAATTACTTACTATTAAAATTCTCCAGTTAAGCCAAACCTCGAATAACTCGAATGTTGTTTGAGTTGAACCATTTTTTTGTCTCCATTAAGCAAATTTTTTCAGATAACACAAAATTTTTGTATTGACGATATCAGACGTAAAATAATGCTATATTAAAACTGTTAAAAGATAAATCATGATAAAACCTTTAAAAATTATTTTATAGTTTAATGAATTTCTAAGTAAAAGACTGCTACCTTTTAGATACACTTTTATTACCAAATAATAAGGTAGTCATTGTTTTGCTAAACTTTTTTGAATGTTATCTTTTGACTGTACTGTGTGAATACAATTCGTAACTTCTTTCATTGAATAATGGTGAAATTTGATGTATATACTTTTAGACTAATGGTGTAAATTTAATCTATATACTTTTAGAACAATGGGGTAAATTTAATGTATATACTTTAGCATTGGTTAAAGAAAAATTGTCTTAACTCAAACAAAATTAACTCAAATATCACACATCAACCAAAGTTTGACTTAACGGGAATTCGTCGAAACATTTTCCTTGGTCCCTTGGAGTTAACTGTAAACATAAATCTAGAAATATTACTTAAAATATTAAGTTATTCAAAAAGATAAGATCAACAAAAAAAAAAAAAAAAAAGTGCTCAACAAAATAGCAATGATGCTGTATATAAGTATTTTTTGCAAGTAACAACAACAGGAAACACAATAATACGATATTGACATAAATAATAAATAAATATAAAAAAATTTAACTTTCATATTTATTTATTTACACATTTAATTGATTTAGTAAATACAATTGACACATTTAATAAATAAATTAAAAAAAACATCTCAATCACTCTCAAGTTTATCTGCTTGTAGCACACAAAGTTAATGTTTGCTGTCCAAAACTTCTCAAACTCATCCTTCAATCAATACATTGCTTCCAAAAGTAAATGCTTAGCAATTTGACAAAATTTTCAATTTTACAACAAGATGAGATTATCCACAATTTATTAGAAAATTTTAAATAACTATGTGTCGAATTGGTTTGGAATTTGAAAATTTCAACTTGCCATCAGGCAAAATTTGTCAAGACAGGGCTCTAAGAAAATATGATTAATATTCTTGCCCTGTTGCTGATTAATTCAGTTGGTGTAAACCGCAACAAAAACTGTTGAATGGAATTCAACAGTTTTTGATGCGGTTTGAAATACCTTTTTATTCTAAAAGTTAAATGAGCCCATACATGTTTTATACTGTGACTTCTTTATTTTTTTATGTTCTTTATGTTTTTTAAATTAAAATATTTTCTAATAATAAATGTATACACTCTACAAATATGGTTTTTTGCTTTAAATATTGGGTGGTCAGATCATTTTGGCCATAATTGTATAATATACAAAATAATGAGATAATATACAATGGGTATATTGTTTTTTAAATGAAATATTTTCTTTTTCTTTTTTTCTTTAAACCAAAAGCAAGTTTTAATGGCTTTAAAACTAAATCTTGTGGTAAAAATTTACAAAGAAGAAGCAGAAGATCCTCACTATACCCCTAATAATGTTTAATTTTACATTAGTCTTTAAAAGAAATTTTTTTTTTATACAGAAAATTTTTAGTTGATTTAATAAAAATAATTTTTTTAAAAGGGCATAAAAACGAAGTCAATAAATCAATTTTGAAAAACTTAATAACTTTTCTTTCATGGAGGAAAGAAACAATAATCCATGGAAAAATAAAAGCATAAACAAAAATTTTAGCTCAACATCAAAATCAGACTGTTAAACATTTTATTTTTATGTTTCTTCTTGTTTATGTTCTTTTCAACCAAAAAGTTTTCTTATTTTTTCAGCTATTTGAAATTCAGTTCTTAAGAAATATTTCTTTAAAGACACAATCGTTGCTAAAAATTGTTGTTGTTCACAAAATCAATTATAAAAATTGTTTTAAAAGATTTACATTTATCATTCAAAAATACAATTATATAAAAAGAAAAATATATATTTTGATAGTTTGAATAAAATTACAAACAATCTTAACAAGTCATTTGTTATTTAAATATTTTAAATATTAATATTTATATTTTAAATATATAGATATTTTACAATATTGTAAATATAACAATTTAAATATAAAAATAAGTTTACAATGTAGCTACAATTTTATATACCACTTGAGCTGTTTAAAATTGTAGCTTACATAACTGTAAAGTTTTAAACAAAGTATTAGTGTAAATATTTTATAAAAATGTCATTTTTCAATGATACATGAAAATAGCTGACATTGTGAAAATCTTCATTGTAAATTTTCTTTCATTGGATAGAGCTTACAGGCCTTGTTAAGAAGCGTTACGCAGCTCACATTTTGCCTGCTAAAAGGCGATTTGCTTACGCGTTCAGCAGTTTTGCGTTACGCAAAAACTTTTATCTTTTAGAATATTTAAATTATCTTTTGATATTGTTTACTACTTTTGATATCGTTTATTTGGAAGAAATGAAGTCGTAAATAAAAGCAGTTAACTGCTATTGTAAACTAATTGTAAACTAGATTTTTTGTTAAAGAAACAATTTGTTTAATAATTTTTTTGTTGTTGTTAAAAATTAGTTAAAGAAAATAAAGTGTTTTAAGTTTTATCTTAAGGAATTAAATATATAAATTCCTTTTAAATATAAATTTTTTTTTTATCATAATAGTTTAAAAGCTGCATGATTTATTTTGATGTAAATATTTTATTAATAAGATATTTTGTTTATTGTTAATTCAATAACATAAAGTTTTAATGACATTCGTTTAATTTACGAAAATAAATTATGATCACGAATTTGTTATCGGTAACTGATAAATAATAAAAAAAAGCTCTTTATTGTTTAAAAACAATATTAAAAAGAGTTCACAAAATAAATAAGAAAAAATTTATAAACAGTTAGTAAAATAACCAAAACCCAACTGTAAAATTGTAAGAAAATAAACAATTATTATGTTACGTTTTATGAAAAAAATATTTTTTTGAAAATATAAATTAGTTCATATTTAAAAAAATAATAAAAATGATTTTTCAAATAGAAACTTAGATTTTATTTGTAACTTTTGTTATAGTGAGAAAAAAAACTGTTTGTATGATTTTTAACGCGTTAATAAAATAACTTAAATTACAATGCGGTACTTGAAAAGACGCTAGTGACGCAATATAACTTCTAACAATACAAAATATATTTGTTGAGTTGAGTTACTTTGAAATGCGTTACGCGTTTTGGTTACGCAGCGAAATCTCGTAACAAGGCCTTAGCTTAGAGTTTCAGCGCAATTTTGAGAAGTCTTTTTTTAGATTTTCAACATTTTTCTTCATGAAGAACAAGAAAAAGTATTTAACATTGTTATTAAAGGCTTTGTAAAAGCAAGCTATTGCTTTTACAAAGCCTTGAATAAGATACAGTTGAGGAGAATTTTTTTTTTTTGTGGTTACAAAACTCTCTTAACTAGTGTTGTTATGAATATAAAATAATTCGACTGTTGACAAAATCAATTAATATATTTTTGAAATCAACTAAGTTGACTAAAAGTCAATTTAGTCGAAGTATGAGAATAATTTATTTTTTTTGAAATAAATTGTAATAAAAATAATAAAGTAATGTATATTAGCTTTCTATTTTTTAATTATCATGTCATTTAAATAATAGTGAAGCAAAATAATATAAGAGAAGGGCCACTTTGACAACAAGACAATCTATTTCCAGACCCCAATGATTTAGGGACCGTCTTAAATACTCGCTATATATTAAAACAACATTACAATCATATTTACTCTGTGTTTGTATAGATTAATGGCATTTAATTTTTAGAGCTTCACAACCTAATTTTGCCCCAGGGCCCAGAGCTAGTTTGGAGCGATCCTGTATGAAAGTATTTATGAAAATCACAACTATTGAATAAACAAAAGAATAAAAAAAAAATTAATGAAATACATAATCAAAAGTTTAATTAGATATAAATAATACTAACATGCGATGAATTAGATATAACTTTAAGAGAGTAAACAAAAGACTGGGAATAGTTATAATAATACATACTATTTTTATTAAATTAACAAACAAAAATTGAAAATGAAAAGTTAAATCAAAAAGATATAAGGATTTCAAGATTTTTGCTGGACTAAATCAACTTTTAGTCGATTAGTAGGAAGTTCATAGTCGATTAAATTGACTATTTCATTTTTCGACTAATTTCAACTTTTGACTAGTTGACTTTTAGTTTCGTTGAAGTTGATAATAACACTCTTAACTCTATAACTCTGAAACACAAACCTTGACAAACAAGGCTGCTGCAAGTTTTTAAATGATACAAAAACCACTGACAGAATGGTGCTAGGATCATCAAAACTGCAAGATACAAAAATTACAATTGACATACTTGGGGTCACTAATGGAGATTGAAATAAAAGTATAAAAGTTTAAAATCATTCAATTTAAATTTTTGTTTTAGGTATGCTTTTTAACAGAATTTATAAAAAGTGCTGAAACCAAAATTTTGGTATTGGTTCAAATTAAATTTTTTGACTGAAGCTGAAACCGAAACGAAATTTCAGTCGATCACTAATGCTAAAGCATATATTGAAATAGCACATGATTATTTCAGTATATGCTTCTTTGAATTCAAATTCAAAATTATGCTTTTTTAAAACTGAAGCATATACTGAAATAGCCATATGTTATTTCAGAATATAATTTAGTTTTCTATTTCTGCTCAAAATAGGTTTGAATATTAAAAACATTTTTCTTGAAATAATGTTCAAAACGCTCACTGCAGTATATATATATATATATATATATATATATATATATATATATATATATATATATATATATATATATATATATATATATATATATATATATATATATATAAAATTGATTTTTTGACAAGATTAGATAAAAGTAACTGGGTTATTCCATATCAAATCACCTAAAGGCTCCCAGTGTACCACCTCAGATTTGCTTTAAATTTTGACCACACACAGATCTTATGAAAAAAATACAATCCAGAAAATTTCAGCTTGATTGACCAATTTGTTCAAAAGTTATGATGGAATTAAAAATGACCAAAATCTGAAAAATTTGTGTATCAGGAGCTTACAGCAGTTTTTTTTCGATTTTTGACAAACCATAACTTTTTAAATAAAGATGGTGATCACCTGAAATTTTGTAGGGTAATAGTTTTTCACCCAAATAATCCATTATTGCAGTTGTTTTTGACTGATTTTTTACAGTTTTTGAGTTATTGTACCTTAAAGTTGCTAAATATTGCAACACTATAAATATTTTTTCCAACTTTAACGTGTTACAGTTTAATACTTACTTACAGAAAGCTGATTTTTTTGTTACCTTTGTGTACTTAGGGTCACCACTTGTTAGAATAATCAAAATTATGCATTAAAAATTAATTTAGCACATGCAGCAGCCTATTAAAAAATCACTTTTTTTAAAAATTAATTATGAAACTTTTTAATGTTGAGGTTCTATATATAGACAATCACCATAAAAAATTTAAAGACCTATACTCTATCGTATGACATGATTGTAGCCTTTTGAGAGTGATGATATTTTCAAAAGGAGAATGTTATTAGACTATGAGCTAGCCTTAGGTCGTAGTCTAATAATTAGTCATAGGGATGACAGTAGTATATTTTTTTATATATCTGTGAATGAATATATTCAGTTTTCTTTTTAATGACATAATGTCTTAATTTGTACTAATAATAATGACATAATCGGTGTCATAATCAGTGTCATAATCAGTGTCTGATATTAGTTAGTTTCTTTGAGATTTAATATGTTTATGTCTTTTTTAAACTTTTTAGATTAGTAATAAAAATAAAAAAATAGTAAAAAATGACAGAGAAATGTTGTGTGGGGAAAGTTTTAAATGAAGGTTGCGACAAAACATATTATTGTAGAATGATTGGAAGAATAAAACTAAAAGATATTGTGAACACAGATGTTGAAATTTTAATTCAAAGAATTGGACATACTTTTAAACTAAATGAGGAGATATGTTTTCACTATGAAAAAGCCTATATTTCTAGATATGAAGCGCTTCAAAAATACTGCTGTGATCCGTTTAAAGTCCTCAAGAAAAAAATGAAGACCTCAGTGGAAAAACCGGCGTTGTCACATTTAAAAAGTATTGAGAAAGTATTTGTTGATCATTAATAAATGTCTTTATTTAAAGCAAAGAAAAAAAAAATTTTGTATAAAAAATTACAAAATGTTTTGTTTTGAATAAATTTTAAATAAAATAATTATAATATAATTTTTTTAAAATTGCTTAGTTTCATTTGCTTTAAATAAAGACTTTTATTAATCAATAAATAGTTTCTTAATACTTTTTAAATGTGACAACGCTGGTTTTTCCACTGAGGTCTTCAAATTATTAAGAGATTGTGTAAAGTCGATATTTCAACAGCAAGTCAACTTAAGATCAAACCTGGTCAAAAACTTTGCACTAACTGTTTGAATGAATTCAAACTTGAACAAATTACAGAAATATTTAGTCAAGAAGGTGAAGACAAAGATGTTGATGATGAGGAGTTTAGTTCTTCAGACCTAAATAAGACAGTTTTAAATAAGAGTGCTTCTTTACTGGAAGTATCTCCTCTAAAAAATGTAAGTAAATGTGACAAATTAGAATATGGAAAGTAAAAAGTTAAAAAACTGGAAACAAGTATGACAAACCTAGTAGCATCCGCATTGGATATAGACCCAAAAGAAATAATAGCGGAGAAAAAGCAAAAGTGCATTAACTGTAATGATTTAGACAAAATTTTAGATGTAATAAAGGAAAAAGTAAAAATCAGTTTATATGAAGAAAAAGTTCAGTTACTAACATTAACTCCTGATAGTTAGTCAATTAAAAAAACTTGCAATGCATTTTCAGTTTCAGACTATCTTGTTAAGAAAGCCAGAAAGCTGAAAAATGAAAAGGGAATACTTGCTAAACCTGAGGCTAAAAAAGGACATCCTTTGGAGGATATTGTTAAGCAGAGAGTCATTGAAATACATGAAAAGACTTTGTTTCTGTGCGTATAAATAATGTTAAAGTTCATAAACAAAAACGCTTAATATTAGTTCGTTTAAAAGAACTTCATCTGGAATTTAAGAAGTTAAACCCTGAACACAAAGTTGGATTCAGCAAGTTCTGTGAACTAAGGCCAAAGTGGTGCCTTACTGTTGATAGTAGTGGAAGCCACTCAGTTTGTGTATATTCTTACCATCAAAATGCTAAGTTTATGTGCTCTGCTCTTCCTAACAGCCATTTAATATATTACAAAGATTTAATGAAAGTATGTGTTTGTAATAAAGATAGTCGAAACTGCATGTTTCATCTATGTTCCAACTGCCCTGGTAAAATAAATTTGAAGACTTACTTAAAAAATGTGTTTGAAAAGAATGATTTTGATTTTGATGATCAGATAACATAAACAATGGGTTTCAACTGACTGAACAGCACTTATAACATCCCAAACAAGCATTAGTGAATTTATTGAAAATTTAAGTGAAACTTTGTATGACCTTTGTCACCACCACTTTATCAAAAAAGCACAGTCTTCCTACTTATCAGAGGCAAAACAAATATTGGACCAATATACCTGCATTATTCTGATGGATTTTGCAGAAAACTATAGTT
Source organism: Hydra vulgaris (assembly GCF_038396675.1). NCBI lineage: Eukaryota > Metazoa > Cnidaria > Hydrozoa > Anthoathecata > Hydridae > Hydra > Hydra vulgaris. Next base: position 42,388,182 of record NC_088922.1, read on the forward strand.
TTCTTGGACAAGATGCTATACAAGGGTTTTACTGGCAAGCCGATCAAGCTAACTTACACCCATTTACTGTTTATTGCAAAGATGAAAAAGATCACCTTAAATGTGAATGCTATCGTTTAATTTCTGACCATCTTTGTCATGACCAATCAGCAGTCCATTGTTTTCTCACAAAGTTGCTCCCTATGGTCAAAATCAAACTACCCACAGTGAATAAAGTTAAATACTTCAGTGATGGTGCTGCGTCACAGTATAAAAACTATAAATGTCTAATAATCTTAATTTATCACAAAGTAGATCACCAAATAAATGCTGAGCATCACTTCTTTGCTATGTCACATGGCAAAAGTCCATGTGATGGAACAGGAGGTACTATAAAAAGAGAAGCAGCAAAAGCTAGTCTACGAGCAGCAATTACCAATCAGATTCTCACACCACAAGATCGGTTTACATGGGCTCAAAAAAACATCAAAGGTGTTAACATATTTTATCTTTCAAGTGATAAGATCAATAACCATGAAACAACTTTTAACCTTCAGAAACAATATGAAGGGATGCGCACAGTTCCAGGAACAAGAAGCTATCAATGTTTTGTACCAGATGCAGAGAAATTGTTTATACGAAGAATCTCTAGTGATACTGTCTATGATACTCATGTGTTAAATGATGTTAATTTGATTTAAAAAAATCCTTCAAATTTTTAACCGGTAAATTTATTGCATGCTTTTACGATGAAGAATGGTACATAGGGCTTGTGGTTGATATTTTTAATGAAAACCAAGACGGTAATGTGAAGTTTATGCAAAGAAACAAATTAAATTTTAAATGGACAATCGATGCACGATCAAGTCAGTGTTGGGTTCCATTTGACAAGATAATATGTCAAATAAGTGTTCCATTGATTAAAAGTATAAGTGCTCGTGACTATATTCTTGCTAGTAATGACTATGACAGTATTATGAGTTATATAAATCAGAGATAAGCTAATTAGTTTCATGTATACATACTTTTTCTTTTAACTGATATCTTACTTTTTGAATGCACTTTTTTACAGTATAGTTTGTATAAAATTTGAGGTATAAATTTTGTATGTGGTAAGTGGTATTTTTTTGTTTTCCCTTTGAAAATATCGTCACTCTCAAAAGGCTACAATCATGTCATACGATAGAGTATAGGTCTTTAAATTTTTTATGGTGATTGTCTATATATAGAACCTCAACATTAAAAAGTTTCATAATTAATTTTTAAAAAAAGTGATTTTTTAATAGGCTGCTGCATGTGCTAAATTAATTTTTAATGCATAATTTTGATTATTCTAACAAGTGGTGACCCTAAGTACACAAAGGTAACAAAAAAATCAGCTTTCTGTAAGTAAGTATTAAACTGTAACACGTTAAAGTTGGAAAAAATATTTATAGTGTTGCAATATTTAGCAACTTTAAGGTACAATAACTCAAAAACTGTATAAAATCAGTCAAAAACAACTGCAATAATGGATTATTTGGGTGAAAAACTATTACCCTACAAAATTTCAGGTGATCACCATCTTTATTTAAAAAGTTATGGTTTGTCAAAAATCGAAAAAAACTGCTGTAAGCTCCTGATACACAAATTTTTCAGATTTTGGTCATTTTTAATTCCATCATAACTTTTGAACAAATTGGTCAATCAAGCTGAAATTTTCTGGATTGTATTTTTTTCATAAGATCTGTGTGTGGTCAAAATTTAAAGCAAATCTGAGATGGTACCCTGGGGAATTTTCAAAAAACTAGGTGATTTGATATGGAATAACCCAACTACATAATTTTTACAACTAAAAGTTTCATGCGTTTAGCAATCATCAGGTAAAAAATACATTGTTTTTTCGTTAAAAAATATACTCAATAAACATCGTGGCATTCAAAAACAGTTATAATACTATAACTATTTGTGAGCGTGGTTTGGTTTTTTAAGAACTTGTTTTCGTGACGGCACTTAGAAATAATTTCTGTTTTTTTGTTTAATAATTTTTGCGTACCTTTGTATGATATTATGCAAAATGCTTGTTGAATATATGCTCACAGCAAAATTAAACTTACTTATTTATATATATATATATATATATATATATATATATATATATATATATATATATATATATATATATATATATATATATATATATATATATATATATATATATATATATATCTGTGTGTGAGTGTGTGTGTACAAGGTAAAAATTTAACTGTCATCAAAATCCAACAGTTATATTTGTAATATATTTTATTTATAATGTATTTCAGATAGAGATAAAAGCACATCTAAAGAAGAAGATAAAAACATTTCTGAAGAAAACTTCCATAAAGTACAAGATGAAAACATTTTTGAAGAGGAAGATAAAAATGATGAAGTATACTCAGAAGCAAAGATAAAAGTAAGATTTTTTTATGAATATGTTAAAAATGAAAAAATATATATATATATATATATATATATATATATATATATATATATATATATATATATATATATATATATATATATATATATATATATGAGTATATAAATTGTTTGTTCAAAATTTCCAAAATACATTTAAAACTTTTTTAGTTCACACGCTAGAGTAAAACCGTGTTAAATGCGTTACATAGAATAAATGTCATAATCTAAAAAATTTTCAAAATTGCATTGAATAATTGCTAATAATCATTGCCAATATTGTTGATATTCTTATACAATGAATGGTAACACTTTTATTGAGTCCTCTAATTTATGTCTTCTAGGATTACCATTCACTACTGACCTTTCATGGAAACAATATACAATCCATTACAGAGTTAAAACCTGCTAAGGTTGCCTCGTAAATGTGTTTTTTATTTTTTTATTTTTATTGCTCCTAATTTCATTTTTTACCTCTATAAATCTCTTATTTGCTTTCTTATATGATATTGTTGTCATATTTGGCCAGTTCTTCTAATGAGGCCCTCTCGTTTAGGCAAGATCCAAAAAACACATTGTAAGCTCCAATGTCCAAGCTATCATCATTTGCTCCATCACCCAAAACTCAATCTCTCATGACTTGTCATTCAGCTAAGTTGCATTCTTTTACTGTAACTGTTCCTTCATGCTTAAAAATATATTATCTGTTTAGTTTTTTTTTCCTTAAACATTAATGCTTTGGTTGCAGTTTTCTTCGGTCTTCGTTCTTTCCTGACTTATACAATTTATTGTTTTCTAAGTCTTTTGTTAATCACTTTTTTTCTCTCTTACTCTACTCTTTGTTTTCTGTTAACTCCTAACTTAAATAGTGGTTCCTTGCAGCCTTGTTAGGAGTGTTGTTAAAAAAAAAAATTCTTTATCCAAAGATATCTAGCCCCATATCTATATATGACAGATACCTTGTCTTTTTTTGCCATTAAAACCTGTCTCATCAGTATTCTATAGGTGCTTTAGTTAGCCAGATTCAATATTGTTTGATGTAGGAATATTGTCAAAAAAAAAAGAGTTGAATATTTTGACAGTACATGGTCCAGACCTTTATAATACAGTCTTTCACAGGAAGACGTGCGATTGCATGTCTTTATATGACCAGGCAAATTACATTTTGCTTTGATGATTTGACCACGGCTTTTAGCATATTTTCAAAAATTAAAAATGCACTACAAAAACTTAATTAAACTGATCTATAAAAGAAAAGAAAATCTTAACGAAAGAGTAAAGAAAAAAAAATTCTTAACAAAAGCAAAAACACACACAAAAAAATATATATGTTTATATAACCCAACTAAGACAAAACTCATCAAACTAAAATGCTTTGTCTATTTAATTTACGCATTAAAAAGCCATTTCATTCTTTGTTTTAACATTTGTACTTTGTTTTTTTTTTAACTATGTTTTAAAAGATAAAAATTTATCTTAAAAAATACATAATTATATAAGTATTATAAAAAAAAAACAGTTTAATAATACTTATAAAAATTCATTAGAAGTGTTTTGTTACTTGTTACTAAAAGCATTTAATATCAAACTTATTTAATCATAATGGCTTTTTAAAACATTTGTCTTATTTTTTTTCAACGAAATTTTGTTTATCTTTTCAAATGTATTAACTTCATGTCCTGCTGCCTTGTAGGATATGGCTTTTTAGGCAAAGGCTAGAAGATGCCAACTCCAACTTAAAACACCCCCTGCCTTGGGGTTCAGTAAAGGCTAGAGATAGTGTCTCAATAAAAATACTCATCTTGGGTAGATGTTAAATGGATCCGGCTACTGTCTTGTAGAAGGCCTCCTAGGCAAAGACTTAAAGAATAAAGTCGGGTTTCCTAAACTCTGTGGTAGCTCTCAGAGAGTCTGATTCCATCAACAGCTGAAAAATATCAAAGTATTAACAGTGCCATGTTGCGCATGGATAGTGTCCCTGTTTGTACTTCTGGTGTGCATTGTCAAGGCCACTTTTGGAGCCCTTTTTTATGGCTTAGGGTTTATTAATAGTAATGAGGCAATTGCTTGGGCTATTAAACAGTGTTCTGAGTACTGTCTATGCTTTGAGTCAAGTTCTTCAAAAAATTTAAAAATGAATAAAGTACCAAAAACTATAAGTCACAAATAACCATCATCATCACCAAGTTCTCTAAACCTATCATTCACTAATATTCGTGGTCTTCAAAGTAACTTTTCTTATGTTGAGTTTTATCTCTTGCAAAGTTCACCAGACCTACTTGCTCTTTGTGAGACTAATTTGAGTTCGGCTGTCTCATCTTGTGATCTTAGTGTTTATGATTATCTTCCTTTAATTCGTAAAGACTCCAATAGTCGCATCCTTAGCCTGAGCATTAACATTCGTAAGAATTCACCCATTTGTCATGAAACTAGGTTTGAATTCACAGACTATTCTTTCATGTGCTTTCCTTAAGCACCACTTCACTCTATTGCCTTTCTCTTTGTTCTATATTGCTCTCCTTCATCTCAAGACTGCACTCTTTTTGATGTTATTTCTGATCATATTGACCAAGCCCTCTCTCTTTATCCATCAGCCTATATTGTTGTTGTTGGTGACTTTAATGCTCATCACACTGAATGGCTTGGCTCTAGTGTCAATGGTTCTGCAGGCATTGAAGCCCACAACTTTTGCTTTTCTCAATCTCTAACTTAAATAGTCAACTTTCCAACTCGCTTTCCAGACGACCTGAATCATTTAACTTCTCTACTCGACTTATGTCTTGTTTCTGATCCTAGTCAGTGCTCAATTTCTCCACATTCAGCCTTAGGTGCCTCTGATCACAGTTTGATCTCACTAAAACTAACATCTCATTCTTCTTCATCATCGTACCTCTTACATCTACCTTAAAGCTGACTGGAACTCTTTCTGTGATTTTCTTTATGATGGCCATTGGGTAGAAATCTTTTGTCTTCCTGTCGACAAATGTGCTTCCTACATAACTTCGTGGATTCAGGCTGGCATGGAATCTTTCATTCCCTCTCAACGATTCCAGGTCAAACCTCACTCTCCTCCATGGTTTTCCTCACATTGTGCTACTGTGATTGTCAATCGAAACCGTTACTTCCATATCTATCAGCAAAACAATTATCCAGAAAACAGACATCTGTTTATTACTGCTATAAACCATTGTAAAAAGGTTTTGTCTAATGCCAAAGCCCACTATTCTCAGGTCATGAAATCTCCTATTTCATTACAAAAATCAGGCTCTCGTGACTTCTGGAGAATCTTTAATAGTATCAATAATAAGGGCAAATCTGTTATTCCACCTCTCTTGTATGGTTCAGACTTTGTCACCTCACCTAAAGACAAAGCTGAATTGTTTGCTAAGAATTTTTCATCAATATCATCTCTTGATTCCACTAGTTGCGTTCTACCTGATATAGCCAACAAACAGGTTGATCCATTGCTTGACATTCGTATCACTCTAGTTTCTGTATCTAAAGTGATTTCCTGCTTAGACTCTTCTACCGCTTGTGGCCCGGACAACATACCTGTTATATTCTTGCAGAAGTGTTCTCCAGAGCTGTCGTCTATACTCTCAAAACTATTCAACAAGTGCTTATCAGAGTCTTGTTTTCCAGCCTGCTAGAAAGCAGCATCTGTTATCCCTGTTTTCAAAAATTCTGGAGAGTGATCTGATTTGTCTAACTATCGTCCCATTAGTCTTCTTTCTATCATAAGCAAGGTTTTTGAATCTTTAATTAACAAACACTTATTCTTTCATCTTGAATCTAATAACTTACTTTCTGATCACCAATTTGGATTTCGATCTTTTTGTTCTACAGCTGATTTGCTAAAAGTAATTACCAATAGGTTTTATCATGCATTAGATAAAGGTGGAGAGGTTAAGGCCATCGCTCTTGACATTTCAAAAGCTTTTGATAAAGTTTAGCATGCTGGTCTTTTCCATAAACTTTCTTCTTATGGTGTATATGGCAACATCTTTAAGGTTATTGAATCCTTCCTTTCCAATCGTAGTATAAAAGTTGTCCTCAATGGACAGCACTCTTCTTCTTATTCTGTAACTTCAGGGGTTTCTCAAGGTTCTTTCCTTGGCCCTATACTCTTTTTAATTTACATTAACGATCTTCCAGATATTCTCACATCTAAGGTAGCATTGTTTGCTGATGATACTACCATTTTTTTCTTGTCATGATAAGAAACCAACACTCTCTGATTGCTTGGAGGGGGCATTTGAGCTTGAAAAAGATCTCCCTTTTGCTACAGCATGGGGCTCACAGTGGCTGAAGAACTTTAATTCAGATAAAACTCAATTTTTTTCAGCCAATCGTTATCGCAATAATTTAGATCTTCTTATATTAATGAACGGTAATGTACTCAATGAGTCATCCACTCTTCATCTTCCAAGATTAACTCTTACTTCCGATCTTTCTTGGAAACCATATATCAAATCAGTTGCAAAATTAGTATCTGCTAAGGTTTCATCTCTTTATCGAGCTCGACACTTTCTTACTTCGGATTTTATTCTTTATCTCTATTAATCTCAAATCCAGCCTTGTATGGAATACTGTTGCCATATCTGGGGTGGATCTTCTAATGATGTTCTTTCTCTTTTAGACAAGGTGCAAAAACGCATTGTAAACATAGTTTACATATTCATATATATCATATATATATCATTGTAACATACATATCATATATATATCATTGTAAACATAGGACCTGCTCTTGCAGCAAACCTCTAACCATTATCACATTATTGTAATGTTGCTTCTCTTTCTCTTTTCTACAAATACTATAATGGGTACTGCTCTAAAGAGCTAGTGTCTCTTGTGGCATCTGCTAAAATTCATTCTCGTGTTACTCGTAATTCAATTAAGTTTCATCCTTTTTCTGTGACTGTTCCTAAGTGCTCTAAAAACTCTTATTCGTCTAGTTTTTTTCCTCGAATATCAGTTCTTCGGAATTCACTTCCTTCATCTTGCTTTCCTTATTCATATAATTTACAATCCTTTAAGTTGCCTGTCAATTGTTATCTTGTTCTACAATCTTTATCTTTTCTCTTCCAGTAACTTCCAATTTTAATTAGTGGTTGCTTGCAGCCTTGTTGGAAACAAAGGTGTTTAAAAAAAAAAACTTTATTATTATTATATTAAAATTTTGTTAAAGAGACTTTCGTTGTCGTAGAATGTCATCATATATAAAAACAAAACAATTTTTTATTTTTTAATAATGATTTTTATAAAAAATGCACACTTAAATAATTTATATATTGTAAATTAAAAAATACAACTGCCAATTATATTTTTAAAAAAACCATTATTAGTAAATTGTTTAAAAAAAGCATTTCACTAATATAAAAACATTTGTTAAGAAGTTTTGATGTAATTTATTTCACTTAAGCTTTTTCGCTAATATAAAAACACTTGTGAAGAAGTTTTGATGTAATATATTTCACATTCAGAAAATTTTTCATTTAGCGCATTTTTAAAATGTTTTTTGAAATGGCTGCAGTCAAATTGTCAAAGCAAAATGTAGTTTGCCTTGTCATACAAAGACGTGCAATTGCATGTCTTCCTGTGAAAGACTGTAATGCTAAGTCAGCTTTTTTTTAAAAAACTTGATTATTTGCTCATCCATCAAATCTTTTCAAAAAAATTCTTTTCTAAAAATCTTTTTTTGTTAGACAAATTAAATTCTATTATTCTTGAAAAATATTTTTGTCAAAGAAATTGTTTTGTGTGTGTAATTAATAACTCAATTAAATTATTAAATTGTTAATGTTGCTTTTGGAGTACAAAATGCCACTTTTCTCAATTAGTGTTATTGAGGAAAACAGCATTTAAATTTTGTTTTTTAGTTCATTTAAAATCTTTTTGTCTACCTCATTTTATGTATAATTTAACAAACACAGGTTTCAAAATGCTTCGTTCTAATATGTTATTTAAAAATAAAATATAACATAAAAATCTTTTTGTTTATTAATCATTAACATTAACTATTTATTAAGTTAATAAATAGTTAATGTTAATGACTCGTTTAATCAAAATGGAGTAAATTTTTAATTTATACTATTACATCCATGAAAAAAAATATGTATACTAAAATTGAAATTTTATTTAGCACAAAATATTTTTTTCTCAAAAATTACTGTTCTCAGGACTGGAACCCAAAACAAAAAAAGTAAAAAATATTTTCGAGCTGCCTTTAACAAATTTATTCATCGGTTTCAATGTTAGTGTGTATAAAACTTTTAATTTTTAATTTTGTTGTATAAAAATTCATTTTTACTAAAAACTTTTTTTAATTCATTTTTTTTAAACTTAAATCCATCTTTTCCATTAATTTTTGAACTAACTAATTATTGGGTAAGTTTAATATAGTTGACCTTTTTTTTTTTTTATTTCAATTTACCATTAGTTGGTATACACAATAAATGTTAGATTACTTAGGAATTTGCAGTTCAATCATGGTTATCACATCCAGTTGCATTTAATACATTTTACAAAGAGCTTTAAAAGCTCTTCAATTTGCGCTAGGAAATATTACTACTGCTAGAGAAGAGAATTAAGAGTGTTACGATACAAGTTTAAAATAGTATGAGGAATTGAAGTCATTAATTGGCACCACCCACTTATATCTTCTCTATTCTTATCATGTCATAAACGTGTTAGTAGTATTTATGGTCATATTGTTAGAATAAAATTTCAATTTACTCAGAAGTATTATAACTCTTTGCCGAATGCAGGTTACTAATTCTCCGGAATTGAACAGTTATAAAATATAAAATGACCAATATGTTATTATGAAGTGAAATACTATACCCTAAACTTGAAATACTGATTACTTGAACTATTATAACCTGGGTTCTTTGAAATGTGATAACATGAATAGAATATTTTTTTAAACTATTTTTGTTATTCTCTTTTAGTTTTCACTTTGAAATATTTTTCTACATTTTTATTAATGTGTTATATCCAGGGTTGGGATCAAATACATATTTGTATTTGTGTTTGGTAAAAATAGACTTGCTTTGCGTATTTGTATTAGTGTTGTATTTGATTAAAAAATTTTTTAAATATTTGTATTTGATTGAAATGTATTTGCAATTCCATAAACTAGGTTAACCAGTGTTTTTTTTTGGGAAAAACCAAGAGGTTTTTTGTTTTTTTTTCATTTTTAACACTAAAATAAATTAAAAGTTTGTTTTTAAGGGATAGTGCAACAATTACGTATTATTTATGCAGAAGTTTGTTTATTTTAAAGCGCGTTAATTACTTGTATCACTTGTATCATGTTAAAGCACGTTAATTACTTGTATCACTTGTATCATTAATATCACGCATCAAAAGAAATTCATTTTATTTAAACTTTATTAACTTATTGAGTTACAATATTGTGTGGTGCAGTGGTCAATCAAATTCTTTGGAGTCCTTTTTTTGGATTTTTTTTTTTAATATTTTTAATTAATCAAATAATTGTTGCTAATACAGACTTGGACAGGAATGGTGTGTGATCGCACGCTGTGATCTAACCACGCTTATAAATTTTTTTCCAATTTGACCACGGCGGTTTTGATGTTTGAACAATTAAATGCAATAAAAAAATTCTTACATTACATTCTTGTTTTTAATTGTTAGAAAATATTTTTCTACAGCTTCATTTGCCTGATAGTTTTACCTATTTCTGCATTGATATCTTTTTTACTTGAAAAGTATAGAGTAAAACCGGGTCAAACCGCACACCATATCATTCCACACACTGATCGAAATTATCAAATAAAAACTAAACGGATATGGCTATGAAAAAAATAAAAATAGATTCAAATACCGAACTATCTCCTCTATTAAATTATGTTCTAATTCTTATGTTGCGAATAACTTTTAATTGTTGATCTTTTCTAAAGTTTTTTGTTTTACGAAAGAAGGCTTTAAATAAAATAAACAAACGCATTTTGTGTAAATTAACAAATAATGTTATAATTAAATTTTTTATTTAGACATGTAATTTTTATGATAAATTTAAACGTTTGAAACTATTTTTCCATGTCTTTCTAAAAATCTTTTGACTTAAGCTTACTTTAAATAATTATAATTAAGTTAAATCTTCTGTCGCAATGGAATGATTTAATTGCATTATTTTTTTTAGTTTCTATTTTTACAAAGAATTGTTAAAAAAAATTTTTTATTAACTTCACCAACTAATCAGAGCTTGAAATGATTAAAATTTACTATTTTATATAGACGGATATTTTTTTAAACAATTTTTTTTTTTTTTTTTTTTTTTGTGCAAATTTTTGCAACTTTTTGGAAATAATAAATTTTTATGCAATTTCATAATAATATAAATATAACACTTTTTAATAACTTAAATAAAATTTGTTCATTCATTAAACAATCATTAGAAGTAATTTGTAAAAGCGTTTTGCATAACTTTAATAAAATGTTTCAGAAGATAAGTTTTTAAGTAATTTATTTTAAATGCAATTAAAAAGGTAACAAAAAGTAATTTTGAGTTTGTGTTTTTTGAGTTTTATTTTAGTGCTTATATATTTTCTTTTTTGTAAGGAATTGTTTTCTTTATTCATTATTTTTTTTTTTTTCCTTGTTTAAGTTTAGCTACCATTTCTTTTTTCAGCGCATTTTTAAAATGTTTAAAAATCATCTAAACATCTAAAAGTTGTCAAAAAATAAATTTGTTTGCATGGTCAGCAATAGCACTCAATCGCACACCATTCCTGTCCAAGCCTGATTACTAATGTATTAATAACAATAAATATTAATATAATAAAAGACACGGCAGTTAATAAATAGTTAAGTAATTTAGTTAATAAATAACTTAATGTGTGTTGCATTTTTTATGTGCATTAAAGTGTACATTTATTAACTGAATTATTTAGGAATAAGCGCAGTAAGTGAATATATATCAACTTATTCGATAAGCCATAGGCGTAGCAGAGTGAACATATACCGACTAAGACAAGTTTAGTTTTAACTAAATAACAATAAGTCACAAGGTCAGTCATTTGATCATGTTGGAGTTCATTTGCAAACCCGTATTCGCACATGGACAGTTATATGTTGCTCTATCAAGATCCAGAATTTCCAATCAAGTCAAGGTTTTTATTGAAGCAAATCCTCAGCAAGTTCAACTGATGAATGATCAAAAACACTTTGCCCGCAATATAGTTTATCAAGAAATTCTTTAATGAAGTTTTTTGTTTTTAACATTAGTTTTCAGTCATTAAAATTTTTAAGTTTAATTCTTTTTCACTTATAAACACTCATTAGGTATGCATAATATATATAAAATTTATTTGCCTTCACTGGCTTCACTTCACTTCTCAAAATAAATATCATTTACAAGTGTAAAAGGTTGCTCAAAATGGGCACCATGGGCGCCCATGAATTTTCTAGTATTTAAATGTTTGAAATCAATGTTTTGAATTATTTCAAAGTTTCAATACTTCAACGGAATTCAAAATTTTGTTTTTAATATTTGCATGTTTTTTTGTATGTGTTATATTTTTAAGTGTCTTAATTAAACAACTCTATGTTTACTTTTGATATTTTTTTAAATTGAAAAGATTTTTTTTTTAGGTAATTGGTTATTTAAACTTATTAGCAAATTGTATTGACAATTTTACGCATGGCCTTGCTGTAGCTGGTAGCTTTATGGTCAGCATACCGGTAAGTACTCACCTTTTTTTTTGTTTTTTTTTTTGTTTTACAATAATAAATCAGTTCATACATAAAATAAATTACACACTATTTAGTTGTGTACTTTTATTAAAATACTTTTAAACTTTTTTGTCTTTTTATTTAAAGCAAATCTAATTTCAATAAAATTTAATGTGGCTTTTTAAAAATTGTTTATACACAGTAGTAATTTTAGAGATAATATGATCCACTAGTTGCTGTGATGCCACAAAAACATGGCATCATCCAAAATGGGTGATGCCATGTGTTAGTGTTTTGTCTACAAAACAATTGCTTATTTGTAACTAAAAGTGTACAAAATTTTTTTTTTCAAAAATGCTGCAAAATCACAATAATTCATGTCTATTGCATTATTATTTCAAAATCTGAAATCTAATTATGGTTTTTAAAGTTATGAAAAATTTGAGGTTTGAAAAAGCAAACATAGTTTTCCAAAAGCTTTAATATAAGCAACTATTTTAAAGTTATCTAAGTAGGAGAAAGGTTTACATATAGCATTTCTAAAAATTGTGCAGGGACCTTACAGCTTGTTAATTTTGAGAAAAATATTTTTTTTCTTTTTCCTTCTGTTTATATTATTGAAACTCAATCATCTAATTTTAATTCTGAAAAATATAGATATTACACATGTTGTTGAAATTGAGCTTTATGCTGTTGAAAATGATGCTGAGAAAAGTTTTTTTATTCAGATATTGATTTGATCAGTAGAAATATTGTTAACTTTAACATTGTTAACTTTAACATTGTTAACTTTAACATTGTTGAACTGTTAGCAGTTTAACAATGTTAAAGCTGTTCTCATAACACTGTTCATCTTATAACACTGTTTATGAAATGATTATCTTTACAGGGATTACAAAGTATATGTTGTTATTTTTACCATATCTGTTCCTTTACTTGAGTATTAAGAATATACTTAATAAAAAACTTAATAAAAGGCAATATTCTGGGAAGAAGTGATTTTGATTGTAGCGCTTCTAAACATGTTTTTATTTTTGTGTTTTTTAAAAGATTCGCAGTAAAAAGCTTATTAGTGCAATCGTTAAAAACTCTATAGGCCAAAAAAGCAGGGTATACAATCTTTCTTATTTGTCAATAAAACAATCCCTTTAATAAAATTATTTAGTTTTTGATTCAAGAAAAAAATTGAGGTATTTATTGTCTTTATAAGAAACAATAACAGAGAAGATGCGTTTACTCAAAGATCTCATATGAAATGCACCACTTGCAGTGTCTTTTGTATTCTTAAATGATTTAAAGAATTGTTTTGCCAAGTATCATAAAATTAACTAACTTTTATTGACAACATTTTTTATTTTTCTGTAAAAAAAAAAAAAAAACTTATTACTAAATCTTGAAGGAATTCTCAAGTGCCAAGACAAGTTTTGTTTATATTAAAAAGAATGTTTTAAAATAGTATTTGGGCTGAATTTTTTTGATTAAAATAAAATTATAAACATATACCAAAAAAAACTGTACTTTTAAACAAAGTTTTCCTTCTCTATTTTAGTCAGAAAATTTTTTTTTTTTTGTCAGAATTTTAAGTGTTTTCAAGCGTGTTTAATTCTTGAGAGTTTCAGTATAAAAATGACAACATTACAAAAAAATGAAAAATATTTTATTAATATTTTTAATATAAATTTTGCTAAAACTAGAAAATAAAATAATCAAACAAATTTTAGTAATTTATGAAGAAAAAAATTTAAAAAAAAAACAAGAAGGAATTTCTAGATTTCTTATCAAAATTCTACAATGATGAAAAAAAGGGTGTGTATTTTAAAGATTTCATATTTCTGACTAAAATGAAGAATACAAGATTCAACTAAAACAATAAAATTAGTTTTTCATGGTTTATTATTTTGTTTGCATTAAAAAAATTCTGACATTTTTTTAAAACATTCTCTTTAATATGAACACAACTTATCTCAGCATTTGGTGATTCTTTAATTAATATATCCTAGTTAAATATTTTTTAAACTTTTTTTCTGGCCTTAAAAGGGCTAAAATAAAAATATTTAAACTCTTTTGAGATCATTTTAATGTATTCATATATAAAAAATTTATATATGAATAGGTTGGTCTGTGCACTATACTTGTAATTGTATTTTTCATATGCGTAGGTTGGTTTGTGCACTACACTTGCGATTCTTTTGCATGAAATTCCTCATGAAATAGGAGACTTTGCTATTTTACTTAATGCTGGCTTCACACGCTGGGATGCTGCTAAAGGTCAAGTAAGTGCAATTTATTTTGCTTTTACTTTATAAAATTCTTTATAGTTTTAACTTATATTGCATAGAATGATGTTAATTTAGGTAATACAAATACAGGATAAAAATACTTATTGTAATATGCAAAAATTAAAAAAGTATATAGAAATGAGGTTGATAAATGTGCTATTACTACTTTAATCAAATTCAAAAGCAAATAACTGAACTTAAAAGACAAGAATTTCTTGGTGATACTTGTGGTCAAAAAAGTATATGCCTTAATTTTAAGGTTGGCTCCGTTCGACCTGACAGACAAATAACGAAAAGTAGTATTCGTCCAACCAGGTTATTTTGTGTCAACACTGTCATAAAACATGGTGAAACTCATTTCATTAAAACCCATTATTACCCAGGAATATAAAGATTATATTCAATCGCAATTGCTTTAAATACTAAATGTATATGATGTTAGTATAATACTATATGTATATGATGTTAGCACAGTACTAATATATTCTGCATACTCAATTTTTAAAACTTTAATTAAAATACTTTTCCAAACAAAGAACACAAAGAAGAATAGGGTTAGGATTTGTTTTATAAAGTAGTCTATTAGTCTCTCAACATTTTAGAGCTACAGAAATAAATTATTGTTGATAATAATTTAACTATAGATCTCAAGTGTTATCAATTGCATTTTATGCACATTTTAACATGTTTGGGCGTTGACTTAATCAGTTTCAAGCATAATTCTTTTTGAAACATTTGCAGTTCATACTTTATGATTTGTACAATTTAAAGTTCATCTTTATGCTTTGATTTTTTGTTAAACCCTTAAAGATTGCTTGTCACTAAAAATAACTTGGCTTCAATCTTCAACTGTCCATTTGAGCTTTACATGTTTGTCTTTAAGCTGCATATGAATCAGTTACATGCCTTTATAAAGTTCTTTGATTCATTTCTCTATTTACACTGTGTATTTTTGATGTTATTGAGTTTAAAGCTAAGTTTCAAAATGAAAAGTTTTAACTTAACCTAATAACTAAGCTTGTTATTTTGAAACCTGCTAGATCATGATCATTTTAGGTGCTTAGTCTTTTTTATCAAGAAAGTAAAACTAACATTTTTTTTTTTTTGCATATTGTTTGCACACTAATATTTCCATACAAGTAAGTTTTATTTCTAAGGGATACAGTATCCTTCTGTAAAACTTTTTTATACACCCTTAGAAAGTTGAAATTTTTTTAATGTTTTATTTACTAGTTTTGATAGTTTTAATATATTGTACATGTAGAAATTTTCAAGTTAGTTGTAGGCCTTCTGATAAATAAAAAATACTAATGCATTTGCTCAACAGAATTTTTGACGTCATGGAACTTTTTTTATTTTTTTCTTTTCATATTTATCTTCGTTAACTTTTTTGAACTACCACAATTTACTAAATTACCGAAAAGCTAGTTTAATTAGATAATTAACTCATAATAATGTAGAAATATTATTATGTAATAATGTTATCGAATGTTTACTTAGGAGCTGTTTATATTTAACATTTCAGGCTGGGCAGGTTAACCAGGTTGATTAAAAAAATAAAGACATTAAAAAATAAATGTTTCACATTAAAGTTTTAATTTTAATTTTAATTATGCATTTTTATTTTTATTTATTTGGTTGCTTTAAAAACAAAAAAGAAATGGTGTGATTTATTTTATCTAATCAGCTACATTCATGAGCAGGTCTGACTCACTTGTTTATGTCTATATGGGAAAAAAATTACCTGAGTGGGTCCCACTGAAGTTAAGCAGGATCTCAGTTATCCGGGCTAGCCCATTTATCATGTAAACAAGTTAAGTTTTCATAGTTAAATATTAAATATGGCAAGTTCAATTGAGCCATTTAAGTGAGCTAGCCCGGCTAACTGGGCTAACCCACTTCATATAAACAGCCCCTTAGATTCCGGAATTCTTAGATTTAAAATATAAAAATACATGTTTATTTTCTCAACATTTGACACAATCATGTTTTGTTTATAACTAAATAAATAAAAAAGGTTTTATTTTATTTTTTGCAGTTTTGCAATTAACAATTATTTTTTATTTTTATAAAGTCAGCAAGTAATAAAGTAAAAACTTGAAATATTGAAAACAAATGAAGTTAATTTTTTTTCTAGCAATTTTATGTAAAATTAAAAGTTTTAGATTTTACAAAATGATTGATATATGCTTGTGTTATTAAATTTTGTTATTAACACTTGTCTTTAAAACAACTTTATTGTATGTTTGGTACATATTTTTAATGTTTACAATTTCATTTCTGGTAAAATAAAAAGGTGAAATAAAAAACTTATAGGTTTAAACAATAGATAATTCTGGTGAAAAAGTTGAATTATTGAACAATATATAGTAATAGTGGCGCTAAAATTTCAAATCAGGTTAAACCACATTATATGGTTAAATATGAGAAATATATTTTGTATATAGGCTAGCTTAATTAAAACAAACATGCTTTTAATAAACGCTGTTTTATTGTTTTCTATTTAAAGAACGCTTTTAATGATGCGTTCATTATATAGAAAACAATAAAAAATGGATAACAATAAAAAATGTGAAAAATGGATAAGGATAAAAAATGGATAAACAAAATATATTAAGGTTTCAAAAAAATTTTTAAAATAAAAAATTTAACTCACTTGTTGCAGAGTTGTTTTTAGTCAGGCGTTATTTCATTGCTAAGCTTCAAAATCTGGATGATAGATTTCTCCCAAGGCTGTTGTGTGTGGTTTCATTCTCATAACTAAGGCTAGATAAAGGCATTTTTTATGCTGAATGGACAAAAAATAAGCGCTATGAGTATACTCATCCTTTGGTACTGGAGAAGATGTTGTTCTCTTTAGTGCCGAAATACAAGTATACTCATAGGCATTTTACAACAAAATTCATTGCAGTGTATAGCAATGTAGCTTATTTGATGCATTTAGACTAATACTTTGATTTTTTTGCACATGCTTGGCAGTACTTATGACTTGGAATGGTAATTTATATTTCTTTTTTTTTAATTCTAAACTGTTTTAGACTGAGTTATATATTTAATAACTACATCATTATTAGAAAACATTTTTAATTCACTTTGAATTTTTTAGACACTATTTAGATCATTATGTTACACTATTTTAGAAGTAAATATAGTTTGCCTTTATTAGAAATTATTATCACCTGTATACCAATAGCTTCAACATTTCCTTCAAATTATCAAAGCACACGACAAGTTAAAAAACCAAATATATTTGGTGAGTTGAGAAGTGAACGTAAGTCAAATGCAAAAGAATGTACAAAAGTTAAACTGAAACAGGTGTCATAAGCAAAACAGGTAGGTGTCATAAGCAAAAGCAAGGAAGGTGTAGTGGTTGTTAAGTGGAAAGATAAAAGAGATGTGCTAATGATTGGCAGCTGAATTTATTAAAGATGGTTGAAGTGAAGAATAGAAGAAATAAGAAGACAACGAAGATTCTTCAAGATTAAGTCATGAGTAGATCGGTTTGATCAAATAATATCATTATATGACTGCTTAAAAAAGATAATTAGTTGGTATAAAAAAGTAGCTCTTCATTTTTTCAATTTATTTGTTTAAATGCTTGCTGCCTCAGTTGCAAATAGGGAATAAGATAAATTTATATTTATAACATAGTCAATCCAGTTCAAATGTTTAAAATAAGTTAGGAGAACCACTAGTTTACTTGAAGTTGGCAAATTCATGATGCCAGCTTTCTATGATTTTCTCGTAGTTGGCAATTATAAGGTAACCGCTTACTACGAGTATACTCGTAGTTGGCAGCAAACAGGTTAATAGGTTGTTTTTAAGCTTTTGTTTACAACTTTACCTTTATTTAGTTTTTGACAGCATCAGGAGCAGTTTTTGGTTGTGTATTCGGCTTGTTTGCTGAAGAAGCAGGTTGGTTTTTTTCTTTTACTTTAAAAAAATTTCTTTAAAAAATTTGAAGCTTATGTGTTAATTTGTATCGAATTTATTTTGGTTGCATGCAGGTGACTCTTCAGCTTGGGTTTTGCCTTTTACATCTGGCGGTTTTCTTTACATTGCCATGGTAACTATTGTACCTGATCTCCAAAAAGAAGAATCGTTTCGGTACAGTATTTTTCTTGCGAGATATTTACATTATCCTCCATAATTATTCGAATGACATAAACTTATTTATAAGGTTTTTAATTTAATAATTTTTAATGTATATTTTTGCATTATTAGGTAATTTAATGAATATAAAAGTATTTTGATTAAAATGCTTTGATAAAAATTATTAAAAATGCTTAAGTTTTAAATTTTTGGTTTCAAGAGAAAGTTGTTTGTCCGCAGGAAAACCGTTGAAAAAATGTTAAAACATATTATATTGAAAAGTATGACCATTCGAATAATTAAGGACGATATTGTATGCATTTTTTTAATGGGATACAGTAAGTTAAACTTTGGTATATATTTGAATTTTAAATTTTAGCGCCTCTTTGCTGCAGTTAACAGCTTTGTTTTGTGGATTGTTTGCCATGGCATTTGTTTCATCCCTTCATCACTAAAGTATTTTTTTTTTTAATTTTGCTTAGACATCTTTTTCAAAATCTTCATATCATCTTAAATTATTTTATAGTTTTTTGATTGGAATAAGTACATTATAGCGTTATTCTAGAACATTTTGTGTGTGTGACTTCATGTAAATTTGAATTTTAACAGTCGATAGTTATTATCTTTTCTAGAAACAGAAATAAAAAAATGTATACGCGACGAAAATTTATTCATTTACGATAAAATTTATTCATATACGATACAAATTATTCATAAACAATATTTCAATAATATACGTAATACGTAATTCATACACAATACAAATACAAATTATACACAATAAAAATCCATTTGAACAAAATCAATCTTACTAAACTGTTTCTCTAAAGTTTTTATTTATACATATATTTTTTTTAATATATATTTTTTTGAATATGACAGATTATTAGATAAATTATTTTGTGATAAAAATATATATTTTATCTTAAACAATGTAATTGGATAAACGAAATAAAATTATATTTTATTATAACTGCAGAATTTTGGATTTTCGTCTCAAGATGTTGTTGCGCTTATGTCGATACATTTGTCGAAATGTCCTTTACAAACCTCATATTTATCAAAAAATAAAATGAATAATTAATCAAGCTTTTTTGAATAAAAAAAATATAAAAGCTAATTTTTATAAATGTATTCCATAAATCTTTTTAAACTCTTAAAAGATTAGTTCGTAGTACTTCAGGAATTCGCAAATTAGTCGAGTAAGCACGACAGTATCGACACGACAGTGTCGGCGATTTAATATAAACTTTAAATATGATTATTTTTATTGAAATAAAAAAATGGCTTGACGAGTTGTAATTTTTTATTGTGCTAACACAACAAAAATTTTGATCAAAAAGTAAAGAAAATGATCGATTAAATGGACGTATTCGCTTTTTCAACCTAATTTTCAAAATAATTTAGTAATTAAATTTATGAAAAGTTTTCATAAATTTAATTACTAAATCAAATTATACTTTATAAAGAAATTTAATATTTGGCAGTAAAAATGTTTTTTTTGGTTTTAAAAACGTATTTTTTAGTTACAACAAGTAAAAAAAAATTTTTATCTCAGTTGTCACGTTTTAATAAACAATGGACTTTCGTTTAACTTGTTTTCTAAACAAGATCAAAACAATAAGACTCAGAAAGTTAAGACTTCAAAGTATTATTTTCCCAGAATATAAGACCCTTTTAGTTTTAAATTCCAAGATTTTGATTTCAAGAGATTATTAGAGTCTTAATTTGCAGTTCACTTTTAATTTCCTGGTAAATTTCAATGTCATAACGCTACAAGTCATAGTTTCCATGACTTCTGTAGAATACACAAAAATTTCCAATAACAAAATATTGTTATGAAATATTTTTTCAAATTGATGATCAAGAAATTGCAAAACGTTTTATTATCTGTATAATATACATTTTACTTTATATACATTTAAAATATTACCTCTAAAAAATATACTTAAATAGTTTTTTTTTCTTACAGGAAAAAAGATTTTAAATTCAAACTTTTATTACCTTCAAAGTTAATTAACGGGGGCCAGGGTCCAAATAAACTGTAATGGTCTGGACAAAGTTTTAATAAAAACTTAATAGAGACTGAATAAAAAAAAATGTATAGGTCTGTACCCGTTTTGTTTTTTTATAGTAATTTACAATAATAGTATATATTACTATGTATGTATATATATATATATATATATATATATATATATATATATATATATATATATATATATATATATATATATATATATATATATATACATAGGCGGATCTAGGGTTGGGCGAAGGGGGCAGTCGCTCCGGGCGCCAAATTTACCATTGAAAGAAAAATATATATTTTGAAAGATTTTTTTTTAATTTCACTGATATTTTTTAGATGATTTTTTTCATTAAAATTATTTTTAAAATCTATTATTTTTTTTACTAATATATGAAGAGCATGTTTGATAGTATGGCAACTCTGAGATCAATCTCAACTGGTTTGAGGTTTGCTTATTATGTTTACTACGATCAAAACAAACAAAATGGCGTAAATTGAAGAATAGAAGAACAAAACTGCAAAAGTAGATAAAGAAGTAAGAAAAAATCATTTCTAAAAGTGAAAAGACAGAAGGCAAGTGGATCTTAAAACAGGAAAAGTGCTGCAAAAAGAGCAAAAGAAGATACTTCGTCCCAATCTTTCATTTGTGAAAAAACAGCATTTGTTAGAAGATAAAAAAGACTAATGTGAAAATAAACTTGTTATTACTAATAAAGAGTATATAATTTGTTTATTTTGTAGTGGCTTCAACAAACACCAATGTTACTCCTTCAAACCAAATTTCTTCTACAAGTACTGCATCAACCTCTGCTATATTGACTGGCATCTCAGCTTCAAGTAACACAGTTTCTACAGAAATTATTTCAGAAGTAGAACAAGAAATAGAAGTGTATCATTATGGAATTTTGAAAGAGTTGCATCCAGACATAGAAAAAGATAATTATGATCAAGTCAAAGAAATAAGAAAAAACAAGTCTCACCATGATATTAGAATGTGGCCAATGACAATTTCCTCATCTTTTCGAAATGCAATGGTACAAATTGGAACAGAGATATTGCAAAATCAAAACTTCCCTTTCCCATCTGATGAAGAAAAAAAGAGAACATTGTCTAAGAAATGGTTTACACGTACACTTCACATGGACAAAACGTCTTACGAACATGGTTATGTTATTCTCTTACAATAAATGCCTTGTTTTGTTTCTGCTGCCTATTTAATCAAGAATTTAATTCATCTACAAGATGCAGCTTTGATCTTGAAAAAGGATTTTCACACTGGAAGAAGCTTAATCCACAAATTCTAAGTCATAAGGGAAGCTCCGCTCATCGTTCGGCATTTTTAAAGTGGAAAGAATTTGAAAGAGGCTTCAAAAATGGTGGGCTAATTGATGATAAGCTTCAGATTCAAGTCACTAGAGCCGCTCAGAAATGGAAGCAAGTTTTAAAGCATGTTACTGCAGCAATTCAAATGGCTGCCCAGCAAAATTTAGCATTAAGAGGTCATAATGAGCCTCTACATCAGATGAAAACTCTGGAAATTTCCTTGCTCCTATGAAGTTTCTAGCCAAATTTGACCCATTCACGAAAGAACATTTAGAATCAGTCAGCTCAAAATCTGCTTCTTTATCATATTTCTCTCATGGAATTCAAAATGAACTAATTAATCTGCTTGGTTCAAAAGTACGTAAATCTATAAAACTTAATGTAAAAAATGCGAAGTATTACAGCATCATTTTTACCACTCCTGATTAATCACATGTTGAACAAATGTCTCAAATTACTATATATGCTGATATTGAAAAAGGCAAAGTCACAGTGAAAGAAGCTTTTTTAGACTTCATTCAAATTCATGGTAAATCGGCTGAAGCGATTACAACGGAAATAACAAAAAAGCTTAATTTAGATGGATTGAATTTTCAAGACTGCAGAGGGCCAATCCTATGATAATCAAGCAACAATGGCAGGAGCTAATTCTGGAGTTCAAAAACGAATATTAGACTTGAATTTATTAGCAATAGGGGAAAGGCGCCTATGATGGCATACTTAACTTTGAAGCTTCATTATTCAGTATCCTGAAGACCAATAATAAAAGATTTGATATGGATACATTCCTTGTTACATCTAGAACAATAATTACCCTGGGAGTTTTCATCAGTTTTATTTTTTTTATAAGTTATTCTTATTGTAAAAAAAAGCACAAGTATACCATCATAGGCAACCACTTCTTCTATGATGGCATAGGGGAGGATGGGGCTAGTTAGGATCGAGGGTAACTTAATAATTTCATTTAACCTTAAAATAATAAACTTTAAGGTTAAATGAAATTAATAATTTCATTTAACCTTAAACCTTTAATAATTTCATTTAAATAAATTCTAATTTACTATTTCATGCTAGACACCAGCATTGTAAAATTTTGCGCATGCGCATAGGATATATTGCGTTTTACGTATTTTTTGGAACAAAAAAAAATTTGGAGCATTGCTTTCTTTTAACTTTACTTAAAAATAAGTTTTTCATATAAAAAAAAAGGTTTTCCCAACTTGTCAATATTTCAACACCCTTAACTCGTCAGTATGCCATCATGGGTAAAATTCATCATTTTCATTAAAACAAGCTGTGTCTGCTTTGTTCAAAAGATAAAATTAAGGTAACAATTCCATTAAATGCACAAAACTTGAATATAAAATGCATGAAAATTTCATTTCTGCACAGTTAATAGTAAAATCACAATCTTAAATATATGAAGGAAATAAAACTACAACAGCACATCCCAAAATCGATTTTTGTTGATTATAAAAACAATACTTGTGCACAAGAGACGTTTTTTCACTAAAACTAATGTAAAGTCAGTATAGGTCTAATCATTTTTTTACCAAAACCAATTTTAATGGAAATATGACCGGTATGCCATCATAGGCGCTATGCCATCATAGGCGCCTTTTCCCTATTTGTCCCTTGCAATTAGGGTTAGGACTATTGTAATTGTAATTGTAAAAATTAAATACAATTACACATTACAATACAATAATATTGTATTGTAATATTACAGAAACGATAAAAAAATTTTATTTTGGTATTGTATTGCTGTTATGAAAAACAATTACAATAAGTATTGTATCGTTTTTTTTCTAACAATACAATAAAATTCGAGAACTATTGTATTTTAATGATATAAAATTACAGTAACGATTATTTTGTTTTGATGAAAACAATTACAATAACTATTGTAGTGTATTACTTTACATTAAAGTAGAAAAGCTAAAGTATTTTAACGTATTTATATTCATCTCTGACGAACTTACTGTTATTTTTGCTATTTTTTATTTACGGATTTGCAATATATTGCAAACTTTATTTTTTACATATTTAGATTTCGCATTACCTACCTTGTTATGTATTTCTTAGCTCTAAATGGCCGCAAAATATTGCCTGTCTGATGATAGCCTTACTATTATGAAAAATAACATTCATAAATTATTTTATTCAGCCCTTTTATTTTTTCCTCTTGATTTTAATGCTGCAAAGGAACTTAAAATATATACGAAAATTAACATTAGTAACACAAACAGTTAAACATAATATTTCTTCTTAAATAAAAATGTTACTGTCTTTTATTACAATAACAATATATTGTTATTGTATTACAAAGACCAATTACAATACAATATTTATTGTTATTGTAGTGGGTCATTACAATACATTTTTTTTTCAGATATTGTAATTGTTTTATAAAGATGAATTGCAATACAATATCTATTGTTATTGTATTACAGAATTACAATAATTGTAAATCACAAGTATTGTTATTGTTTCTAAATTAAGTTAATACAATAACAATGATTATTGTTACTGTTATTATTTTCATTACAATTACAATAGTCCTAACTCTACTTGCAATAACCACTCTTTAAATTTGGTTGGAGTTCATGCTGCACATGTAAATAGTCAAGCTGTTACTTTTTTTGGCATATTGGAAAAATTATTTGTTTTTTTCTTAACATCTGTTCATAGATGGGAAGTTTTGAAGGAATATGTGAAAATAACAGTAAAAAGTCATTCAGATACAAGATGGAGTTCAAAAGCAGCTGCAGTTACCTCCATATCAACTCAACTTGAGGAGGTGTTGGCAGCTTTGGAAATGTTACGTGATTCTTCTGTAGAAACGCTTGACTCGGTGACAAGGTGATGCTGGACTTATTCTTTCTGCCGTTTAAAGGTTTGAGTTTGTGGCTCTTTTGTACTTCTGGTCTGAAATACTTCCTTTAATTGACCGAATTAAAAAGTGCTTACAAAGTAAAGAAATTACTTTCAACCAAGCCTTAATTTAATTAGGAGCTTTGACTGATAAAATTGAAATTTGGAGAAATGCATTATGCACCTCATCCATTACAAAACCTGAGGAAATGTGCAAAAAATGGGATATTACCGTGGAACGTAGAATTCGAAAAAGGCGTGTCATGTCAGAAGAAACTGCTTCAGATGCCGGATTAAATGCTCAGCAAGAAATGGATGGATGTATGAAAGAAATGTTAGACAAACTTGACATTGAAATTTCTAACCGATTTCACAGTTAAGTGTTTTAAATGAACGATTTGGCTTTCCGTGCTCCATAAAGTCTGTCATTAAACTACCAAATTGGGAAACTAATAAGGCAGAAATGGAAAGTCTTCAAAAGAAATGTTTTGATCTTGCCTCTTGGTACTCTAATGATCTTAATGGCAATGAACTTTTTGATGACTTTGAAGATATTATTGTTTCTCTTAAAAGAGCTAAACTGCAAGAAAAAATTCTCTCCAATAGGTCTCCTTACCTACATTTCATCTTTGGGACTTGAATCATATAAGACTTTAGCTACTGCTTTACAGATATTTATAACTTTACCAGTCTCAGTTGCATGATGTGAACAATCTTTCAGTAAGTTAAAACTAATTAAATTGTATTTGCGATCTACAATGTCATAGGGAAGATTGTCAAACCTTGCACTTTTGTCTATTGAGCATAAATTTGCTTCTGAAATTGATTTCTGTGATAGGGGAGAGTTTCCTTAATTAGGACACTTTAGGAATAAATATTTATTAACTAAAGATGGCTTAACTATAAAAACATTTATGATTTGATTAATACAAACAGACAATCTTATACTTTTAACCATAATTTGACTTAATTGATTGCACTTTTATTGGAAATAAATTTTGTTTTTGCAAAGATACCATTTTGTTCCATTCAAGTCAACTGGTTCCCTAAATTGGAACACTTTGATTCCTTTATCAGAATAGTTTTCTTTTTTTTAAAAACTCAGTGAAATCAACAAAAATTGATAAAAATGATTTTTATTTTTACAGTGAAAATTTAAACAGTTAATTCAAAACTTATAATAGGATTAAAATTAACCTGACAAACTGTAAGTCTACAAACAAAAAGTTGTATAAAGGCTTCAACTGTTAGGACGTTCTCTTAATTTGTTGATTAAAAATCACTAAAGGAAGTATTATTTTTAAGGTTTATGGTTAATACTAAGTATTTTTAAATTGCGCTTGAACTATTTCTACAACCCTTAGATTTTATTACTGATTAAGTGAGGAAAACTTTATTGTTCCAATCAAGAGAAACTTTTGACCATTTTGTTATATCACTGCAATATCATGCTTGCAGCAACTTATAAAATAAGTTTATATTGTTGTTTTACATTTTAAACCCCATCGAATTAAACACAAAAAACCGTATAAGCTATAGTAGTTTACCCTATAGTATAGTTTACCCAGCGCAATCAATATAGTGTGAACACAAAATTAGATCACCGAAAAAAAATGACGCAGAAAAACTTTAAATCAATAGTGCATGTGCATTTTTTGAGAAATAACTTTCAAAGTGTGTCAAAAAGTAGAAATAAGGCGTTTTACTAAAAAAAAAATGCAAAACATAACCATAATTTTTTTTTTTTTTTAAATAAATGCAAGTGTTCTAATTAAGCCGCTATTCCAATTATGGCAACTCTCCTCTATACTTATATATAGGGAAATTTGTCATAATGGAAAATTATGACAAATTTCCCTATATATAAATATAGAGGAAAAAAACAAAAAAACAAATACTTATTTAACTGTATCGTTAGATCCTGATTGATTTCTGATGATCCTGTTGACGGAGAAACTGGCTGAAGAAGAAAAAGTTAGATTAGTGTTATTTTTTTTACTAATTTATATATATTAATAAACATAATTTAGAAAAAATATATATAAATATGTATGTATATATCAGTGACGGATCCAGGATTTTTTGGTGTTTGAGGTAGCTAACTTCCAGACATGGAGCAAACTCCAAACATTTGTATGTTTATACTTATGTCAAATAATGAGGCTTCGCAAAAAAAATGCCCTTTAACATTACCTCCCAGCCACACCCCCCCCCCCCAAAGGCAAGGGGCAACAAATTGATAAAATATTTTTTGTACTATTCTCAACTAGACTTATATTCACCGTTTAAAAATTATCACCATATAAAGTTTAAACACCCCTCAAATTGAGAGGGTTACAAATTTTATTTAATCATAATTTTTAAACGCTGAGAAATAATACTATGAAATTTATTTGTTGATGAATATCTAGTTGAGAATAGTATAAAAAAATATTTTATCAATTTGTTGCCCCTCGCGTTTGGGAGAGGGGGGAATGAAGTTATAGGGCTTTTTCGTTCCCAGCCTCCAATTATTGCATTTTTTTGTAAAGCCTTATTATTTGCCATAAGTATAAACATACAAATATTTGGAGCTTGCTCCATGTCTAGAAAATAATATCTCAAACACCAAAAAATCCTGGATCCGTCACTTATATATATACATATACACTTGAAATAAAAGGTTTATTTCATATATTTTTTTTTTTTTATCGATGATTTATTAGCCTTGGTCTAAAAACCTTATAATTTCTATTTACATGATTATAAATAATTGAAAATCTTTAGCCAGGTAAAAAGCTACAATTTGTAGCTACCAATAATTGTTTTAAAATTGCTAATTAAAAAATTTTGATAGTATATATATATATATTATATATATATATATATATATATATATATATATATATATATATATATATACATATCGCTTTAACAAAAGGTGGTTATGTCATATAGTAGCTATAGAATTGTCGTTATGTAGTGGCTAATGACAAAGCTACAATATGTAACTACTGATATATCATAACAACATCGCTAACTAAAAAGCTACGATATGTAGCCGTCAACTAGTTTTAGATTTGTTGTTATGTTGGTCTTTATATTCTTTTTTAGAAAAATTTTGGAAAAATTGTTATTATTACAAAGATTATGTTTGTTTTTAGGTTTTAAACAATAAAGATTTTATATATTATATTTGGTGATAAATTTTCTCTACTTTTAAATATGTACCATAAAATGTTAAAGACATTTAGTCGATTACATTTAAAACATTCATTTTTATAAAAAGTTGTTTTGTGTGAGAAAAATGATTTTTAAAACTGAATCCGTGAGCTGCGTGTTTCTGCTAAAGGAAATTAGATTTTAGCTTTGTATACGAGTGCTTCTCCATATATTATTTACGTTTGTTTAAACCAAACGGAAAATTTTTTTAATTCATTTGTAAAAAGCAAATTAGTATCTTTATTTAACAAAAATTTCTGTCATCTGCAAAATTTATTGCCGTTAAATTTGATGATTTATGAAGATCATTTATCTACTTTATAAAAATGAGTGGACCAACTATAAATATTTGTGGAACACCACATTTTATATTGATTAATAGATGAGATATAGAGCCTTTATCGTAAACAAACTGTTTGCAGTTAGTAAGATAACTTTTGAACCATAATAGGGTTTTATCTTTAATATCAAATGACATAAGTTTTTAAAACAGGATTTGATGGTTAAAGGTATCGATTGCTTTGGACAAATTAATAAACACTTCTAAGTAAAACATACGTGAAAGAGTCTTTATAAGAGTCAGTTATATTGCGAGTAAGTTGAAGAATGGCACGCTCGGTTGAATTATTTTTTTTTAAACCAAATTAATTTTCGTATTTCATTTTCAATAAGATAAGAGTATATTTGGTTCATTCTAAAATTTTTGAAAAGACGAGAATAACTAAAATAATTTGTTGTATTTGTAAAATTCTCTGTCTTAAATATTGGAATTATTTTCAAAAATTATTTTTAGTTTCTAAAATTTCGCTTTGTGCAATGAATGCTCTGAAGATTTTATAAAGAACATCGTTTATAACATCGTAGGAATCAATCACAATACTTGCGTTCATTATATCCAAGTGCTTTATTTCGTTTTAATGACTCGAAAGCAACTTTAAGTTTATTAAAAATTGACTCAGTAAAACTTAATTTAGAGTTTTTTAATGTTTCAAATTCGTTAACAGATTTACCTTTAATGTATCATACATTAACAATAAGTTGGTTTCGGCCTGTAATATACACACTATGGAATACTATAGCTTAATTTTGTCCCGATAGTGGTGAAAAACTTGTTTAACTCATATGTCAATATGTATATATTTGAGAGTGAATTTGTATTTGGTCTGAGTTTGTCCCCAGACACCTTTTTCATAACTAGCCAGACGCATTTTGAGTTATGATTGATTTTTATTTTGCTAGTTTGAGTATCAATTTTGAGTAACCAATTTTTATTTTTTTTCAATTTTAAATTTAAAAAAAAAACATCAAAAATTAATTGCTTTTTTAATGATTATTTGAGACTTTTTGTAATTCAAGGAGATGATATTTCTTTGGTTTAATTTAAGTATAAACAGTAAAAATGGCGACTACCAAAAAAAGGCAAATTACAACTTTTTCTTAAACTTCATATTAAATGGAGTATTAGAAGCATGAATGAAATTATGATATACAACTAATGAACCTTTAGTAATTTAGAAAAAAAAATTTTTGATTTTTTAAAAATTATTTATTTTCATATATCTTTTTATATATCTTTTTCATATATCTTTTTCATATATCCTTTTTATATATCTTATACCTAGTATCTATATACTAAGTCGTATATCCTTTTATAAATCTTTTTCATATACCCTTATTCTCATATATCTTTTAAATTCTCTTCACATCTAGAAGGAACCTACGAGATAAGGAAACACTCACAGAGCTTGTTTTACAATCTATAAGACATATGTGTTCTAAGTATGGAAAAGTACTAGTCACTCCCTATTTTAATTCTCACAAATCTTTTTGGGAAAAAAAGCAAGAATTTCTGTAAGTTCTATTGAGAAATATACTTAGAAACAAGTTGAGTGTTTGAATGTACCATCATACTCTTATGGTTTTGAAAAACTTTTCTAAATATAAACTTTGTGTCAATCAAAAAAGATAAATGGGTATTACCTCTCTTATAAAAATTGTTACTTTTATGTAATAAATATAACCCGGAGTACCCGAAGCGGGTATTTTAAATACTATTTCATAATAAATCTGTTCCACGCGACCATTTTTTTATTCTTTATATAGCCGTTTTATTTCAATAATTTAGTAAGTGATAGAAAATAAAAATCTGCCAAATCTTTGTTTTGAGTTAACAACTAATGTTTAATACTCTATAACTTCTTATTGTAAACTACTATTAAAAAAAAAAGCGGGTACAGATCTATACATTTTTTTCTTTATTCAGTTTCTAGTAAATTTTTAGTAAATTTTTTTCCAGACCATCGCAGCTTATTAGGACCCTCGCCCCTTTAATTAATTTTGAAGGAAATAAAAGTTTGAAAGTAAAATCTTTTTTCCAATAAGAAAAAAGTTTTCTCTTTAATGTGAGCTTACTACTTCGACCATTGAGGCACACTAATCTGCCAATTTTTAACACTATTTTATAAACAAAAAACTTTATAAAACAGCAAATAAATCAAAGTTTAAGAGATGTTGCCATATTGCAATTTTAACGTAATAGTAAAACTTGATATATGCTTTAACATTACGTAATTTGAAGTTTACATAAGTTAGATATTTGCATACACACTCGTTCACATTTTCTTATAAAAAAAAGTGCCGCGACTCTTTCTCGCCATTAACTTGGGTGTAATGGTTGCCATGAGTTTTGTGCACACTCGCATTAATGAGTAACGGCAGCAGCATTAAATTCGATATTAAAATATGATAGGATAGAATTATTATAATTTTAAATTTTTCTAACCTTATTAGGATTAAAAAAAAAAACTTTTAAATTCAGAAGAATTTTAATTTCATTAAAACAATTTATATAAGTATCAGGTTCGTCTCTAAAAATTAATGTATGGATAGGAAAATAACTTAAATTAAATAGCTTTAGTTTAATTTTGGTAATTAATAATGATGTGCCACAACTCAAAGGTCTTTTTGGAAGAAATTACGATTAACTTATTGTATAGCAATGCTTAAGTAAATATACCAATTGCTGAAGTGGTATACTACTTATTGTATACTACTGTAGCAAATTTACCTTATAGTCTCATTTACTTTGCTTTTGCAAACAGCTGTTTACAAATGCTTATCGTTCTTCCACTATAGTCTTCGTTAACATGAATCTTTTCGACCACAGCTTCATCTTTTTATATTTTAATAAAATATTTTCTCGATCTTTGTTTTTTCTCTCTTTCTTTTACGATGTGCTCTTTCTATTTGTATATCACCTTTTACACTAAGTTTTCATCTACGAAGAAATTTAACATTTTCCTTGCTGTTTTCCCAATTTTTTCCCTCCGTTTCGGCTATTCATTCGAACCTCAAATTATTTTTACGAGTTCTGTCTTCCATCTCAGCAATATGTTCTTAAGATAATTACCGCTCTTGATTTATAGAACTTATTTTAATTTACTCTTGAAATTTTATGCTATAAATAGCTAAACTTTCTTTCTTTTCTTTTTTTCAATTTTATTTTATATTTAAGTAACTTCTCAAATTACAGGTTAAAAAAAAATGTCTGTACCATGTACAATCCAGTGTAGAAAAAAAGAAAAAATAAATTTTTGTATATTCTATTGTATAAGAGTCTACTCCACCCCAAGCTCTTGCTTACACATATTTATTTTTCCATCAAAACAATCTCAAGTCCCGGTTTATTTAAAAGGGATTTTAGAAAATGTGCTAAATAGCTTCATAAGGTATATATTTATATATATATATATATATATTATATATATATATATATATATATATATATATATATATATATATATATCAACTATAGAAAGAATTTCACCCTGTAAGTAAAAAATAAACATGGTAACAATTTTGGTATTCAAGAAATTATGCTCCAAAATTTAAAAGTTGTGGGTTTTGATGTTTTGATTGTTTTTAATTATTTTGTCAAATTTTTAGCAGATATATTTTCTGAAGCTACTCAGCACATAATTTTCTAAGATGTAAAGAAACTGGGACTTTTCATTGATTTAATGGAAAAATAAAAAGATGAAAGCAATAACTTTGGGTGGAGTAAACTTTTATACAATAGAATACATCAAAATTTATTTATTCTTATATATATAACATATATATAAATATATGTATACATATATTTACATATATGTTGGCCATACAATATAAGGAATGGTCTAAAAACATTTTTCTATTTATTTATTTTTATCATTATCTAATTATTATTATCAAAAATCTCCCCCCACCAAATTAAACTCACTTATTATTATACTGAATGATAACAACAGTATAATTTAATTGGTTACAACAGTATTATTCAACAATATTTTAAAAGAAACGTCTTTATTGTTGGATATTTTATATTTAAATACCGTTTGTTACTATATTTAAAATATAATATGAAATTAGTAATTCCATATATAAGCCAATTGTTGGTAACTTGCTTCTATTTGTTTGTTACTACTACAGTATTTTCTACTTTGACAAGTCATTTTTTAGTGAAATTAAAACATGATTGCATGTTTAGTCGAGCTATCAAGAGATCAAATACCAATATTAAAAAAAATTCTCGTTCGTGGACCGATAATCTGTAAAAATTTAAAAAAGCAATTCATTTAAGGAAAGGCATCCCTGTATAGATGCATCGTTGGAGAATTACTGCAAAATATCGCTATCATTTTCAGATACCATTATATTTCATAAAACGAGAAGTGTTGTAAATGCAGATTTTAAATGACCACGGAAGAATTGGAGTCTTAGTGGATCAGAAAATTAAATTTTCCTGTCATAACATAGTGAGAAAGTAAAAGTTTTTAATATCTGAACACGACACATAAAGCACCTTGGTAAAAAAAATAAATGAAAAAGTAATGTTTGCTGATATATATGGCATCACCTTTACAACTGGAGAGTAGTTTAGAGGGAAAGATAAACAGCCTTATGAAAAAGAAGTCTTAAGTCGCGGAAAGGTGGGGTACACCACGACGAAATACCTACCCGTTCATCATTATCAAATTGAAAAACTCCTGAAAGTCTCAATTTACGCTTTATATTCATAACATGGATTAATGACATAACATGTCGCTTCAATTTCATTAACACATATTACACAAAGAATTAATCTTTTATTTTTTAGTGGATGATGTTTTTTTTCAAGGGGAACCAAAAATAAATATATATATTTCCTCAAACCATGGCTGTCCTTTTTTCTAAAAAAAAGTCAAAAAGTTACCGCCTAAATAGACATAACCTAATATAATATAGGCGTGTCTATAATATAGACATATCCTTCTATTTTACCGACGATTTAGCACATTTTATACATACTAGTTTATATATATGCGTAAGTATACATATTGTATATACGTAACCATATTAAGTTGATAGACAATAAAGCTTATGCAACTTATTGTAAAAATAAATAAATCATGTTTTTCATACACATTCTGTGAAAACGAGGCTGTGCTTGTTGGTATGAAATATATGTAAAATATAAAAATATATAAAATATATTTTTAATAAAATAAAATCTAAAAATTGTTTATATAACTATTCTAAAAACAATAGCATACTAATATTGAAAAAATTATCAAATAAAAAAAAAATAACACGCTGTATTTTATTACTGAGAATCTTACAAAATTATAGCCAAACGCTTAGTTAGTTTTGATTGTGATAGCCCACAGCCTCGCTTTTGAAAAATCTTTTTTCTCCGTCAGAGATATTTATGACAAGCGCTTATTTCAATTAAAGTATATCAATACAAAAGAATATATATTATTGGAAAAATATACAACACTTTTTCCAAATCAAATTGTAATTAAACTTTTAACTGAGTATTTCTGTTAAAATAAAAATTTGAAAATTTATAAACTCATAAGATGTTCATAAAATGCTCTTTTATATAAATATAAATTTCAAAATGTTAAACTAAAATGCAAAATTAAAAAACAAATTCAAAGAAAAAAAAAGATAAGAAAAACTATTAATTGCTAAAATAATTAAAAATTATTAGTTAAAATAATATTTACTACTCATATGGTCTTTTTTTTTTTGTTATCATAAGTAAAGATTTTTTAATCATAACCCCACAGTTAGGGGTTATGTACATGTTTCACACCACCATGTTATTAACACTTTGCATTGAAGCAAAAAAAAAAAAAAAAAAAAAAAAAAAAAAAAAAAAAATGACGCCAACCCACACAATAAGTTACCCTTCACGGAGCTTTAAACCTCTTTGGATTATTCGATTAGCTGTTTCTAAATAAACTGACGCTTTAAAAGATTCCGTGGAATAAACTCTTATGAAATAAGTTTATAAAAATTATTATTAAAAATACATTTTTATATTTAACAGTTAAATCGTATACAATTTTATATGACTTTTATGGTAAATTAAATAAAAACAATTATTTATAAAACACACACCTCCATTTGTTGTTATTTACAATTTTTAGAATTCAAAAATTAAGTTGGGTGAGTTGTACGATCCAATTAAGAAAAACAAGTTTTAGATTTTAAAAACCTTTTGTTTTTAAAATATTGAAATCAATAGATTTGTTTATGAAAACTGCCTTTAAAATCTCCAAGATTTAATCGCATATCTTATAAAATTATATAATTTGTGAAACATGGTGCCCATTCACTTAATGTTGTAATTCGCAAGCAACAATACTCCTCACTGTTTCTGCTGCAGAATAGT
Organism: Hydra vulgaris; assembly: GCF_038396675.1. Lineage (NCBI taxonomy): Eukaryota > Metazoa > Cnidaria > Hydrozoa > Anthoathecata > Hydridae > Hydra > Hydra vulgaris. Next base: position 42,422,806 of record NC_088922.1, read on the forward strand.
GAGAACCTCGTCATAAAAGCTTTTGTTAACTCAGACAGGTTCTTGCTGTCTCCACTGATGTTTAAATGGAGAGTTGAGTTATATTTATAACACTTTAATTTCTTATCTTTATTTTATTTATTTATTTTTTTTCTTGGGTTTTGTTTATGTTCAAGTGCGTTAGTCTTTGTTTTATTCTAATCCCCTTTACTTTACCCATTGTATATTTATTATATTGGGCCTTGAGCCTGTCAATAAATTTTGATTGATTGATTGATATAGTATATATTATTTATATCAATACTCCTGATGCATACTCAGGTTTTGGTTGTATCATCAAGGTGTATAATTTATTTTCCATGCTGGCATCATCTTTAAATTTTAATGAGCTTGCATCATTTCAGGTCATTTATGATAAGTCAGATAATAAATACAGTATTTATTTATGAATTTTTTTTATAAAGTTTAGATTTTTTTATTTACCATGATTTATGTTACCTTTAAATTACTGTAGTGATAATTTATAAGTAAATTTTTTTTGAAGAGTGTTCATGTGAAATGCTCTATTTCATTAAAAGTATAAATGAAGTTTGTGTCTTTAACAAATTTTGCTTGGACTTATTTATCTGCATATTATTAAGATACTTTGCATATAATTTATTTAAAGAATAAATGTTTAGAGCAAATACTAAGCTATGCATAACTACATTTCTATCTGCTAATCATTCAGATTTATTTTAACAGAATGAAAAACTTCTGAGTGTAAATTAAATATTTTTTATGGTCAAAATAGATTATTCACAACTAGTATAAATAACAAACATTTCTATGTTTTTAATATGAAATAAGGATGTTTCAGTAAAATTATGATTATTAAAGGCTGGAAAAAAAAACCTAAAATGAAAACCTTAAAGTTTTGGCTTTCTAAAGCTATTTATGAGAGTAAAAAGATTTTTAAATTTTTCAAAAACCTAGTCTACCTAAAAAACAACGAGGCTGTTAATACGGCAACTGTAGCTCTTAAACACATACATATTTTTTAAAAAAGTTTTAAGTTTACTTTTGTATTATAATAATAATAATAAGTCAGAGCAGTAACAATTGAAAACAGATGTGTAGTACAATAACATAAGATATTGTAATGTAACAGCTATTATTAATTTTTGGAAAATTATAGTTTCTTATTGCTACAAAATTTGTCTAGACAGTTCTTGTATTGGTCAACTGAGTCAGTTCTATGATCTCATCTGTCAGGTTATTCCATGGATTAGTTACTCTGTTAAAGAAAAAATTAAATATATACTTGCTTTTATAAAAAGATTTACTCAAATTGTTAATTTCTGCTTTGAGATTGAGGTTGAGAGCATATTTGGAACTTTTTGTATCCAATTAATAAAACTTGAATCTAAATTGTGCACAATTTTGTATTAAATCACCATGCAACCTACATTCTTGTAATGTTGTCAAATTCATAATTTTAAATTGTTTTTGTATGATGATATTGTTCATAAAAATTACACATCATTAAAGTATTTAAATTTTACATTGAAAAATATAAAAAGTTTTTCAAATTTTTTGTCAAGGAAAGTAAACTGTCTGTTCTCTGTTTTTTTTTTTACTTAAGTACAATGTAACTCTAATGTAAATGTTTACACACAAAAATGTATTTTTATTGTTTCATTTTAAATTAAATCATTTAAAAACATCAGTTAGATTTTTATCTAAACAAGTATTTGATATTTGGAATCAAAGCGTATGGTATTTAAAGATTTAAACAAATTTATAGCATCTAAAAAAGTTGTTTAAAATGAATTTTGTTTTAAAAATTTATACTTTAAACCAAAACTTTTCTAACTACTTTACTTACTGTTAAAGAAATTCTTTATTATTAAAAATTACATGTAGAATTATTTCTAAAAAGTAATAATTAAAATATAAATTAAAATAAATAATATATTATTAAAAACCAATAACCAATATTAAAATTATAAATAACCAATATTGAAATTATTTAATCATAAAGGCATAAATTAAAAAAAAAAGTTAAACATTTAAATTTCTTATAAATACAACTTTTAAAAAAATGTTAAAAGTCACTGTTTTTGTAATCTTATTATTATGCAATGGTATAAATTTTGATCTCTTAATTTTTTTCGTTATTTTTAGTTAGGAATAAGATAATTACATAAATAAATTCTTTTATTAGATATTGTTTCAAGTCAATCTGTTGCTGTATTTGATGATAATGATTTTGTTTTTCTTACTTTTGCATTATTTCCTTTAAAATAATTTACAGTATAGTTTTTTAACTCTTCAGTTTTATTGTTATTTTTAATTATGAATAACATAATTACATAAATAAATTCTTTTATTAGATATTGTTTCAAGTCAATCTGTTTCTGTATTTGATGATAATGAATTTTTTTTTTAACTTTTGCATTGTTTCCTTCAATTTAGGGATTAATATTTTTGTTTGATTTTTTTTTATTGTGACAAGAAAAATTTCCTGCTGTTTAAAGATTTTTATTTTTATTTTCATAGAATGTGTTTTCTTTAGTCATAAAATCGATTGTTTTTTGTTTTCTCTGACTTATCTGTTAATATTCTGTTGATTTTTTTTGTTAATCCACTTTAAGTATTAGCAAATAAATAGGATCTGTATAAATTTTAAAACTGATTTGTTTATATACATGAGAATTGAAGAAATAAACATAATTTTAATAATTTGTTATACTTCTTATTAAATAATGTCTTCTAGTTGTAATAATGAGCCTATATATTTCAGAAAGTGTTCTCAAAAAGATGAACTGACAATGCCACATTTACTTGACATTAAAGAACTTAAGTCTAAAATTAAACTAACTCCAAAACAAAAAGGGATCAGCACTTTAGTAAAATCTTCATTTCAACTTGCTAATAATGTTTCTGCTGACGATTCAACAAACTATGTTTCTGAGACAAATCATTTTGAAGATAGCAGAAGATCTTCAAAAGAATCATCAGTTGATGAAGATAACCAAAATGAACATAGTCTTAGTTCATCTTTAAGTTTTTCATCTTTTCAAAAGCTACAAAGCAAACGATGTACAACAGTTGTTGCAGTTTTTTCAGACAAGCAAGGGCCACAAAGATCTTTGTCAGAACTCAGTAAAGTATGTGAAAGTATTAATGTAGAGCTAAAAGAATTAAAATTTGAGAATCTAGATTTTGGTGGTTATGATGTTTTAGATACATTTTACAATGCAGATGTTTGTATTGTGGATATGTCAGTACTTCACGAGCAAGCTTCATTATTTTACCACTTGGGAGTTAGAGAAAGCACTGGCATGAAAGACAATATTGTGATTATTGAAGATGTGTCATCTGATAAAACAACTAGTGTTAAGGTTTTTTATTATTATTAAAATCTAATTTAAAGTATAAGCATCATGCTTTTATAAAACATATTTATAATATATGCATAATATTATAATATATGCATAATATTATAATATATGCATAAAATATTTAAATTCTATATGTATTCATATTTTATGTATATTTATATTTTATGTATATTTTTATGCATATATTTCTATATTCACATGCGCAGATTATTAAAAAGACTGGCTTATAATTGGCTGACATATTTTTTGTTTAGCTGTCATGCAGTGGATATTTTTTTATTTCATATAAATTAATGGCAGGTGTAAACTGTACAGTCACTAATTATTGTGGGTTCAAAGATAGTTGCCCAAAAAAGTTAAGTACTGCATTTTTAAGAGCTTTACGAAATGTTCAAGGTACAAGTAAAGCAAAATGCAAAGAAATTTTTCTACGTGATTTACGAAAAGCTAGAGAAAAGCTGACTGGTGTTGATCTAAAACTGGTATTTATATAACTTTTTATACATAACATAGTTTTATATTTTAATAAGTTTGATGCATATAGTTTTATTCATTTTGTGATGAATGTTTAATTTTATTTAAAATCATAATCCAAATACAAACACACTTATCTGGGCAGCACAAAAAGGCCACCCCAAACCCAAAGTTAAATTTTGCTTAATCTGCAGTAAGTGCAATTGGGTAAAAGGCATATTTACATTTATTTTACCCAACTACACCTACTAAACATGTAGAAGTTAAAACAATTATGTATATAAAAAAAGAAATGATGCGATAGTGGTGTAGTGGTAGGACCCTTGCTCCATAAGTAAGAAGTTTCAAGTTCAATCTCTACTACTTGTAGTAGTACTGTGCTCAACTTGCTTCTCTGCACAGCAACCTTGTTCGTCAAGGTTTGTGTTTCGGAGTTATAGAGTTGAGAGAGGGTTGTACCCACAATTAAAGTAGCCTTCTCGACTGTAGTGTCCTTTTGTCCTTTTGGGAGCTAAACTAACACTTAAAAAAAAAAGTAAACAAATGGTCTGCACTTTCTCACAGTGTCTAATGGTTTTTGTAAGTCAGCAAACTGCACTTTTGTTTAGTAAAACCAAGTTTGTTTAATATATTGAATTATCATTTACAATTTGCACAGTTTATTATTATAATATTGTTATTGTTTACTATTGTAATATTTTGTTATATGCTGCTATATATTGTATTAATGATATTCTAATTCTAAGATTATTTTAGGAATTAGACTGTCTTAAAAAGCGTGTTGATGAACCAGCCTTGTTTTCTTCTGATATTCTTCTAAATCTGTTATATGCATACAGAGATATTCAGGTATTTAAAAATTGTATGTTTTTTTTAGTAATTATTTCCTTTTTTTTTTTTTTAGTAATTATTTAGTATCATTGACATGCTAGTTATGTGGTTATTCTGTTTCTTGTTTAAGAATTTTTTTTTTGTAATGAAGAAAAACATTTATTTTTCTGTAAACACAATAGAAACATGGAAAGAAATAGCACATAGCAGTAATTAACTTTGTTAATGGTGTATGTTTTAATAAACTTTGTTTTTGAAGATGATATAGTTATAGCAACAAATCACTCTTTAGTTAAGTAAGTCACAAATTACTGATCAAAATTTTTTATCCCTTTGTGCAAGTTGAAAAATAATTTTAATTTTACATGGAAATCATTGTTTTTGATTTCTCACAAAAATAACTGTTATAACTATTGGGAAGCATTCTAATAGTCCAATTGATATTTACTGGAAATATGCTATTTAATTACTCAAGAACCTCTTTTAAGCTTTGATATTTATGATTAAAAGGCATTATAAGAATTTTTGTAAAAAGTATTAACAAAATTTAACTTTGCCACTCCTATAATGAAAAGTAGTTTTATACTCTACTGTCAGTAGTTCTCAAAATTGCATTTTTTAAATAGATACATTAAATTAGTATATTGTCAGTTGACAATTAAAACTCCTAATTTATTTTACACTATAAAAGTTTATTAGAAAAGTTGAATTAAACATTACATAGATATTTATGCAAAAAAAACCTTTTAACTTAACTCCTATCCCACTAAAAAAAAGCCTTGACATGAGTTTGAGTTTGATATATTCAGTAATCAATTATTACATGTATTTACTAAGATGATTCTATAAAAAGTAAAATTTTTGGAAAATATCTGCTGGCACCCCCTTAATATTTTTTATATTATAAATTAACACTGGATATAAAAGTTTTTTTAAATAAAAAATATTTTTAGTAGTGAAATTTAGGGGTTTTAGGGGTTGCTGACCCTTGAACATTAAATAGGCTCCTAATATTATAGAAAAAAAGTTTCCCAAAACTACATTGTCTTTGGACTCAAATGAAGCGAAATTATAAAAATGTTTCAAAAATAATAATCATTTTATAAAAATAAAAAAAATAAAAATAGAAAAAAAATATTGTTAAAAGATCTTATAAAATTGCTCCTTTTTTCATTTTTTGTTAAAAATTTTTATGTGATTTTTATGTTTATTTTCAAAATTGTTATATAGTTTTGCTTTTTGAGACCCAACACAACATCCTTTCAGAAAACTTGTTACTCCTTATTATTAGGGACCTGTTTAATGTTCAGTTTTATGGTCAGTAGCAACAACAACAACAACAAAAAGCAATATATTTACCAGAAATATAGATGTTTTACATAAGAATGTTATACGTTATAAAAATATTTGTACAGTCTACATTCTGGATGGTTCACTCTCATATAGCTAGGCTAAATCGAGGAGAGCGACCATAGCAACCTTTGAAAATAATTTTTTAAGGGTTTCATTTTTTTAGGGGTTGCCATCTGATATTTTTCAAAAATTTTGTTTTTTAAGTCACCCTAGTATATCCATATGCAACAAATATGCATGTACAAAGTGGCAGATTCAGCATAGGGTAGAAGGGGGAGGAGGGGAGAAGCTAACAAATGTTCATAAAGGTACAATGACTTAGCAAACAGTAAACAACTTTTTTTTTAAAAGAGAAAAACAAAAAATTATAAATGAACTGATTTCAACATTGTTGTTTTTTTGTGTTAAAAACATTTTCGGCAAAAACTTCTACTCACTTAAAACCTATTCATGCCGGCACTACTTTCAAAGATGCGTATGTATCAATATCTCCAGCAATGACGACTTAACTATAAATGAACAGTGTACATCCATTTTTTATAGAGAAGTAGATGACATCATGTTTTCCAAACTTGTCTACACTCTACAAAATCAACTTGATTCTTCCTTTTACATCTGCTTATAAGAAAGTTTCAGTAAACTAAAAATCACAAAAACTATTATGCCACCCCGACCCTTGTTGCCCCCTAATCATTCTTATGCCACCCCCTCCCCACAACGCCAAACCTAAATCTGCCACTGCATATGCAATACATATACATTTACAATAGCCTTAATACTACTAATGTTTAATACAATAATATTAATATATTAATTTGATGAAGAGATTTTTCCTGGAGTCTCTATGCTAATTTTTGTTGCAAATTTGGTTTTATGAGTTGCTACATATATGATTTTTCAGGTTATTGCATATATGATTTTATGGATTGTTGCACATATGACATTACAGGTTGTTGCATACATGTGCAAAAAAGTATAAGTTAAAATTAATAAAGCAAATAAAAATAAGAATTTTATAAAACAAATAAAAACTAAGAACAATTTTGGTTACAAAGATAATAATATAGTTATATTTATTCTAAATATAAATAACATATATGTAATTTAATTAAAAAAAAAGATTCTATTATTACCTTTGTAAATAAAATTGCCTTTAGTCATTTAACTCTACTTTTCTTTTTAGTCATATGACTCTGTTATTCAAATTGTTGAAAGTGTTCCAGATCATCCTGAAATACAAAACCGAGCTATTCAGCAAATTTATGCATTCGCTCTAAATCGGTATTTTAAGTTTCAACAATTTTTTAAATAAAAATTATTGAATGTTTTGAATTTTCTTAAATATTTAATTTTTTAGAAGTCAAGATCCAGAAAATCGCAAAAAAGCTTTAGAAGTTGTTCTTAAAGTAAATTTATATATATTTAAGTAATTGTACAGTGAGTTAATATGTAGTAAAAATTTTACCCAATAAAATATTTGGTTTTTAGCTACTAAATGATAAGGAACCTAAATCTCCAGATTTACTTACACAAGCAGGACGTATTTATAAAGATATGTATTACGATTCTCAATATACAGATGAAAATTCTAGGGATGAGGCTATAAAGTGGTATACTTTAATATTAAATGTTTTTCTGACATTTGTTGGTTGAAAATTATAGATAAGAAATATTGACTATCCCATGTTCAAAAACCTTGACTGGTCTGTCAAAAGAGCAAAATGCTGCACATTTTTTTTCATTTAAAAAAGTTTGTTGTTTTTAGTTGAGTTTTTAATATTATTAATAATAGTGACTAGACAAGCTAACCATTGTTAAATTTTCAATTATCCCCCCAAAAAACTACTTGTTGTCAGCAGAAGCTTAATAAAGCGTAAGTTAACTGTGGAATAAAAAATTAAAATTGATGTGGTATATCACTTATTATTTGTGGTTTACTTAATTCCCAGATTCCATTTGTCATAATTTTTTAAATTTGATGCTAGATTTAATTTAGTTATATTTAGATACCAGTATAACCATAAAATAGTTTGAAGTTTTATAGCAGGAAGTTCTTTAAATTTACCAGAATAATCAACTCTCATTTTCCAGATTCAGATTATATAAATTTTTATTTTTTTGTGGTATTTTTTAAGTATGTGATCTAAACTTTTTTTTCTTCTATTGTGTTTTGTATGCGTTTTATAAAATTATTTATGTATTTCTTTTCCAGGTACAAAGCTTCATTTGATATCCAGCCATCAGATTATTCTGGTGTAAACTTAGCTTTACTTCTTGTTGCAGCTGGCCATGAAATGTCAAAATCTGATGATCTACAAAGAATTTGTAAGATCTTTTATCTTAGAAATGCTTGCAAGTAAAAATTTGTTTTTTTATTTTTGTACTTGTTTTTAATACTAGATAGACATTATTAATAATAAATATATTTTTATTTAGAGATATATTGTTATATTTAGACATTCTTATATATAGATATGTTATATATAGACACACTGTTACATATAAATATATCGTCATATATAGATATATTATTACATGCACAGACACACACACACACACACACACACACACACACACACACACACACACACACACACACACACACATACACACACACACACACTTTTTCTGAAAGTTTTTAAAATTTTATTACTAGTGTGCCACCATATTTTGAAATCATTAAAAATGTCTAAAGATAAAAAAAAAGATAAGTTCAAGAATCACAGTTTTGTCATGTTGACTAATAAATTTTATACGTTTAAATTTTCAGAGTGCACACCTTAGTTTTTCGGAATAATAAAAAAAGATTTTTTAGAAAATTTTAAAACAACTTCTTCAAGGCATGCAAAACATTTCACCAAAATTCCTGATAAATTATTAAAAATTATTTATCACTCTAAAAAATCTTTCCTTTTTTCAGGAAATGATATGAGGATTAAAAAATCAGTAGATTTGAATTTTAACGTCACATTTGCATAATTAGGCTTATGTCAAAACTACTCATAGTTTTGACATAAGCCTAATTATGCAAATTAGCTGGCCTCACTAACTTATAATTACTAAACACTAATTAATACTATTGCCAAAGAATATTGACTTAAATGGTCTATAAAGAGATGATGGTCTTGGCTGCTTCTATAATTTTAGCGAGCCCCACTTAGAAAAAATATAGTAAAATTAATCAAAATTGTAAAGATTAAATTTTAATCTTAACAATACTAATAGACCATTGTAAATTTTACTCATTCTAAGAACTCTTTTCAATTTTAAAGAAAGTTAGATAATAATTCTTTATATATTAACATCAGCTCCAATCAACTACCAAATGTCATTAAATCAAAAACAAAAAATGGTCTCTAGCCTCATCAGTATATATCTTCAAGTAAAGAAGCTTTTGATCATCAATATATCTTCAAGTAAAGAAGCTTTTGATAAAGCTGCACCATTTTATGATAAAGCTCTGAATTCTTGTGGATTTAAAGATGTGATAGGTTTCATTCCAAATATCCCAAAATAGAAAACAATATCTTGAATACAAAACATTATCTGGCTTAACCCACCATATAGAAACTCTTTTCTTTATGAAAGTAAAGCCAACTCCACTGAACTTTGAAAATTTTATATGGGAATGCAAAAATAAGTGTATGAAGCCTATCTTAACGGGGAGTATTCTTGACTAAGCCAAACCATTCAAACTTGGCGGTAAATTTTGCAACTTATGCTTGATTACTTATGTCACATTATTACATCACCATTATTACATCACCATTAAATTTGCTTGATAAACAAAATGAGCTTACATCCAGATTGTCGCTATGAAAATAAATTTCTAATTAAAAACTTTAATGTCATCAAAGTGGACACTTCAAAGCATTTTTTATATTTAATTTATTGTCATTATCTTTTTTTGTAATAGTTGTAACATCTAATGATCGCTATTGCATGAAACTTTAAGTTATTTAATTGAATATATCAAACTAATTTTTTATTTTCACTATAATATTTGGTATATTTATATATCATATTTAATATAAGCTATAATTTGTTTGATATATATATTAGTTTGAAATATATTAACAAATCAAATAACAAATAAATTATCTATGTTTCAGCTTAGCTTACCCAAAGATCCTTATTTAAAAAGAAATTTTTTTTTTACTCTAGGTATGACTTTGAATGGATTAATTGGTCGAAGAGGTCATTTGCAAACATTACAATCCTTTTGGATTGTAGGTCGATTCATTTTAACAAGTATACTTGCACGGGATTTTCCTCGCTCTGTATTGGCTTGTCAGCAAATGTTTAAACTTGATCCACCAAGTTGGTATATTCAGTCTCTTATGAAAGACATGCTACTATTAAAGCATATGAAGTTTGCAGATGAAGATCTTTGTCAATTAACTCGAGAGGTTAATATTTATTTTTTCAGCTTTTATGAATTTGTTATAGAAAGAATTCTTTTAAAGATTCTTGAATCTTTTAGGGTTTTTTTTTTTTTTTTTAATCTATTAGGTTTATATTAATGTTATAAAGGACAGCTTGAGCAATGCAACTATCTTTTCTTTTGAAAATGAAGTTGTTGAGAAAAAAAGAATAAAAAATAAACTTAGTTTCAATAAAAAAAACTAAAATAAGCAATAAATATTCAAAAAGTGAAATATTAATTAATTAAGTGGGTAATTAATTAATTAAGTAATTAATATGGGTTTAATTAGTGAAGTTCTTTCTTTTTTATTTGCCACATGACAATGCCTAAAATCACAAAAACGCTGAATAAGATTTTTTCCTGGCTTATACCCTGTATATATGTATGCATGTACGCATGTATGCATGTATGTATGTATGTATGTATGCATGTATGCATGTATGCATGTATGCATGTATGCATGTATGTATATATATATATATATGTATATATATATATATATATATATATATATATATATATATATATATATATATATATATATATATATATATAGCGTCATGAAACAAAAGAAATTTAGATAAAATGGTTTTTCTGAAAAAAATGAAATTTTGAAACAAAAAAGTTTTTATAGAACAGAATAAACAAAAAAAAAAAGTATTCAAAAGTGTACAAAAAGAAGAAGAAGAAAAAAAATTTAGTTTATGTAAATTTTTTTTTAATTTTACATTACTTATTATAATTTTTTTGTTTTGTTTTAATTTTTTAAAATTGTTTACTAACTAATTAAATCAGGTCCAAACTTGTTGTAGTTATCACTTTATTTTGAACTGTTGAATATATTTTGAATATATGATGAATAAATTTGCTTTAATATTTTAGCAATATCGTTTTTGGTCAGAATTTTTCTCAAAAGCAGCTTTATTTGAGGAAGTTAACAATGAAACTAAGTTTCCGGTATAGAAAAATTTAAATACAACTAAATTATTTAAAAAAACAGAATTTTTTTTTCTATTTTCTGTAAATTTTGTTTAGGTATTAATATTAGATCCTGGTAATCAGTACTCAGAAAGCTTCATTTCCATCAATACTGATGCACTTCCAGATGAACCTAATAACATAGTAGATATTTTCTTTAATTTTTAGTATGTTATGAATACTTGTAGCATATTTTGGAGAACTGTTTTGTAACACTAGCTTTATTAAATAATGGTGTTAAATTTACATTATTTTCTTCATTATTTATTCTGTTAATCTTAAAGCCATTATTTAAGGGTATACGATTATGGCACGCTACACCTGAATGTCACTATGTAGAAAAGCTAAAAACAACTTGCAAGGTAATATTTTAATGTTAATATCTTATTCATTCATTCATTTTATTATCTATTCATTCATATTGTTTTTGATTCGTTTTTTCACTCAAGCTTTGCTTATTGTGAAGTTGACTCCATGATGTCTAATTAATTTAGAAAATTCATTCTTGGACATTTAGTAGCAATGAGATTAGGGGTGTGAGGTAATACAGCTTTTATAAAAAGTGTGTAGATTATAATTATTATAATAAAATAATATTTATAAAAATAAACTCATTAAGTAATTTTTTTTAGCACATTCAAAAAGGATCCACGCTGTTTGTTCCTTTATGTTCAGAGAAATTCAGATGATTTTCAAATTTTCTTTTCATCATGTCAACATCAGCAAAGGTATTTTATATAATTTTTTATAAATGTTATTGTTTTGCATTCAAGTATATTTACTTTTTTCTTTATTTATTTCTTTGTTTTCATTTTTTTAAATGTTTCTAATGAAACTATTTTTATGTTTTTTTTAAGGTTTTACAACCTTGTAAATAGCTTGTCAAACTCATCCAAATATTTGGATTCTGTTGATGGTTACTCTAATCCAGATGATCAAGATGAGTTACAAGTAATTTATTATTAAATGTTTCATTATTAAGATTTAATTTTAAATGTTGTTGAGAATGCTCTACAAACTACTGTAACATTTTTAAGTTATGTGATGTCTCAATTCGGTTACAATGGGTAAAAGGTTACCCTTTTTTACTTATAATTAAATAAACTTTAAAAAGCAATAAATGTTTGTTTATCATTGTCATATTGCTATTTATGTTTTATTTTATATTTAAAGTACAAACGTTTTGTCTCAATTGGTTATTTTGTTATGAAAAATAAATAAAGTTTCAATACGCAACTAAGTGACATAATTTTTTTAGTTAATCTTTAGAATTTTTTACAAAAATGTTACAATGTCTCAATTGGTTACACTTTTAAAATATACGTATATTTTAAAAGTGTAACCAATTGAAACATAATGTAACATAAAAAATTATACGTAATTAAAAGTTATAAGGAATAATTAAAAAAGTTGTCACTTAGTTGCAAATTGACACTATTAATTTTTTGTGACAAAGTAACCAATTAAGATGAAACTTTTTTACATTAAAAATAAAATAGATATTATATAAAGGAGTATATAAACATAAATAAAATTTTCACCTAATTTTATTACTAATATTTCATTTTAAGTGTTGGTTTGTGCAAACAGTTTTAGCAAAATTAATAAAACATGCATGCATATTTTTGTATATCATTTTGTGTTAAATTAAAGATGCAGTATTGTTTGATTTACTCTTTACATATTAGAGTCTAGCATTATTTGAATTAATCTTTATATATTAGAGTCTAGCATTATTTGAATTAATCTTTATATATTAGAGTCTAGCATTATTTGAATTAATCTTTATATATTAGTGTCTAGCATTATTTGAATTAATCTTTATATATTAGGAATTCAGAAGGAGTGCACTGTGAGTAGCACTGGCAAGTGCTACTCACAGTTAGTATAATTACATCTCAATCAATTACTTTGTAACTGAAAAAAAAGATTTTACGTTTTTTGAGTTTATATAAACCCACAAGCAAAAATGTATATAAAATGTCAACAATTATTGTTTTCATATGATAACAATGCTAAATAATACAATGCATTTCCACATGTTACACCTTGTTACGTAAAAATAATGTCTTGACAGACATTTGTTACCACACCGTAATGTATGTCACGTCTCAATATGTAATATTGTTATATGGAAAATATTCTCAGAAGCAGCTAAAAACCAAAACTATATTATTCATATTTTTTAGTGTTTATTCAGTAATGTTATAAGTTGAAGGATCCAATTGTGTCCACAGTTTTTTTGAAACTTTTTGCTTAATTTATTTAGTTTTGCAATTTTTATATATAACTAAATAATTTCTTAAATGATTCTTATTAGTATGAGTATGAATATGATGCTAGTGGTGAAAAAATTTGTCTTGGTAGAGGTTCATTTGGTGCTGTGTACGCAGCTAGGGATATTTCAACAAATGTAAAACTTGCAGTAAAAGAAATCCCAGAGAGAGATATAAGGTAAGTAGAAACATTTCATAAGTTATGATGAGTCAAAGAACAAAAAAAATTTTTGTATTCAAAACTTTTTCATTCATTTCATTTTTGGACGTTTAGTAGCAATGAGATTAGGGGTGTGAGGTAATACGGCTTTTATAAAAAGTGTGTAGATTATATTGTTCATTTCATTCATTCTTTTTCATTCAATTTTCAAAACACCAAGTGTATTCAAAACATTTTGGTTTTTTTCTTTATGTATTTTTATGTATTTATTTATGTATTTTTGTAAAATGTTTTTACAGTTTAATTTTTATTTAGCCAAGTACAGCCATTACATGAAGAAATTGCTTTGCACAAAGAAATTCGTCATCGAAACATTGTACAATATATAACTTCACGAAGTGAAGATGGGATCTGCAAAATATTTATGGAACAAGTTCCTGGAGGTTTAAATTTGTTACTTTTTGTTTTGATTATCTTGTGTTAAAATTTGTTCAAAACTTGAGGTAACAGGGTCATTAGTTATTTAATGTTTTTTTTTAGGAAGTTTATCATCTTTGGTAATTGATAAATGGGGACCTCTTATCGATAATGAAAGTGTCATGTCGTATTATACTCAACAAATTTTAGAAGGAGTCAAATATTTGGTAAATAACAGTTACATATTGTTAATTATGTGCATCATTTTACAAATAAGAATTCTGTTTTGTTTCATAAAAATTTTGCTTAAAAAGCCTAACATTAAGTTATTCATTTTCAATTAGCTATTAAGGTAGTTAATAGGTAGGTAAAATTTGAATATTGCATTAAATTGCATATGGTTGAATGATTATCTATTTAAGATAAAATTGAATATTGAGTTGCCATTAAAATAGAATTATACTGTGTATTTGCTGACATAAATTATATATAATAATAACTCTTTGCTAAATGAAAGCTTTTTTAGTACACATGTACATAAAAATATAAGTTTTTTGTTACAGGTGTTTACAAATTTTTTTTAAATAAATTTTTCTAATAACAAGTTACTTTGTTTTCAGCATGGTGAAAGAATTGTTCATCGTGATATAAAAGGTTTGTAATTCTTTTAAAAAAATTTTATTTTTCACATACCTGTTTATATATATATATATATATAAACATGTTGTTCCTCCATTTGTTTTCAAGCACTCTTGTACTCGTTCTGGCATTGAATTCATTAAAGTTTTGATTACTTCATCAGATACATTTTTCAAATGATTAGAGATAGAAGATTTCAAATCTTCCAAATTGTAAAGTTGTTCTTTACCAAGCTTGTGATCAAGCCACGACCATAAATTCTCTATTGGATTCAAGTCTGGACTATTGGCAGGCCATGGAAGCACTTGAATTTTATTAGAATTGAACCAATCGTTAACAACATGCGCTTTATGACACGGCACATTATCTTGCTGGAAAATAAATCCATCTTGCAACTGCCATAAATCAATGCTAGGAATAAGCAAGTTTTCCAAAATTTCGATGTACCTTTCTTTGTTGAGTCTACCATCGAATAAATGAAAAATGCCAACTCCACAGGCACTCATACAGGCTTAAATGCCTATTGAACCACTCCCTTGTTTTGTTTGTTTCAAAATGCATGATTCATCGAACCGTTCGCTTGGAAGTCTACGCAACATTACGCAACCTTTTCTGTTGTCTACCTCAACGTTCATTTCATCACTAAAGACCACACTGCTCCACTGATCTGTTGACCAATTTTTATGTAGTTTGCACCACTCTTTCCTGGCAAATTTTTGTTTTTTATTTATGCGTGGTTTTTTTGCAGCAGCATGCCATAAATAATTTAAATTGTGGAGGATCCTTCGCACAGTTCTAGGGCTTGCTTTCAGACCATTTGACAGTGTCCATTTCGTAGACAAGATGATGCTTGTCTGTTTTCTTTCATTAATCTTGCGTCCAGTCCTATGACAATCATTAATTGACCGGGTCTCTTTGTATCGTTGAATTATGTTAATAATGCAAGAGTGAGACCTTCCGAGCTTTTCTGCTATTTGTCTGATGCTATAGCCTTCTTCTTTTAATACAAGAGCCGAATACAAGAGTATTAATACAAATACTTTTAATACAAGATTTGAATACAAGAGTATCTGTCTTTTTCTTCGATCTTTGCACGCATTTTTGCAATATTTTTATATCCTTATTCAAAAAATAAATGTTTATTTGATATCGAAACTCAGGTTTCAACATTTTATTTTATAGCCAATGTAATAAGCAATTAAGACAGTTAAAAAGAATAATGGATTACTATTTTTAATAAGTGCAAATTAAAGATTTGAAAGTGGTCGTTAAGTTTTGTCCAATTTATTTAAAGAAGATTTATAAGTACTCATCGGTTTTTTAATAAGTTAAACGCTATTTAATTAGAATTAGATTAAAAAAATTATACCACTTTAATCCATATGTTTTAATTAACAAGATATAAAAAAAAAAAAATTTAATATGTCAATTAGAATCTTCTTAATTTTAATTTAAAGATTAAGAAACCAACTAAAAAATGAGTGGTCTTTAATTTTTGGCCACCGCTGTATATATATATATATTATTTTTTTTTTTTTTTTTTTTTTTTTAAGAAAAAAATTGGGGATTTACTAAAAGTTGCAGAATTTGATGAAGAATCCAAATATATATAAAATTTGAATTAAAAATTTTTTTGCTTAGGTGATTTGACTTTTTATATTTCAATAAAATTTTGACCTGGTTTCTCAAAAAAACTTGGCTTTTACTTAAACATCAATAAGCTTTTTTTTGACTTTATTTGATAAATATCAGTCAGGATATGAATGTTGATTAAAACTAATTATAGATATGAATATATTTTCTTTAAGAACTTTAATAAAATTTATAAGAGATATTTTTATTTCAAAAATAGACTTTGAATTTAAATTTGAATTTAATATGCATATTAATTTAAAACCGAAATTAGATTGAGATTAATTTATAAATATTAAAACATTTTTCAATGTATTTTAAATACAGTTTGGCTTAACATCGCGTAATAATTTTATTGGTATTGATGTTAGAAATGCAGTGAGATATTAAAAAAGAACCGAGTTGTTTCAATAAATATTATAAATATAATACAAAAACATTTGTGTCAAACTTTCAAGGTCTTATTTACTATTATCTTTAGGCATTAACTTTCTTCTCACCTCTTGAATTCGGATAAATCCTTCTCTCTTTTCATGAGTGTACACTCTACTTGAAGCTTCAGCAACTTGCTTTACGCAACATTCAACAGATTGTCCATGACATGGCCAAATCAGCACCTGCATAGGATTCAATAAAAACACATT
>NC_088922.1:42445000-42517500 GCF_038396675.1 Hydra vulgaris
TAATTAAAAATAAATGTTTATATTAGTAAACAAAATGAAATAAAACTAAAATAAAATGTAAGTATTTATATATATAATGTAAGTTTTGAGTTTTTAGTTTTGAGAAAGTTAAATGAGTTGTAACTTAATAAATAATATATACATTACTTATTAAAGATTGCCAAAAGTTTTAAAAAATTAAAAGAAAATTTTTTTAAATTTTAATTTTTTTTAAATTAAGCTTGAACCAGTGGCTGCCATATTTAAAGTGGGCATGTTTAAAACTCATCCAGATATCCCTGAACAAGCTTCAGAATCACTTGTTAAGTTTCTAAAAAGGTTTGCACATTTTTAAAATCTGTTAGTGTTATTTTTTAAGCTATGATATTTTGAATTAAATTTTTGTTTTAGAAATATAATTTTCAATATAATTAATTTTAGGTGTTTTAAACCTTCCCCACAGGAACGTGCAACAGCGGAAGAGTTATTAACAGATTCTTTTATTTTAGTGTAAGATTTTTATGTTCTCAATGATATTTTTATTATGTAAAAAAGTATAACAAAAATTGTTATGTAAAATTGAAATAGTTTAATTTTTTCCCCCTCCTAAAGGTTGCTCAATTTTTTAATAGTTATTTTTTTATTTATGGTTACCATAGTTACCACAGCCGCTACGTGTTATTTTAATTTAATACAAAGCATGAATCTTTGAAATGAAGTTTACAGTTTCTCTTAAATCAACATAAAATAAATAAAAGTATATTTTATGCTAAATGTTTTGTGTCAGATAGATAGGCCTACAAAAATCTTGACCTACTAAGTTGTTCTAAAAAAAAAAAAAAAAACTAGTGAAAAGAAGAACTAATTTTCATTAATTTTCAACCTATTATAAGCGATATTTATTTCAACCTATAAGTCTGTGTTTTTAACGTTTTTTACTTGTGTTTATTTTTTTTTTTTACAAACTAGTACACTGGGATAGAAAGACATTTAAATACAATATAAAGAAATACAATAAAGCTCTTTAGAACAGTTATTCAGAAATATGTCTAGAATGACCCCCCAAAAAAATTCCAATCTATTTCCCATGGGTCACGGATATGTCCATATTTGGGAATATTATGGGCACAAAGGGAATAGTTTGATTTAAAAAATCTACTTCAAATACACTGTTGAAAAAATAATATAATACTGAATAATAATTATATAAAAACCTTATTTCTAAAATGAATTTTTAAAAAATTATATTAAAAAGTTGATTTAAATAATCGTAGTGCTTTCATTACTTAAATTATAAATCTATGCATTAGCGTAGCAATAAATAACAGTGTAACATTTATAAATTTATGCAGTACAGTATTACATTATAGTAGTAAAAGTATAATAGTTATTTGCCTATGCAGTACAGTATAATTCCATATGCAGTTCAGCCCTATAAAGTACATTATAAATGGAGAAAAACATATATTATGGGGAATTCTACATTAGATTATATCAGTGTATAGCATATCACTATTATAATGAAATGCTTTATCATAATGTGAAACAAATACATTAGATAAAAAAATTTTTTTGACCCCCTCCCCCCCTCCCCCTCAGCCCTTCTTTTTAGGGAGTGAGAACAACCGCCCCTGGATGTGCCACGGACAGCTCTAACTCAAATCTTAAAAAATATATACAAAATACATACCAGAAAAGACGTAGATATAAAGTCGATCGAAAAATAAGTTGGTTGAAAATACAGTAAGTTCAAAATTCAGTAGGTTGAAAACTCAGTAGGTCAAAAATACAATAGGTTGACGGTTCAGTTGGTTGGAAAATTAGTAGTACATATTTTAATTAGGTGTAAATATAAAAATCAAATGTTGTCGGTTAAAAATCAAAATCGTCATAATTGATGGTTTTCGAAATTTTAAAATTAGGTTGAGTTATAGGCCACCATTTTTTGCCATATTTTTGGCATATTCTATGCCAAATATTATTGCTTATTTTCCTTTTCAATAGAAATTTAGTTTAAAAAAACATCAATTTCTTTAGGTTAATTTCACACAGAAACATGTTGTATTATGTATTGTTGTATAAGTTTTTTTTATGATAAGTTCAATTATTTTTATAATAAATTATTTTGTAGGCGCAATAAGAAAAAAAAACCAAGAACTTCAAACCAGCTTACTGTTATGACACCAACTCGAGGCATTTCTGGTAAAATATTATTTTTTTTTATTGTATATTTTTTAATAAATAGTCAAAATTAAGAAATAAAAGGGAAAATGTAGTACAGTACATACATATACATATATATATATATATATATATATATATATATATATATATATATATATATATACATATATACATATATATATATATATATATTGTAATCCTTGCATATATGGCATATATATATTGTAATCCCTATATATATGGCATATATATATTTTGTAATTCCTACCTATATGGCATTTTTTTACTCTGATTCGCTCCCAACAAGGCTACAAACAACTAGTATTAAGTTGGGATTTACTAGAAAAAAAGAATTCAGTTATAGAGCAAGAAAACGGTTGACAGAAGACTTACAAAAAGTTGCATGAGTCAAGAAGACATAAAGATGGGAGAGAGTTCCCAAGGGTTGAAGTGTGGGTAAAAAAGCTAGATGAATAAAAGCTTTTGGAGCATGCAGGGGCAGATACAGTAAAAGAATGAGACTTTGATGAATGACGAGTCAAGCAAGAATGAGTTTTGGTTGATGGAACTAGAGATAAAAGCTCCTTTGAGCATCAACCATGATAGTATTTGTAGAAAAGAGAAAGAGATGCAAATTTACAACGATGGGAAAGAGGCTTTAACTTAGCAGATAGACTGGGTCCAACTACGTTTACTATGCTTTCTTAGACCTTACCTAGAAGAGAAAGGGCATCATTAGAAGAACCAGCTCAATATGGCAGTATTCCCAGTATTCCATACAGGGAAGAATAAGAGATTAGTAGAGGTAGAGAATGAAATCAGGAGAGAGAAAATAGCAAGCACAATAAAGAGAAGCAACCTTAGCAGATGCTAATATAGCAATCGATTGTATAAATGGTTTCCATAAAAAGTCATTATTAAATGATAATTCAAGAAGACGTAAAGAAGAGGACTTAGTGAGAGGGTTGCCATTCATCAATATAGGAATGTCGACAGTACTGCGGTAGTTGTTTGCAGTAAATAACTGAGTTTTAATGGGGTTAAAATTTACAAGCCACTGTGAGCCCCAATCAGTTACAGAAGTAAGATCAAATTCAAGATTGGCTACCTGTTCTAAGTGATCGAAAAGAGAAGACTTTTTGTCATGACAGGAGTATAAAGTTGAGTAATCAGCAAAAAGAACTACTTTAGATGTAAGATTGTCGGGAAGATCATTAATATAGATGAGAAACAAAATAGGACCAAGGATAGAACCTTGAGGTACCCCAGAAGTTACTGGAAATAAAGAAGAGTGTTGGCCTTCGAGGATGACTTTAATAAAGCGCTTAGAAAGAAATGATTTAATAATCTCAAAAGCTTTCCCAGATACACCATATGATACAAGCTAATGGAGAAGACCAACATGTCAAACTTTGTCAAAAGCATTAGATATGTTGAGAGCAATAGCTCTAGCCTCTCTGCCTCTATCTAATGCACGATAAAATCTTTCAGTCACAGCAGTTAGCAAGTCAACTGTAGAGCGAGAGGATTGAAAACCGTATTAATTGTCTGACAGTAAGTTATTTGATTCGAGATGGGATGTGAGAAATTTGTTTATTAAAGACTCAAAGACTTTGCTAATAACAAAAAGAAGACTGATTGGACAATAATTGGAGGGGTCAAAATGTTTACCAGAGATTTTGAAAATCGGAACATCAGATGCCATTTTCCAGCAGGCAGGAAAACAAGATTCAGTCAAGCCCTTATTTAATAGTTAAGAGAAAATTGAAAAAAGTTCTGGAGAACAATTTTGTAAGATTGTGACAGGAATGTTGTCTGGACCACAAGCCGTAGAAGAGTGTAATCGAGATATGACTTTAACAACAGAAGCTGGAGTGATTTGAATGTCTAACAATTGGTTAACCCGTTCAATTGGAATGGAAGGAAGAGAATGGCCATAAGATTCGAGAGTCAAATTAGAAGAGAAGTTGTTTTATAAATAGTTCAACCTTGGGAGAGGTAATAAGATCAATCCCATAAATAAGAGATGAAATGTTAGACCTTCTTGTATCTTATTTCAGAAGTTAGGCTCCTCTAGAGCCTAACGTCTGAGATAAGATATGAGATTTATTGAACTGAGAATAATGGAGCTTAGCATCTGACAGCACCTTTTTACATCAATTTCTTACAATAATAAATAGCTGTTTGTTTTCAAGAGAGTTGTTTTTTTGAAAAAGATGTAAAAAATGATTATGATTAGATATAGCAGCTGCACAAGAGGGTAAAAATCATGGAGTAGAATGAGGCTTGACTTGGAATTGATGAGAAGGAATAAAAGCATCCGTTCCTGCCTGAATCCAAGAGGTTACATAGGAGGCGCATTCATCAGCTGAGAGGGAAAAGACATCACCCCAAGGACTGTCATGAAGCAAAAACATGAAAAGAGTCCCAATCAGCTTTAGGGTAGTAGTAAGTAGTGCGATGATAGGGTCCGAAAATGAAGTACGAGATGAAAGATTTAAAGAGATCACTGCATGGTCAGAACCACCTAAGGCAGAAAATGGAGAAACTGATCACAAGCTAGGGTTAGAGACCAGACATAAATCAAGGAGTGGAGGTAAATGATTAGGGTTGTTAGGAAAACAAGTCACAAATTTAACTATCTGAGTAAGAGATTGAGAAATGCAGAAGTTATAAGCCCTAGTGCAAGCAGGGTCAGTGGCGTTAGAGCCAAGCCATTCAGTGTGATGAGCATTAAAGTCACCAATAACAACAATATTGGCAGAGGGGTAAAGTGAGAGAGCATGGTCAATTTGATCAGAAATTATATCTAAAATAGTGCAGTCTTGGGAAGAAAGAGAATGATATAGAACAAAGAGAAAGGTGATAGAGTGAAGAGGTGCTTAGCAGAAACACATAAAGGAATGGTCAAAGGATTTGAACCTGATTTCATGACAAATAGATGAATTGATGCGTATGTATACCCCCAAACCAAGCATGTGACTATTGGAGTCTTTGCGAATTAAAGGATAGTACCCATCAACATTGAGATCAGAAGAAGGAATAGCAGAATTTAGATTAGTCTCACTAAGAGCAAGCAAGTCTGGTGAATTTTGCGAGAGGTAAGATTCAACTGATGGAAGATTGCTTTGCAGACCACAAATATTAGTAAAAGATATATCCAAACAGTTAGGTGATAGGGATGTTTTTTTATGTTTAATATTTTGATTTACTTTTGGTATATTTAAGTTTAAAGAGAACTTGACTCATTCATAGATAGAGCACGACCTCCCAAGCAATGAACTATGCAATTTTCTATGCCCTGTAATTAATCCTCGTCGTAGCATAGGGCTCCTTATGTAGCCTCAATAATGCATACCAAAAGCATTAACAGGGATACCATCCATGCGTAACATGGCACTGTTAATACTCTAATATTTTGCAGTTGTTGATAGAATCAGCCTCTCTGAGAGCTACCACAGAGTTTGGGAAACCTTACTACCAACCTGCCTCAGAACCATTAAACTGAGTTTTAGAGCTGTACCCTCATTAGATAACAGGAAGAGTTGCATAGCCACTATCAAGAAAGCACAAGCAAAAACCTATGAGAAAAGTCAAGAAGATCCAGCATTCATCATCCTAGGCAGGAAGCAATGTAACACAAGTTTACATCTACACCAGTCTAATAGATAAAGAAGGGGTTTGAGGCTGGTCAGCAGAATTATTCTGCTTACCCCTAAAGATTACCCCTATATATATATATATATATATATATATATATATATATATATATAATATATATATATATATATATATATATATATATATATATATATATATATATATATAATATATATTTATATATATATATATTTATATATATATATATATTTATATATATATATATAAATATATATATATATATATATATATATATATATATATATATATATATATATATGTATATATGTATATATAGATAGATACAGGCTTTGGCAGCAGTAAATGAGTGCACGAGCTATAAACAACCTATCTAAACCTGTCTTTGCGGGTTTGTTTAAAAAAGTCTTGCATGGGTTTGTTTTAAAAATTAAAATTATTATGTTTTGATGAAGTTTTTTTTTATTCTGAATCTTTATTTTGTTGATTTTTTATGCCAGGTATAGTAAAAATTTTAATTGTAATAATAAATGTTTTTTTAGCAATAAAAAGACAGAAAAACAACTTGCAATAAAAAAAAACTTAACTTTTTTTTTTTAATAGTTTTTTACAATTAATTTTTATTTAATAAGTTAGCAATTAATTAAATAATAAATAAAAACAATATTCAAATGTAATAATCAATTGGTAATAATTAATAAAAAATTGGTAATAAAACAACAATATATAAAAAACTGTGATACATCATGTAGTTGTTTTATAAAAATGAATGATCTTAGTTACATTATTATAAAGTTATAAAATTATAAAAATATAAAAAACAGTTTATTCTTATAAAAGCTCATTATCTTCTTCTTTGTGAATGAAAATGTCATCATATTTAAAAATTTCTACATTCGCTTTATTAATAAGTAGGAGAGTGACAAATCATTTTAAAAAGATTTTAATAATTAAACTTTGAATAGTTGGATACTTGTAAAGTTGAGATGGTTTTTCGAAGTTACACTGCAGTTTTTATCTTTCGCTCAGAGTTGTTAGTGTTTGCTCTACTTAGTGAGTTTTTGTTATTATGCTTTTGCCTTGGTTTTGTTTCTTGATTTTTATTGAGACTTTTTTCTTTTATTCTCCAGTTTTATCAGTTGTATAATTGGATTTTAGTTAAGTTTATTCCAGATATAGTCAAGTCAATAATTTGCAAGCAACGAAAAAAATGACAGAAATACAACCTTTGCAACCTTCACGTTTCTTTATTCAAACATCTTGATGTTTGCTTAAATAATTGTGGAATGAAAGTAGCAATTTTGCAAGATCTATTTGAGTATTAATATATTGTCTTATTAAAATAATGAAACATAACATTTTTTATTGCACTTCTTTAGTTGATTCATTTTTCTATGTAAATTAAATTAAATTTAAAAAATTTAACTGTGATGTCTCTAAGCTATGAAGATATGGTGACAATTATTTTGAAATCTTTTTTTAAATGAATCAAAAAGTTCTATTCTTTTACAATTGTTTTTCAACTGTTTAGGCTAAAATTTTGATTATTGCTATCGATTCTGTTTAATTTACTATCATACTCTTTTATGAACTTAAAACTTTTTTTAATATTATTTTCGAAAATTAGGAGAAAATATATGTTATGTTGGTGTGATATGTAAGTTAAAATTTGAGGAAGTCTAATTTTTAATTTCTAAGAGACTTAGTACAAATAGATTTATTAAGACTCTGGTATATATACTTCTTAAATATATTCTTCTTATACAATATAGGCATGTATAAAAATAAAGCGTTATATGAATTTAAAAAAAAACAAGTCTTTTTTACATTTTTTTATGGATCGAACCAATAGAAGGGTATTAAATCCAGTATTATTTTATATATCAGGTTTATTGCTGTAAAATATATTTAAATGTATTAAATATAGCGCAAATATAAAAACAAAAATAAAATATGAAGAAATCATATAGTATTATTTTTATCATACAAAAGGAATATATATAGTTATAAATTACTTATAAATATTCATTTTAAATAAATTAGCCCAAAATATCTTCAATTTCAAAATTGAACACAGTCTCTTCACTTTCACTCGATTCAGGTGTTTTCCATTCACTTTCACTGCTTAACCCATTTGGAACCAAAAAAATTTTTTTGTTAATTTTTTAAATTTTCTATTAGAATCCACGAATGTGAACACAGGAAAAAATATATTTTCGCAAAACAAGAGTATTGATAATGTCTTTGGAGGGTATAAATAAATGTTCCTATTTGGGAATGCTGGTCTTTATAGCAAGTAAATAAAATTAACAGAATTAGCAAAACATCAAATTACTTATTTGTTCCCATTTGGGAACGCTGGATTGATATGGGTTAGACTATCGTAAACTTGAATAACTTGATAACCTGAATAACTTGATAACTTTATATCTCACTCAATTTATACTATAAAAAACGGTTAGCAGTCTGTTGATTATAAATGAGATATTCAATATTTAATAACAAGTTATATATTAGCATATTTAATAAACTGCTGCCTTTTTCAAAAAAAAACAGGAGTGTGGAAGTATTCAGGGAAATATGCACTAATTTAAACAACTTTAAAGTATGATAAACTAGTTTAAAATGTGTGATTATACAAAAAAGAAATTGTCTTTATTGTCAAGCAGTTCTTATTGTATAAGTTTACAAATTTTCAAAGAATACTGAAAAGGTGAACTATTATGTTAAATTCTTTTGCAAAACATGCATATTTTGCCTGCTTTTTAACATAATTATTTATCTTTTTACATAGCACAGAATAATACAAAGCAGTTATAGCTGTTTGAAATAACTTGTTCGATTTTTATTTTTTATTTTTACATTAGAATATTCAAAAATTATTTTTTCATAATTTTTTTAGCATATTTTGAATGAAATAGTTTCGTTTTTTAACTAGTAGAACAAACAGTTTTACAAAGTTACATCATTTGAGACATTTTTATAAGAACAACTAAATAAAAACATTAAAATATTTAACTTTATTTTTACCAAAAATTTATATTTTGCACGGGCTTTAGCTTGCCATTCCTGCCAAAGCCTATATATATACATATATATATATATATATATATATATATATATATATATATATATATATATATATATATATATATATATATATATATATATATATATATATATATATTGCTGATATAGGTGAGCAGTCTGACTTCATACTACATCAACTGAGGGTTTGGCATAGGGCATCAATCTTTTCATTTATTATTCTTTGTTTTTTTCTTCTTTTTCTAAAAAAGCTATTTGGATTAAGATAAGCAAAAGAAGTGCTTATATAAATATGCTATTAGTTAATTGGATTAAGATAAGCAAATGCTTATATAAATATGCTATAGTAGATATATATGTGTATATACATACATATATATATATATATATATATATATATATATATATATATATATATATATATATATATATATATATATATATATATATATATATATATATATCATAATTCTTGCATATATACCATATATATATACCGTATCCCTTGCATATATGGCATATATATATATATATATATATATATATATATATATACACACATATACAACTCTCGAAATTAGGGTCAGCATTCGGCAATGCCGACCTAACTGCCAACCAAGAAGTGTTTGAGGTCTGTAAAAAATCACTAACCTCTTTTTTATATTTTATGGTTCAACCTTAGTTTTACATTTTTTCTACTGATCTAATGCCGACCTAATACAAATTAAGGTCGGCAAATTATTGCCGACCTGATTTTTCCTAATTCCGAGAGCTGTATATATGTATATTGTAATCCTTGCATATTTAAGTCAACACTGATCTTATATATTTTCCACACTTAAAGATTAAAATCCTAACTTGAATTCAAAAAAGTTTTTTAGAAAAAGAAGTTGTATATATATATATCTACCATAGTGTATTTAGATATCAAATTGATACTAGTTTTTCCTACCTTTGAAGCATACAGCGTTTTCAGAAAAAGAAGAAAAATTGAAGAATGAAAGAAAAGATTGCTACCCCATGCCAAACCCTCAGTTGATGTAGCAGCACTCCTTTGGAACATTAGGCTATAAGATAATCAGTGTATGTACTGAAGCCCCAGGCAGCATGCTATTTTAGTGTGACATCACAATGCTTATCTAAACATGCATTTATAATTGTATATGTGTGTGTGGGTATATATATATATATATATATATATATATATATATATATATATATATATATATATATATATATATATATATATATATATATATATATTTTTTTAAAGTTTAAAAAAATTGTTTTAAAAGCAATAAAACAGTTGCTTGCTATTTATAATTTATCCTCTGTAATTTGATTTTAAAATGCTTTAGCATTTTTTGATAAATCATATGTGGAAATGTTAAAATGTTAAAATAAAATACATTTAATAAAAAATTACTTGTTATGATCTTGTCAAGGAATTTTAATTTTCCATCAGCCACTTTTTATCTAGTGCTTTTAGAAAACTTTGTATTATTGGTTTTCTAAAATATTAAAACAAATAATTTTTTTAACAACAACTGCATCATAGAAGTGTAGAAACAACTGGACTTCTTTTTTATGATGTTTGCAAGAAAATGCTGAAATAAATGCCACCTGCATTTCAAGACAGGATAATATGCATTTATATTTTATTCTTCCTGCCTTAGGATTGTAATCACCCTGATACTGGTAACATGTAATCCAGTACAACCTACCTCATGTCCTGCTGCCTTGTAATTGATTTCCTCTTCTAGGCAAAGGTTAGGAGGAATTAAATCTAATGACACTCATCCTATCATCCCAAACAAACAGTTTAATTCACTTTTAGACATCCAAATCACTCCTGCTTCAACAATATTTTTGATATTCTTATATTGACGAATGGCAGCAATTTTACTGAGTTCACATCTCATAGAAACCATATTTACAATTGATTGCTAATTTAGCATCTGATAAGGTTCTGATTGGTTGCCTGATCTTTATCATCATCTGATTGGTTGCCTCTCTTTATCATACTTGCCATTTTCTAACTTCTGATTCCATCCATTAAACACTTGAATCTCTTATTTGATCTTGTATTTATCTAGTTTTTATCCTTGAAGATTGGTGCTTTGGGATTAAGGCTGTTGACGGGTACCCGTCTATTGGTTACTGCTTTAGTATCATTTTCATCAAATGTTGGGTAACCGTCATTTTATAAGTTTAAAATTTATTTCATTTATTTTTATACTTTAAAACCTTTAATCATAACATTATAAATTTGGTATATGAAAGAAGATCTTAAATTTTTCATTGTTAAAAACTTCAATAGTTATGATTATTTATCACCATCAGAATTTCTAAAAACGTTCAATATAACGTTTGGAAAATTGTTTGAGTTTCAAATTCAAATACTTATTGTTACTTAATGATTAGTATTACTATTTTTGAGTCCAATGTTTTCCTTAATGTAAAACAGAAATTTATCCAACTTGTTTATTAATTTGTCTCTTGGAAAAAAATATTTAAAAACCTGAAAGATGGAAAGTATAATTATGCTATTTTAGCGTACAAGAACATGTGACCATCAGAATACGCTTTCTTGACTGCAGGGCATGTGGTCAATCAACAGTGTGCATTTTTGGCACTTTGGATTCTCTCCCTTGGTCATGTTTTTTAGATATGATTTTTTATATTTAAATATTTAGATTTTTTTAATTAAAATTTTTATTTTTGTTTAGATTTTTTATTTTTATATTTTAATGTAGATTTTTAGAGTTAGATTTAGATTTTTTTTAACAATTTGAGAAAGAATTAAAAACAAATATTAATTTAATTAACAAAAGTTCTCTAGAACATTCCTCTGCAAACTTCTTGCTCTTTAACTCCCTCTTTTGTTTTCTGTTTCCTAGCAACTTCACTTCCTAACTCTCAACAACTTCACCCGTAAATTCTCAACAAATTCTTTTCTGAACTCCTAACAAATTCACTTCCAATATAATGTAGTTTTTTAAATAAAACTCAAACTTTCATTGAGGAGATAATCCTATGCTATAAAAAATGATTTTTTAAATAAAATCTTTTAAGGAATCTAGGAGATAATCTATCTAGGAGATAATCTTATGTGATAAACTGCACATAACAAGTATGATGCTTTTGTTGCAATCGTTTTATATATGAACCTATATATGAATGTGAAGTTTGTAGAAATTTTGAATTTTTTGTGTGTTATTTTTTAGACCCAGGTCCACACCAACCATCAATAAATCTCGACGATTCAGGTAGCTATAGTTCTAGCACCTCAAGTTTTGTTGGATTTGATATAGCAAAAGAAAATTCTCCAATTAAGTTAGATCTTCAAGAAACTGAGTAATTATTGTGATTATCTCTGCAATTTAAAAAGAAAAAAAAAACAAGCTATAAGGTTGTATTTATTAATTAAAATCTGTTAATATTATTTTATTATAGACATAAAGAGGTTTTAGGATCTGTAAAAGATCACCAAAGACTTAAAAGAGTTGGGGAAACATTAAAGGAAACAAGGTTTAAGTTTATTTTTTTAGTTGCAATTGTCCCAATTCACCTTAATATTGGATATTTTTTTAATGAAAACTTGATATCAATCAAAATATATTAGTAAATGCTAGATGTATGTTCTGTAATTTTTCTTAATTTCATCAAATTGCTTATGCAACAATTTGGTAGTTTTACAATTACGCCTTCAGTGCTTTTGTTTGTGTCGAAAAAGTTTTTTCACATTTTTGGCTTTATTTTTTTAACTTGGTTTACTGCTAGAGGATATGTCACAACCAAATCAAAATGTTACAAATTATATAAGCCTGAGTCATACTTGGTAGGAAAATTTTTTTTACTGGTTTTACTTTTTAAGCTGTTTTTGTCACTTTGTAGACATCCAAAAAACTTTTCTGGTTTCTGTCTCTATTCACCTCATTTTATGGTATGGTCATTAGGCACCAGCAATTTTCAACTATTTTTCAAACTTCCAGCAAGAGTACCTTTATTAGACCATAAAACTGTAATGGGTAAAATTTGAAAGTTGCAAGTCTTTCCTGATTCTATCTTATTTTAATTAAATTTTTTACATATTCATTATAAAACATAAACTTGAGTGAGTTATAGTTAATGAATTTTAAAAAAGAGTGTTGGCGAAAAACATTTCCCTTCATATTTTCATATATAATGAAACATAAATAATTTATTTTTTCATTTTTTATAATTTTTTAGACAAGTTTGGATTCTATAAAAATGGGTAGTTTTACATAAACGTCATATAATTAGATGAACTTTTGTAAATAAAACATTTACAAAAAAACATGGTCTTAAATGCAGCTTATTTGGGTTTAGACAGTTAACAAAAAAAATTTCAGATATTTTAGTTTTTAAATTGAAAAAAAAAACGTTTCTTTTTGCCTTCAAAACTCTAACTTAATGCAAAAAAAATAAACTTCCACTAAAATGTTTTCATTTTGTTTACGTTTACTTATTTTTAATGACGCTTTACTTCGTAATTATACACAAAAAAGTTATTTCTGAGTTAACTCTTATTTTTTTATAAACTATATACTCCAGCTTGAAGCAACTTAATAACAAAAATTGCTGGTACATAATGGTCATGTTTGCCATGTTCAGGCATGGTCACCCATGGTTACAGAGTTGATGAGTTATGAGAGGGTTGAAACAATTACTTTTTTAATTAGTTTTAATTAACACAGTAAAAATAAAATATATGAACTGATTATTTTATAGTATTCTAACATGTTATTGTATAGTATAACTGGTTATTTTATAGTATAAGAACTGAATGTCGTATGGTATATCAATTTATAGTATAGTTAATTTACTATTCAATGATCAATGCATATAGTATATTAACTTAGGATGTTTCGGGAGTCATAGAGCCTGGTTTAACTCTTAGACTTTAATGAGTTTATCAAAAAAAATGAAAAAACATTATTACAAACCTCTTTATGATATTTTATAAAGAGTTTATTTTTTTATAATTAAATAAAAAACTTCTTCTATGGATATAACTCTATTGTTAATTTTTCAAAACAATATATTGAAGGAGTTAAGATAATTTTTATATTTATAATAAGAAATATAATTATTTATAAGAGTTTAGTAATAATAATAAATAATAGTTTAGAAAAGTAATGTTTTATAATCTATCAGCTTTATATAATTAACAGATTGTGCAATATCAAAAAAGTGAAAACAGAAATTTCCTTATAATTTAGAAAAAAATTAATTGAAAAAGTTATTTTAATTTCTTGAAAACATGTTATAACACTGCATTAAAAAATGTACCTTTAACATTTTTTTCGTAAGGCAAGTAAAATCATAACGGTATAAATTTTTTAATAAATGGTACTTGGAAAATTAAATCTTGGTTTGTCACAAAAAAAAGTGCTGTTTAGCAATTTTTTAAAGTAATTAACTTTTTAATTAAATTTGCAAAGCTGCAATCTTAAGAAATAATGAAAAAAAAAAAATTAACATATTTTAATTCATTTATACAAACGAAGAGAAAAGAAATAAATTAAATTATGTTTAAATGACAATAAAAAATTTAATAATAAATTTATTTATTTAATATTAAAAAACAAAAAAAATTGAAACAAAATAGACATTTCACAATAAGTGCATTTACAAAATAACACTTCTAAATTGTTTTTCTTAATTAGTAAATTAAACTTGTTTTGCAATAATTTATTTTATTGCGGTAGTTTGAAAATGTTAATGTCCATAAATAAAATAAAAAAACAAAGGCAATTTTATGATGTCAAAATCATGAGCTAATGTGCTAAGCTGTTTTTATTTAAAACAAGTTTTATTTAAAGCTGTTTTTATTTAAAACAAGGTATTAAATAAAATACTGATATTGTCGTAATAAAGTTTTACTCTGAAACATAAACCTTAAAAATGTGCACTTACTAATGACAATAAAAAAGACATTGACAACTATAGCTCTCGAAAAAATCTGACTGATAGAGAAAACTTTTGGTTTTGATTATCCTAAAGATTAGATATACATCTACTTTATGAATGAATTTTGCTTTGACCTTACGTTTTATTGAGAAGTTATTGAAGTTATTTTGGTTTTTAAAGAAATTTTGTAAAAAAGTTAGCAAATGCATTTTGATATTGAACTAAATGCAATAATATTTGTATTTGAATTAAATTAGCACATCACATACAGTTTTAATAAAGTTAAAAAGTTAATAGAGTTATTAAAAAGCCGTATGTGATATGAATTGAAATTTTACTAAGTTGTTACAAAAATGTTGTTACTTGTACTTTTTGTTACATAATAGTTATGTTATTTGCATTGTGCAATATTATGTAAATTTTTTTTATTATATTAAAATAGTGATTATCTCATCAATAAAATAGTGATTATCTCATCAATGAAATAGTGATTATCTCATCAATAAAATAAGTAATAAAATGACATATTTACATAATAATGTCCTATTAATATCATCTTGTTCAGTTATATTGTTAAGTTAATATTTACTTAATATTATACAACTCAAAATAGCCGCAGGGCATCAGACATTGTCCATCACTTGTCCGGTAAAAAATTAAATCTATCATTCATTTTGTCCGACCCATAATTTATATGCATTTATTTTATAATCATTTTAGTTGTTGCAAAATAAATAATAAGTTCAGTATTGTGTATAAACTTCATTTTTTGAACTTTTTATTTTTTATACATAACAGAAATTGAAGTTAAACACAGAGCTACATTAATAAAATACGTCATTTTAGAGTTAATTCATTTTTTAAAAGACGTCAAAGCGTTACATTTTTTTGAATTATGTACACACACATTTTAAATTTTAAATATATATGTTTACATATATAACATATATAATTCTGAAAAATAAATGTATTCTCATTATATTTTGAAATTTATTAGGCTATCTGTAGTGCCAAAGACAACAAAGTTTCAATACATAACTACTTATTATTTAAAAAAAAACAAAAAAATGTGAAATTTCAATTTAGGAGCGGATACAATTTTAATTTTTGGCTAGGGTTATTTGAGTATGTCTTTCTCATATTTCTGCCAAAAAAAATCCCAGATGCCTTCACCTTCAACCTAAACCCTCTATCTGGGAGCAGTGTGCAATTAGTTATTATTATTATTAATAGTTATAATTAGAAAAGATTTATATTTTAGTATTTATTTTATTTGTCCGATGGTTTTTATAAATTTCAAACGAATGTTTCAGCTTTTAAAATCCCTTTTAAATTTATTTTATAAAAATTTTAATGGTATAAATGTTTTAATGTTTATAGAAACCAGTACTTTTTATTAAACTATTAAATTTGAGATGTTACATAACATTGTTTTCACGCCAAAGTTTTTCGCTATTAAAAATGTTTATAAAATTAATCATAGATAAAGTTTGAGAAGATTTTTTAAAAAAATACATTTTGATATAAATGTAGTTACGTAAAATATTCTTTGATAATTTAAATATGGGTTTGTTGTGAAAAACCATTAGAAATAATTTATTACTTTATTTAATAAAGTATAATATTTATAATTTATAATAAATTAAAAATCATTTCGCATAGTATAGCAATTTTTAAAAATCATAATATAAATATATTTACCTTTTCAAGTTTTAGTTTTTTGAGCTTAGATCTTTTCTTTTTCTTTAAGATTTTTTTTTTTAGATAAGTTATTTTATAAATTTTATTTTTATTTCCAGCGCATTTTTGAAATGCCTAGATTTGTCAAAACAAATTGCGTGGTTAAGTTGTAAAAACAAAATATTTTGTGCGAGGTCAGGAATGGCATTTGATCGCACTTCTTTAGGCTTTATCTGACATGTCAATAAAACCTAAGAAAAAAATACTAAAAGCTATAAAAAACACAAAAAACCATCATCATCACCAAGTTCTGTAAATCTATCTTTCACTAATATTTATGGTCTTCGAAGTAACTTTTCTTCTATTGATTCCTATCTCTTACAAAGTTTATCAGACCTACTTGCTCATTGCGAGACTAATTTGAGTTTAGTTGTCTCAACACTAATATCTTTTGATCTTAGTGTTGATGGTTTTTTTTCCTTTAATTCGTAAACACTCCAATAGTCATAAGTTTGGCCTAGACCTTTACATTCATAAGAATTCACCCATTTGTCGGGAAACTAGGTTTGAATCCACAGACTGTTCTTTTATGTGCTTTCGTGTAGCACCACTTCACTCTATCACCTTTCTCTTTGTTCTATATTGCTCTCCTTCATCTCAAGACTGCACTTTTTTCAATGTTTTTTCTGATCAAATTGACCAAGCCCATGCTCTTTATCCTTCAGCCAATATTTATTGGTGACTTTAATGCCCATCACACTGAATGGCTTAGCTCAAATGTCAGTGACTCTGCAGGCGTTAAGGGCCTTAACTTTTGTCTTTCTCAATCTCTAACTCAAAAAGTTAACTTTCCAACTCTCTTTCCAAATAATCCAAACCATTTACCTTCTCTACTTGACTTATGTCATGTTTCTGATCCTAGTCAGTGCTCAGTTTCTCCACATTTACCCTTGGGTGTTTCTGATCACGGTTTCATTTCTCTAAAACTATTATCCCATTCTTCTTCATCATTAGAATCCCCCTATCATTGTACCTCTTACAATTACTTTAAAGGTGACGGGGACTCTTTCCATGATCTTCATGATGGCTCACAAAGAAAATCCTAAAATGTGCTTCTTATGTAACTTCTTGGATTCAGGTGGGCATGGAATCTTTTATTCCCTTGTGAGGATTCCAAATCAAGCCTCGCACTTCTCTATTGTTTTCTTCTTATTATGCTGCTGCAATTTCCAATCGTAACCATTACTTCAATATCTATCACCAAAACAATTCTCCAGAAAGCAGATGTCTGTTTTTTATTACTAAAAACTATTGTTTAGAGGTTTTGTCTAACACCAAAGCCCGCTATTCTCAGGTCATTAAATCTCGTATTCAATTGCAAAAATTTGGCACCCAAGATTTCTGGAGAATCTTTAACAGTGTCTATAAGGGCAAATCTGTTATTCCACATCTCTTGCACGGTTCAGATTTTGTCACCTAACCTAAAGATAAAGCTGAATTGTTTGCAAAGAACTTTTTATCAATCTCATCTCTTAATTCCACTAATCACATCCTACCTGATATAGCCAACAAACAGGTTGGTTCATTGGTTGACATTCATATCACTCCAGCTTCTTTATCTGAAGTTATTTCCTGCTTAGACTCTTATACAGCTTGTGGTCCGGACAACTTATCTGTTATTGCCTTGCAGAGTTGTTGTCTATACTTTCAAAACTAGTTAACAAGGGTTTATTAGAGTCTTGTTTTTCAGCCTGCTGGAAAGCAGCATCTGTTATCCCTTTTTTCAAAAATTCTTGAGAGCAATTACTTGTCTAACTACCGTCCCATTAGTCTTCTTACTATCATAAGCAAAGTTTTTGAGTCATTAATTAACAAACACTTAATCTCTCATCTTGAATCTAATAAATTACTTTCTGATCATCAATAAAAATTTTGATCTTCTCGTTCAACTGCTGATTTATTAATGATAATAACCAATAGGTTTTATCGTGCCTTAGATAGATGTTGCAAGGTTTGGGTTATCTTGATATATTTAAAGCTTTTGATAATGTTTGTCATGCTGGTCTTCTCCCTAAGCTTTCTTCTTATGGTCTATCAGGTAACATCTTTAAGATTATTGAATCCTTCCTTTCTAATCATAGTATAAAAGTTGTCTTTCATGGACAGCACTCTTCTCCATATCCTGTAACTTCAGGGGTTCTTCAAGGTTTTATCCTTGGCCCTATACTCTTTTTAATTTACATAAACGATCTTCCAGAAATTCTCACATCTAAGATACCATTGTTCGCTGATGATACTACCATTTATTCTTGTCTTGATAAGAAGCCAACACTCTGACTGGTTGGAGGTTTTCTATAAATACTATAACGGGTGCTGCTCTGAAGAGCTAGCACCCATTATAGTATTTATAGAAAACTTTTCATATAGTTTTTTTCCTCAAATGTCAGTTGTTTATAGAAAACTCTTTTTTGTCTAGTTTATTTCCTCAAACATCAGTTCTTTGGAATTCGCTCCTTTTATTTTATTTTCCTGATTCATTTAATTAGCAATCCTTTAAATTGTCTGTTAATCATTATCTTGCTTCTTAAAATTCATCTTTTTTCTTCCAGTAACTTAATACTCTAATAGTGGTTGCTTGCAGCCTTGTTGGAAGTGAATATGTTTGAAAAAAAATAGTAATAAGTCTGATTGAAGATGTTGCCAGGAATGATCACGAATTAATTGTAAAAGAAATAAATTTGAGAAAAAAACAAATTACCAGTATATGCACACATGAAATGTTAGTTGAGAGATATGAGAGTAATCAAAGTTAATCCATTTATTAGACACATTAAATAGTGTGTAGAGGTAAAAATGTATAGATTTATATTTTAATCCATTTATTAGACACATTAAATAGTGTGTAGAGGTAAAAATGTATAGATTTATATTTTAATCCATTTATTAGACACATTAAATAGTGTGTAGAGGTAAAAATTTAAGTATTTATATTTTAATGGGTAATAGGTAATGGGTAATCAGTAATAGATAGGTAATGGGTGATAGAAGGGCAACAGATAATGGGTAATTTTTTTGTAATAGTTAAGTAATGTTGTTACATTTTCTTCTCAGCATCTCTATGTGTGAGATTTTCTGTGTTTGAAGCATAAGTCTAATACTTGTTAAAAAGTTGCGTCTAACCTGTTGAAGTAAAATTATGAAATGTTTCTTTAAATGCTTGAGTAAAAATGAAAATGTTGAACACTTTGATATTGTTAATGAAACTCAAAATAAAAAAGAGGATGTAGATACACACTTTACAGTGCAGAGGTGCATAGAGAGTGTAGATTTCTATCATCAAAACAATTCTCCAGAAAACATTCATCTGTGTACTATTCAGGACTCAAATTGTGCTTTTCATACCTTTGCAATTCGTTTTTTCTTAAAAAAGATATTTAAGCTATTTGTTTATCTATGTTTTTTGTTTTTTTGTTAATTTTTTTCTCTTTTCTAATTTAGATTTTTTGGTCATTCTTAAAAGTAATGTTTTTGTCTTTTGTTTTTTATTGGGATCATAAAGTACTTCACACTAAATTTATCTTTTGAATAGAATTATGACCTTTGCTCTCTTGTGCAGAGATTTTATTCAACTTAAAGCGCTTTTGAACTTAAATTTCTTTAAATCTCTGCATGGAAGCCAATATTATTTTAAAGTTGTATTTAGTCTGATTTACTGAATGGATAAAGTATATCACAGTTAATTCACCTTTAAACTAAATCAAAACAACCAGTTAAGTTATAACAGTAACTTACAGTTACCCAACTATTAAATTTACTTAATATACTCACAAAAATTAGCCATATAAATGTTTTTTATTTTATCTGTTGTGAAACACATAGTAAAAGCTTCTAACTAAAAATAAGTTTAACAAGAAATCTTGAATAGAATAGGAAAAATACATTTTT
This sequence comes from Hydra vulgaris, assembly GCF_038396675.1. NCBI lineage: Eukaryota > Metazoa > Cnidaria > Hydrozoa > Anthoathecata > Hydridae > Hydra > Hydra vulgaris. The sequence goes on from NC_088922.1 coordinate 42,465,413, forward strand.
TTACATTTTTTTAAAGCGATATCAAGATCAAACATTATTTATAAATACACAAGTTGTTTTTAGGAATTTTATTTAAAATGAAATCTATTTGATTAAAAGAATTTTAGTCTTCTAAAATTCTCATGTTCAAATAATTTTAATATAAGCTCTTTATGTTGTTAAAACAACTTTTGCAGTTTGTTTTATTGTTGTTTTATAGCTTTTTACAATAACAATTAAGCTGTGCCAGAGATGAGGGGAGCAAAAAAAAAATTTTTCATAATTAAATTTTTTTGCTTTAATTGGAGCCCTGCTATTGCTAGGAACCATAGTAAAAAGGTTTTGTTTCACACCAAAACCTGTTATGTAAGCATAAAGAGAAATGTCCACATGCAAAAACTTTGTTCTTGTGTAGTTTAAAGAAGTTGCTTGTTGGCTTCCAAACCTAAAAATAAAAAAAGGTTAACAAGGTTTTGCACATTTTATCAAAATTGGTGTATTATTGTTGGTGCTTCAAGAACACATTCTGTAGGCGTCTGTGCTCTTCATCAGAATTTAAAACTGCTTTTACATCCTCTTGGTGTGGCATACAAAGAACTGTTACCTTGTATTCTCTGTGACATGACTAATAAAGACTGTGTGATGCGGAAATGTGAAGTATGCCTAGCAACTATGAATGGATTGGTTAAAAAGTTTTATGGCTTAATTGGAGATGGTGATGAGGTAGAACTCAATCAGTGGACAACAAAAAATAGGACAAAATTAATACATAGCAAAGAGCCAGCATTTGAATATATAGAACTGGTATGTAAAAAATGGATAAAACTTCCACCACACTCATGTTTAGCAAACAGTCAAGTAGATCAGAAGGAAGGTATGAATGAGGTAACATCATTATTTCTGGGTGGTTTATCCGAAAACTATAAATCTGTAGTTTAGGATAAAGTACAAAGCTTACATTGAGCAAATTAACAATGTGGGTCATTCCATGCCAAATGGGCCAAAATTTTAGGATTTCAACATGGACCACCTCAGATTTTGATGAAACTTGGTGGGTTGGTTAATAACAATGAAAAAAGCAGTTCCTGAAAATCTCATGAACCGCAAAAGATTTTGTGGTTCATGAGATATGGTTATTTAAAATTTCTGATTTTTCCAAAAATAAAAACTTTAGTAGCAAAAACATGTTTTGCTCATACTTTGAAGCTTTATATTTAAAAAACAAAATCAGAAAACCTTCTAGTTTTTTTATTGTATACAACTCTAGACTTACTTTAATAAAATTTTGACAATTTTATTAAAGTAAGTCTAGAGACAAATTTTGAATTTTCGAATGTCACGTTTTGTTTATAATGGCTACCTAAAAAACCTAAAAATTCGTTTGCAAATATAAAAATTAGATTTTTGATGAGTCAATATAAAAAAATAATAAATTGTTATTTTCTAATTTGATTGATTGGTAAAAGTGTGGGATAGATTAAGTGTTTGTTTTAAAAATATCACAAATCTTTGTGTCTATATCAAACATCAAGAACTCCTAGACTTAAACCCCAAAAAAAGTTTCTTTGTAATATAGATAAACATCTAATCTTTAAGAAAATAAAAATTATAAAGTTTTTTCTATCAGTCAGAAATTGATATAGTTGTCCATATTCTTTTTTATTGTCATTTTTAAGTGCATTTTATAGATTTTCAAAAATTTAACAAACTTCAAGTTGCTGTTTTAACAGTCTTTCCTAACTTATATCTTGAAACATTAGTGCCAATCTATATAGTCGTAAAAGAGTGCTCAATATTAAGAAATTATTTCAAATAGAGCAATATATATATATATATATATATATATATATATATATATATATATATATATATATATATATATATATATATCTATATATATATATATATATATATATATATATATATATATATATATATATATATATATATACATATATATATATATATATATATATATATATATATATATATATATATATATATATATATATATATATATATATATATATATATACAGTGGTGTGAAAAATATTAAGACCACCAAGAAAAAAAGCTTTTTTTTTAGTTTACACCACTTTTTAGATTCTAAAAAAGTTGCAGCACTACTTTATTTTATTATAAACGTGCTGTGGGTGTGGCTGAGTATTGAAATTATTAATTTTAATTTTAATTTATTAACTTTTATTGTAGAGTTATGTGTTTTAGTAAACATTTGGTATATTTTGCCTTGTGAAATGTAAGTTGCAGACAAGTGAATATGTATGGTTCAAACGAACTATAAGTGATTTTTGTTAGATTATTGCTGTTGTTAGTGATACAGTTTAATATTTTTCTGATTTTAAATATGTGATTTTGATTATTTAAGCATTTTTTTTTGTCAGATTATATTATATTTTCAAAATATGGGTAAAGTTGCTGACCCTAGTCCCAGAAAGCGAGGCAAAGTTGAAGCATTATTAAAGTTGGAAACATTTTCACAACGGGAAATTGCCAAGAGATGTGGACTAAGTAAAACAGCAGTTTTTACCATCAAGAAACGATTGGACTTTGGTTTTACATCCTCTCCAAGACGTTCCACTTCAGGACGAAAACCAGTCATGACGCCACGTGCAAGAAGGGTTCTGCTTGCAAACGTTCGAAAAAACAGAAGAATGACCAGCAAGCAGCTCCAGGGTGTGCTGCAGGAGCACCAGATCAATGTCTCAACAAGTTGTGTTCGGAGATGGCTGATACAAGATGGATTTGTAGCACGTTGACCGCGCAAAAAACCGCTCTTGACCAATGCTCAACAAATGCGACGGCTGCAATGGGCCATGGATCACAAAGATTGGACCACAGAACAATGGAGAAAGGTATTTTACCCTTTACCATTTTTTATATAAGAGCTTACAATCATGTACTTTAAGTTGAAGCAAAATGTAACATATTTTTTCATATAATAATGATGTTTAATATCATTACCCACTAATGCAATTGTTTTATGTATCGAACATTGTAGCAATGGCTATGTTTATTGCATGAATTCAAAATGAATTGAACATGTAACCAGTGATTACAGGATGTTAATCTAATGTAAGCTCAAGGCTTTTACAGTGTGTTTGTATTTTTAGGTTTGCTTTAGTGACGAGTCTATGTTCGAGATACTCGATGATAAATGTCAGTACGTGCGCCGTCGTTCTGGGGAAGAATTTCATCCGCAATGTCTGGTAAAGACCGTCAAGCATCCTACCTCAGTAATGATATGGTCAATGATAAGTTCCCATGGTGTAGGAGCCCTTAGAATTGTTGAAGGCAGAATGAATCAACATCAATACATCAACATATTAGAGAAAAGCCTTCTACCTCAACTTCCAATTCATTTTCCTGATGGTGATTTCATCTTCCAACAAGACGGTGCACCGTGTCATCGGGCACTCTCTGTTACAAACTTTTTGAATCGTAATAATGTTCCTATCCTACCATGGACTGGTAATTCACCTGATATGAACCCGATAGAAAACTTGTGGATGATAGTCAAAAAGAGAATTGCCGACAGAAAACCAACAACAAAAGTCGCATTGATTGAGGCGCTCATAGAGGTTTGGACACATGATCCAGAAATACAAGACATGTGTCCAAGACTGATTGATGGAATGCCTAAGAGGGTTGAAAAACTTATTGCAGCTAGAGGAGCATCCACAAAATACTGAACTATGCCCATTTTATGACATTGTGTGCGTGTCTTTAAAGGAAATATTCAAAAAATTTACTTTTTCAACAATGGTCTTAATAATTTTCACACCACTGTATATATATATATATATATATATATATATATATATATATATATATATATATATATATATATATATATATATATATATATATATATATATATACTGATTTGCAACTCTCTCAACCATAAACTCTAAAAAATGAATCTTGTTAAACAATTATACAATTATAATATTACCCATTATAAGCTATTCTAAAATATTTTTATATTAAATGCTTATGATAATATTGGAGTTTCTAGCTTAAATTAAAAAAAGGTTAAAACTTAAGCTTTTCTTTAAAAATGAAACATTGTTATTTACTATTTATTAAAGAAAATCGCAATAAAAAATGTATTTTAATATTTGGTTGGTCTACCTTTTGCAGCTGTTACCGCTTGTATATTTTTTAACATGTTTAAGATACAATTCATTTACTTTTATTTCCTGATCATTTTGTCTTCATTGCCTCCAAGTCTTTTTTTGTTGGCTTTAGCCCAATTAAAATATTTTTCATTGCTGGTTTGATTACTGGCGAGTGTTTAAGTTTCTTTGTGAGTTTGTAGCATTTAAACCTCAGTTCTGCTATACAACGTCTTATAGTTTTAATTGAAATTGTTATAGATGTTTTTTGTGTAATTTTAGTAAGTGTTTTTTGCACTTTTTCATTGGTTTTCAACACAAATGTTATGAATTGTTTGCTTATCTTTAGGCTTTAATGATGCATGGTCGCATTTTCTACCTCTAGCACATTGTAGGAGTATTTTCTTATCAAGTTTTGCTTTGAATATGTTTAATGTCATCACAAAAACATTAACTAAGTTTGCTGTTTTTCTTTGGGAAAAAATAATCTGCTTTATTAAATTGTTTTAATAAAGCAGATATTTCTAAAAAAATTTCTTTAGTATATCTTTAGTTTTCCCATTTTTCAACACTAAAGTTCAAATATTTTTAGTTAACATCATACTTAAGTATATGTAACATCATACTTAAGTATATATCATAATTTAGTTAACATCATACTTAATGTCAATTCCTAAGTCAGATTCACAAAAATATAAAACAGTTAACAAAAAAGTTATTTGTTATATTTGTTTCGCCCATTTAACAATTTTGCATAGAATGAAGCCACATTGTGCCATGATGTCACAATTTTAATTTATAATTATGTATCTATGTATAAGTATGTATATAATTATGTAGGTGATGTATAATTATGCATAAATATGTACACAATCACACACATACACACATTTTTAACATCAATTCACCTCCTCAAGGCCATAAAGGCCACTACAGTTGAAGAGGCTACTTTTAGTTGTGGTTACAACCCTCTCTTAACTCTATAAATCTGAAACACAACCCTTGACGAGCACTGTACTACCAGGGATTGGTGGGGATCGAACTTGGAGCTTCTCACTTATGAAGCAAATGCTCTACCACTACGGTACTACCACATAATATATATATATATATATATATATATATATATATATATATATATATATATATATATATATATATATATATATACAGCTATGCTCAAATGTATGGAGCACCTATTTGTTTAAATATATTTGTGTTTAAAAAATGAGATATACATGATGAATTTTTTTTTAAATGGTATTTTATTTGTTTTTTACGTTTAAGCATTAGTAAATCATTTAATGCATGTTGAATTTGCTTGTCTGGGCATGATTAGACTTGTCTTAACTTGTCTACATACTCACTTAGTATAAATTCTGTCGAATTAAGATATTCATTTCATTCTTATCTTAAACGTAACTATTGTCAGCCGCTCATTATCTATTGTTTAAAAGTAGTGATTTTTTTTATCGTTCTTTATTTATTTTCATTATGAGTAAAACACGCGAACTTTCTGTGAGTGAAAGAAGCCAAATTGTGATACTCCATAAACAAGGCCATTCCCAAGTGGAAATTTCAAAAATTATGAAATGCTCAAGGAAAGCAGTGCAAAATGCTATAAATAGATTTAGTGAAACTGGTTCATACGAAAATAGACCAAAAACGGGAAGAAAACGTATACTTTCTCCTAGAAACCATCGTTTCCTCAACAGGATTTCACTTCGAAATCGGACCAAATCTTCTAAAGACTTGGTTAGCGATCTGTGGGAGCACAGAAAAATTCAAATTTCTGCTCCAAGTGTTAGAAGATACTTAAAAGAAGGTAATTTACATGGAAGAAGGGCTCGCCGAAAACCATTGCTGACTGAGCACCATAAGAAACTTCGTTTAGAATGAGCTAAACAGCACCAAAATTGGTCATCAGAAGATTGGGCCAAAATTATTTGGTCAGACGAATCAAATATAGAGGTAAGGCATCATTATGACTTATGGTGTAACCAAAAAATAAAATAAAAATATCATTTCGAAATTATTCCTTTAAGTACCTGAAATTTTACATGTTGAAATTTATAATATCAAATTTGTATTCCTTTACTTTTTTGACCTAGATTTTCGGGCAACCTGGAGGCACCTTTGTAAGACGACGACCAGGCGAAGCATTTGAGCCGGAATGTATCATCCCTACAGTCAAATTTGGCGGTGGTGGCACAATGATCTGGGGTTGCATGGCCTCCAGTGGCGTAGGTGAAATATTTTTATGTGAGGGTAGGATGAATGCAGAGCGCTACATTACCATGCTAAATGAAGTTTTGGAGCCATCAATATTGAAATTATTTGACGAAGATGTCCCTCAATATTATTTTCAACAAGATAACACTCCTTGCCACAAGGCAAAAAAAAGTTTGGACTGGTTTTCAACAAATGAAGTTCCCCTCATTACGTGGCCCCCCCAGTCTCCAGATTTGTCACCCATAGAAAATTTGTGGTCTATTTTGAAAAGGAAGTTGTCAATTTACAGATGTAAATCCAAAGAAGAATTTAAAGCGAAAATTCTGGATGAATGGGAAAAAATACCAGCGAATGTATGTAAGGATCTTGTGGACAGCATGCCCAAAAGACTACGTGCGGTGATCAAGGCAAAGGGAGGTGCTACAAAATATTAATTATATTAAATAATATTGTTGAATTGAAATAATTTGTATCAAATAAACACATTCACATTTACTATTTGTTCATTACTTTTGAATTTTAAATAAAATATAGGGGTGCTCCATACATTTGATCATAGCTGTATATATATATACATATATATATATATATATATATATATATATATATATATATATATATATATATATATATTACTTATATATATATATATATATATATATATATATATATATATATATATATATATATATATATATATATATATATATATATATATATATATATATATATATATATATTAGGGTGGTTCTAAAAGCAATATTTTTTGAAAATGTCTGATGGCACCCCCTAAACGTGTTCTATGTAATAAATTAATATTACATTTAAAAAATTTTTGAATAAAAAAATTTTTTAGAGATAGCTCAAGGCCCTTTAACATCAGACGGGTCCCTAATATTTTGTACACACACACATATATACTTATATGTATATGTATATATATATGTATATATATATATATATACATATATATATAAGTATATATGTGTGTGTGTGTGTGTATATATATATATATATATATATATATATATATATATATATATATATATATATATATATATATATATATATATATATATATATATATATATATACATATACACACACACACACGCAGGCATATGTTTAATATATATTATAGCTATAAATATTTTCAAAAAAAAATTTATTTTTATAGAGCAAATAGTCTAGACAGTCCTTCATCTGGATCTTTGAGTTCATTATTTGATCATTCTTCTGATGATTTTTACCAAATAAACAAAGCTCACGAATGCAAAGGTCTTCTCCTTAAATCAATGAAATCCTACAAGCAAGAAGTGAGTTTTTATCCATTTTAATTAAGAGATTCTTAATGCACTTATATTTTATAGGAAATCTCCCAGATTATGGCTCTGCAGTACCATAATCTGGTCAATATACCTGTAAATATACCAATAATATACCATTAATAATTAATATTACCAATAAATACCAATATACCAATAAACCAGTTTTGGTCAATAAAATTCAGTTATTCAAATTTATATCTGGACCTGAATAAGATTTTTTCTGATGATGATGCATGCAAAAATATTTAGCATTTTTTGGTTTGAAGTTGCATATGATATTTTAAGTCTACTTTATTACTATATGGTGATCTTGGTAAACAAGTGTTGGATCCTAATTTTTTTAAATGTTTCTGATGTTTATTGTACTCAAGTTAATAAAAAGATATTTTATTTTATTAAAGATGGTAAATATTATCTTTGGATAGTTGGTTCCCACTTATTGTTCCCAATTTTAGCCTTGTACTAAAAAAAATGTTGAAAATAAGCAGTTTTTTTTCAGAACTGAACTTTTTTTCAGAGCAAGAAATGCTTTTTGTATATTTTTACATGGCACTGATATTTAAGTGCAGAAAAAATAGTTTTCATTTTTCAATTGTTTTTAATGAGTTTTTTTTCTTTCTTTTATCTTCAATGAATCACAAAGCATGACTGCAGTTAATGACTAGGACAAGTTTTAAATAAAAAATCATACCATGTTTTTGTATCTTTATTTTTAACTCCATGGATATCATATTTTTGTATCTTCTTTTTAATTATGGATAAATATGTATTTGATTGAAGACAAGATGTTAGTAAATGATGAATCACCAATATTACACATTAGGAATTTTGGTTTTTATGGAGTTTTGAAATGTTGTTAAGTGTTATGGATCATTATTAGTTGGCCAGTCAAGTGTTAAGGATTATCATTGTTTAGCCATTTAGTTTTGCAATTATGCAAGGTTTTGTAGAATTCTCATTTTTGTTTTTAAATGGATATTTTATTTTATATAATGCTGCCTTATTGTGCAACCTTATATAAATTAAAAAAATAAAAAATTAAATCATTTTTTATTTTTTTTATATGATTTTTTTTATTTTTTATTTTTTTTTGCAAATTTGACTTCAAACTATATTTTGTTTTTTTAATGTTGTTTTTTTTCACCTTGAAAAGCACAAGAAAGTATTTTTTTACTTTTGCTTGATATTTTTTTCTTTTTAAAAATTATTTCTTTAGATCATTGATAGCTGGATGCAAAAAATTGCTGACTTGAATTCAAAATTTGAATGTTTTTTGAAAGAAACAGCGTGTGCACTATTACTAGAAGCATTGACTCATTACATTGAGAATCCTGCTGATGTTGATATAAAAGAATTTATTGGTATGTTTAATATTTGTTTTAACAAAAATTCAGGGGTTATAACAATATAAAGTGTGTCTGATGCGATAATGCAAATTTCTATTATTGTCTCCCACATTATTCAAAGAAACAATACAAATCTGACAATATATTTTATAATTCAGATAAACTTTGTAGTGATCAAATCAACAACATCAATATTGTCATCTTCATCATTGTCATCTTCATCATTGTCATCTTTTTTGTTGTTATCTTTATCGTTGTCATCTTTGTCATTGTCATCTTCATCATTGTCATCTTTACCATTGTCACCTTTATTACTGTTATCTTCTTCCTTGTCATCATCATCATTGTCATCTTCTTCCTTGTCATCATCATCATTGTCATCTTCTTCATTGTCATCTTCTTCATTGTCATCTTCATCATTGTCATCTTCTTCATTGTCATCTTCATCATTGTCATCTTTATTGTCATCTTCGTCATCTTTTTTGTTGTCATCTTCATCATTGTCATCTTTATCATCTTCATTATTGTCTTTATTAATTTTTGTACGCTAGTTATTTTTATAAAAATATTAAATTTTAAAACATGATTTTAATTTACTTTAGGGCCGATTGAAAGAGATCATCCTGAGTTTGTTGATGGAGTGTTGAATGAAATACATTTAGCTTTCCACCTTGTAGCTGATATTGTGAGTGATTTTTCAAGTTTTTAAATGGGAGTAGTATAATCATTTTTATTTTCTTTAGTTTTTTGTTAGTTCAAAAGTTATGACCTTATAAAATTTGTAACCCCCTCAAATTGAGGGTGGTTCAAACTTTATATATTCATAATTTTTGAACGCTGAAAAATAAAATGAAGAATAATTAACGATTTTTTAATGATTATTTTTTTAATTACTTAAAAAAAATCTTTTTTACATTTTTACTGTTTTGTAAAAGTTTAAAATGTTTAAAATGTTTACGGGACTCAAAATGAGTTTATCCCGAAAAATCTATTTAAAATTTTGGCAGAAAAACTAAAAAACAGAGTAAATATTAAATGTTAATTTGCTTGTACAAAATTTTTTGGAAGCCATATACATACTTTTCAAACTGATTGGCAGCCATGTATTTACTTTCAACTTGTAAAATTAATCGTTATTTATCATAGATTTCAGATGTCCTTCGTCTTCATGTGCACATTTTGCCTCACTGGTTGTTTGCAATTGATGATCTTATAAGAAATGCTGTTAAAAAAACGCTTGAAGACATCACTGAAGGTTTTTTTTTTTTTAAAAAAAGTGCCAAAAATCTTTAAAAATGCAATGTGGTATAAAAATACGTGTTCTTGTTTTGTTATTATAGTTATGAAGCCTCACCAAAATAGCAGTGAAAACAACTCAAACGGAGATTTACATTTAAGAAAATATGTCAAGTTTTTAAGTCGAGAAAGTGTCTCAATTGATGATCGTTCAGTTCTGTTAGAGAAAAACAGAATTCTTGCAGAAGAAAACATGGGGTATGTTTTCTAAATGGTTATTTCTAGTAACAGTATTTTAATGCTAATACAGATTAACTATGGTTATGTTACTATGGCTTTGAGTATTGTTACTATTGTTTGAATGATGTTTTATGTATATATTTGATCATTACTTTATACGTGAAGTTTTTGACACTTTGTGCTTAACCTAGGCTTTTAGAAGAGTTAGTTGAAATGCAGGAAACATTAAATAAGGTTTTGCATTTGAAATTGGAAAGTGTGACCACTTTAAAGTCAATTTAGTAAGTCTGACTTTATATTTTACTTTATAAATATATTCAAAAGTTATTTTTACGAGGGAAAAGTTTTGGCAACTTTTAAAACATTTGAAGTTTGTATGTTAGAAAGTTTACTTTAATTTTATTTATTAAATTAAGTATTGTTGTTTGTTTATTGTTTTTTCATTAAGTACCTGTAAAAAATAGATACCCATATTTTTTACAGGTATTTAATGCAAAAACAATAAACAAACAACAAGTTTTTTGCATTTTCCAATTTTTTCAGTTTTTCTTTCAAAGTTAAATTAAACTACACCATTATTACATTAAAGTTTTTTTTTTAAATTATTTTAAAAAGTGAAGTAGCTTAAGTGGCTTTAAATCAGTATTCTGACATACTTTAGCATTTCATCATATCATTGCTTTGCTATTCATGATTCTATCCAGACTTTTTTCAAAAGAGTTTATTTAAGCATAGAAACTATTTAACCCAAATGATTTATGCTAAATAGTGGAAGCAAGCGAAATTGGTTTGAAGAATTGAAAGTAGAAGATACGGGGCTAAGAGTAAAATGAATAAAACTTTTTATTTATTTTTTAAACATCTTCGCTTCCAACAAGGCTGCAAGCAACCACTAATTAAAGTTGGAAGTTACTGTAAGAGAAAAGATAAAGATTTTAGAGCAAAATAACGATTGGCGGACAACTTAGAGGATTGCAAATTATATGAATCAGGAAAGTGAGATGAAGGAGGTGAATTCCAAAGAAATGATGTTTGAGGAAAAAAACTAGACAAAAAAGAGTTTTTAGAGCACTTAGGAAAAGTCACAGAAAAAGGATGAGACTTAATTGAATGACGAGTAACACGAGAATGAATTTTAGTAGATGGCACGAGAGGCGCTAGCTCTTTAGAGCAGTGCCCATTATAGTATTTGTAGAAAAGAGAAAGATTACGACAATGTGATAATGGTTGGAGGTTGGCTGCAAGAGCAGGTCCAACTATGTTTACAATGCGTTTTTGCATTTTGTCTAAAAGAGAAATAGCATCATTAAAAGATCCACCCCAGATATGGCAACAGTATTCCATACAAGGCCAGATTTGAGATATATAGAGATAAAGAATAGAATCCGAAGTAAGAAAGTGACGAGCTCGATAAAGAGGTGCAACCTTAGCAGATGCTAATTTTGCAACTGATTTGATATATGGTTTCCAAGAAAGATCGGAAGTAAGAGTTAATCCTAGAAGATGAAGAGTAGATGACTCATCGAGTACATCATTGTTCATAAATATAGGAAGATCTAAATTATTGCGATAACGATTGGCTGAAAAAAATTGAGTTTTATCTGAATTAAAGTTCACCAGCCACTGTGAGCCCCATGCTGTAGCAGTAGTGAGATCCTTTTCAAGCTCAAATGCCCTCTCCAGGCAATCAGAGGGTGTTGGTTTCTTATCACGACAAGAATAAATGGTAGTATCATCAGCAAACAATGCCACCTTAGATGTGAGAATATCTGGAAGATTGTTAATGTAAATAAAAAAGAGTATAGGGCCAAGGATAGAACCTTTAGGAACCCCTGAAGTTACAGAATAAGAAGAAGAGTGTTGTCCATCGAGGACAACTTTTATGCTACGATTCGAAAGGAAGGATTTAATGATCTTAAAGATGTTGCCGGATACACCATAAGAAGAAAGCTTATGGAGAAGACCAGCATGCCAAACTTTATCAAACGCTTTTGAAATGTCAAGAGCAATGGCCTTAACCTCTCCACCTTCATCTAATGCACAATAAAACCTGTCAGTTATTACTGTTAGCAAATCAGCTGTAGAACGAGAAGATTGAAATCCATATTGATGGTCAGAAAGTAAGTTATCAGATTCAAGATGAAAAATTATGTGTTTGTTAATTAAAGATTCAAAAACCTTGCTTATGATAGGAAGGAGACTAATGGGTAGTTAGACGAATCAGATCACTCTCCAGAATTTTTGAAGATAGGGATAACAGATGCCACTTTCCAGCAGGCTGGAAAACAAGACTCTGATAAGCACTTGTTGAATAGTTTTGAATATATAGACGACAGCTCCGAAGAACACTTCTGCAAGACAATAACAGGTATGTTGTCTGGGCCACAAGCTGTAGAAAAGTCTAAGCAGGAAATCACTTAAGATACAGAAGCTGGAGTGATACAAATGTCAAGCAATGGATCAACCTGTTTGTTGGCAATATCAGGTAGAACGCAACTAGTGGAATCAAGAGATGGTATTGATGAAAAGTTTTGAGCAAACAATTCAGCTTTGTCTTTAGTTGAGGTGACAAAGTCTGAATCATATAAGAGAGGTGGAATTAAAGATTTGCCCTTATTGTTAATACTATTAAAGATTCTCCAGAAGTCACGAGAGCCTAATTTTTGAGATGAGATACGAGATTTCTTGACCTGGGAATAGCGGGCTTTGGTGTTAGACAGAACCTTTTTACAATGGTTTCTAGCAGTAATAAACAGACGTCTGTTTTCTGGAGAATTGTTTTGCTGATAGATATGGACATAACAGTTTCGGTTGGCAATCACAGTAGCACAGTGTGAAGAAAACCATTGAAGAGAGTGAGGCTTGACCTGGAATTGTTGAGAGGGAACAAAAGATTCCATGCTAGCCTGAATCCACAAAGTTATGTAAGAAGCACATTTGTCAACAGGAAGACGAAAGATTTCTACCCAATGGCCATCATGAAGAAAATCACGGAAAAAGTCCTAGTCAGCTTTAAGGTAGTTGTAAGAGGTATGATAATAGGGGGATTCAGGTGATGAAGAAGAATGAGATATTAGTTTTAGAGAGATCAAACTGTGATCAAAAGCACCTAAGGGTGAATGTGGAGAGACTGAGCACCGACTAGGATCAGAAACAAGACATAAGTCAAGTAGAGAAGGTAAATGATTCGGGTTGTCTGGAAAGCGAGTTAGAAAGTTAACTATTTAAGTTAGAGATTGAGAAAGGCAAAAGTTGTGGGCTTTAATGCCTGCATAATCACTGACACTAGAGCCAAGTCATTCAGTGTGGTGGGCATTAAAGTCACCGACAACAACAGTATTAGCTGATGGATAAAGAGAGAGAGCTTGGTCAATATGATCAGAAATAACATCAAAAAGAGTGCAGTCTTGAGATAAAGGAGAGCGATATAGAACAAAGAGAAAGGTGGTAAAGTGAAGAGGTGCTAAACGAAAGCACATGAAAGAATAGTCTGTGGATTCAAACCTAGTTTCACAACAAATGGGTGAATTTTTACGAATGTAAATGCCCAGGCTAAGGATGTGACTATTGGAGTCTTCACGAATTAAAGAAAAGTAACCATCAACACTGAGATCACAAGGTGTGACAGCTGAACTCAAATTAGTCTCACAAAGAGCAACTAGGTCTGGTGAACTTTGCAAGAGATAAGACTCAACAGAAGAAAAGTTACTTTGAAGACCACAAATATCAGTGAATGATAAGTTATGAGAACTTGGTGATGATGATGGTTATTTGTGTTTTATAGTTTTTGGTACTTTATTCATTTTTAATTTTTTTTAAGAACTTGATTCTAAGCATAGATAGTACTCAAAACACTGTCTAATAGACCAAGCAATTGCCTTATTACTATTAATAAACCCTAAGCCGTAACAAAGGGCTCCAAATGTGGCCTCGGCAATGCACACCAAAAGTACAAACAGGGACACTATCCATGCGCAACATAGCACTGTTAATACTTTGATATTTTTCAGCTGTTGATAGAATCAGCCTCTCTGAAAGCTACCACAGAGTTCGAGAAACCTGACTACCAGCCGTTTAAAACAGAGACACAAGCAAACCCCATACATTGAGTCAAGAAGATCCAGCATTCAACATCCTAAACTGGAAACAATGTATTAAAAATACATCTGCGCCAGCCTAATAGATGAAGAAGGGGTGCGAGGCTGGTCAACAAATAGAATCTGTTTACCCCTTAATTTATGTTGCATTTCAGAAAAGATTTATAAAATCAATGGTTTGCACTATTTCTAAGCAAGGTTAATGGGTAATTTAAAGTTTGTTGGTTTTAAGTGTAGTAAATGTGTTAAGGTTGAAAGAAAAGCTGAAAGATGAAATAAGTGAAGATGTAAAAAGACAAAAATGAGATATATTGTTTAACAATGAATCTAATATGTTTTATTTAAAAATAATAAGTAAATTATATATACATATATATATATATATATATATATATATATATATATATATATATATATATATATATATATATATATATATATATATAAACACACACAGACCATGCTCAAATTATTAGACTCACAAAAATCTAAGACTTTATGTGAAAATCTTATTTTAATTCCCAAATTGGTGATATAAATACATATTAATAAATGATTATTTATATCTTAATATTTTACTACAAAAATAAATTAAAAAAAAATTATCATTACAAATATAATTAGTATTTTCTCAGTCCACCTCTAGCTTCAAATAATGCGGCAACTCTTCTTGGCATACTATTAATACAATTCATACCCATTTCCTTCAGTTTTTCATTATAATTCTAATGAAATAAAATTCTCTCTTATACTTTTACTTTTTTAGTTATTACTTCTTTGGTCATTTCTCTTTTAAAAAAAATTCCCACTCGTTTTCAGTTGGATTCATGTCCGAGGAGTAACCAGGCTATGGCAAATAGGGAGTGTTTTTTTTCTAAAAAAATTTCAATAGATTTTGCAGTATAGCATGGTGCTCCATCCTGCATAAATACTATTTTTCCATTTTCAAACCATTACTTTATTTGTGGTAAAAGTTTGAATTCCAAAACCCTTTTGTATTGCTCTTGCTGTATGGTTTCTTTGACCACATTTAAAATGGGCCAATACCTTTTCTGTTTATACCCCAGACCATAACTGACACAGGATGCTTGACAATTTTAACAATGCAATTATTATATTTTTCATTAGACTGACACCTAACAAACTGGGTTTTATTGTTTAAAATTCCGAATGTTGACTCATCACTGAAGCATGTCTGCAATAGAGCAAAATATTGAATTAAATTAAGTAAAAGGAAAAATTAAAGTTTTAAATTGACTTACTATACTATATTACTATACTATATTATATATGTTTTACTATACTTAACTTACTACAATCTTCAATGCCTAAATGTTTATGAGCATTGGACCAAGTCAACCTCTTCTGCATCACAGCAGGTGTCAGCTTAGGTTTCTTCACAGGTCTCTAACATTTGAAACCAAGTTTATACAAATTTTGCCTAACAGTAGCAACTGACATGCCTTCAGCCTTCTTTTTATGGTGGTATGGCTTGCACTTCGATGTTCCATGGTAGTATTGTGACGTATCCTGTTCCCATATTTAGTAACCAAAGATTTTCTGCGACACCTTCCTTTCCGAGCAACATCGGAAAACTGTTTTAATTGAATGTTTTTATTCATTCAACGTACAGGCGACTGGGAGACACCACGCCTTGCAAATATACATTTTCAGGAACTCTTTTCCTTAAACATCATTCTGGTACAGAAAACTGTTTGTTTGGGAGATATTCAAACTCTCAAAAAAAAATATTTTTTTGTTACTTTTAAATTTTTTTAATTTAGGAAAGAATAAAATATAGAGAAGGAGAATTCAAAAATTTCTTTAAAATTTTTTTGTGTAGGAAAAATTAAAGAAATCCATTAAAATTAAATGTATTTATGCATGCATTTTCTTTAAAAAAAAAATTTATATATAGGAAAAATTAAAGAAATCCATTAAAATTAAATGTATTTATGCATGCTAGTGATGTGCCATCGGCAAAGGCCGATTAAGGCTAATTATAGAGTTTGATGTATGTATATAAAGGTAATATCTTAATATTAGGTATGCAACTTGCACATATAAGGTGTGCCTATGCACCTGTTTAGTTTGGCTTAATAGTCAATACCGATGCATTGGCCAATGCCGATTAATCAACCGATGCCATCGGTCGACTAATCGGCCAATGATTTAGCCGATTAATTGGTTGCTGGTTACCAATAGCATAGGCTAGTAGGTTGAATCACTTCTGATGAATAGGAACATGTTAAATATGTAATTTAAATCCTTAATATTATTATAATACCCTTAAATAAATACATTAAACCTATTATTAGCCACAATCGGCATTAGCCGATGGCACATCACTAATGCATGCATATATGTATGTATATATGTATGTATCTATATATTTATGTATGTGTGCAATGTTAGTCTGTGCTATGAATATTTCTGTACAAGTGAGTGTTTTACTAAGTTAAAATACTTTACACATTTAAGAATTATTTTAAGTTTTTCTTTAAAATTTTATTAGTAGTGAGAAAAATGCTCCAATTAATTTTGCTGAAGAACAAGACAGTGCCCTTACTCATTGGCTTGAAACTCTAGGAGTTCCGCAAAGTGATATTCAAAAAGTAACTTTTTAGTTCTCTTTTTAAAATAATCATTGCATTTATTCTAAGAGATTTTTATTCCAAAAGATTTTTAGAAAGAAAAAAAATCACATGTTTTGTGCCATTATACAAATTAGTTTTAAAAGTTTTATCAATTTTTTGTTCAATATTCTGTAGGATCTTTTTTAAACTTGGGTAATCCTACTATGATTGTATGGTAAAAATGTATTTACTTTAACACCAAAATTTTCAACGTTTCTACTTGGAAAAAAAAAAAAAAGAATATATTACAGTAAAAAATGCTTTGTGCTGTGATATATAAATGCAAAAAAAAAAAATTTTTAAACTGTCTTTTTTTTTTTTAGTTTCATTTAAATAACTGCACCTTTGAAGACGTTTCTTGTCGGTTTACTAAAGACGATTTGAGAGATCTAGGAATTAGGTTCTTTTATAAATTAAATAGAAGCTTTAAAATATATTCTATATCTTGTAAAATTTTAGTGAAGTTGAATTTTTGCTCTCTCTTTGCTATCTAATGTTATTGAAGGCATCTATTTTTTACAGTTATTTCATCGACTTTTTTAAACTTTTTTTTCTAGTGTCGGTTCAAGATCGAGAATATGGGATCGAATACTTAGAGAAAAACAAAGATCAACATCTATTTAGAAATAAAGTCAACAATTTTTATCAATAGTTTTATAACCCATTATGTTGTCATGCAGTGCCATTATGTTGTCATGCAGTGCATGTTTAGTGCAATTTTTGATATTTATTTTAGAAAATCGAAAATATTTATGGTGGTGTATATAAAGTACGCAATTTTTTAAAGTATAAAACGTGTGAATAAAATTTTTTTCAAATTTTACCATATTTACGGTTTTACACTGTTCAAAAAATTCCGTACATATTTTATGAACGATTTATTTCATTTGTCATAGGATGCTTGTTTTTGTAGTGTTATTTTAATTTTAGCAATTTTTAGTATTTCAAATTGGCGTTTTACGGTTGGCGTAAGGCGTTGTTTTGATATTTATTAAATGTATTATGCAACATTTACGCGATAAAAAAATTTAATTATTATAAATAATAAAATGTTTTTTAATAAATATATTTATAGAGTGGAATCGAAGAGCATTCTATAGTCAAAAACTTCTAAGGACCCTATATGATTTTGTATAAAAATAAAGTTAAAGACTAACTTTATTTGCTTTAGTTTAAGTGTCAAACTCAATTATACTGAAACGCTATAGGATCCTATAGGACTTTTTAACTAGGTTAATGCATTTTATAAAAACAAATTGTATTTTGTAAAAAAAAAAAAAAAAGTTTTTTATAAAAATTGTTGTATTGTAAATCTAGAAGCGATGGAATTGTGTTTGTTTTTTTTTGTTTTTTTTACGAATTAATTTTTATTTGATCTCCAAAATTTATTTTAATTATTTTTAATATTTAGTTATCTATAAAGTATACGATATTACGCAACGATAAAATCTAATTGCTTCAAAGTTCGTCATTAGTTTTTTACTAGCAGTCAATGACCCTTAAGACAGGTCATTGTCATTGTGGTATCAAAAAAGACGGGTCATTGATGTGAGCTGACGGGGCTCCACTAATGGTACGCATTAATGAGATTTAAAAAAAAGCAGCTAAATTTTTATTAGCTAGGGTACGAAGAATAGCAGTATTCACTGACAAAATTCGGCTAAAATAATTAATATTAATTTGATAAAAGTTTCGTTTTCCCCCTTCTTAGTAACAAATCGTCACACTTTACAGATTTATTGGTTCTTCTGAAAATTCTAAAATAAAACAATTCAAAAATTATATTTTCGATATTATATTTATTTTTAAATATTTATATAAAACAAACAATATAAATAGTAATATAATAAGTAAAGTTGAAAAAACGAAATGATTTATTATTTGCATATTTTTTGACAAAAGTTCACCCCGCCATTGAAAAATTGATTTTGACATAAGTACTACTATGTCATAAGAGATTTTTCAATGGCGGGGTGATTTTTTTTCAAAAGATATGCAAATGATAGATCATTTTTTGCATTTAGGTAAAAGTTCATCAAACTACAGTACAGTAGCATGGGGTTAAAAAAAGGTCATAACTCTAGTGTATATATATAATGCTCAAATATATGAACATATATATGTGCATTATGTATATGAGCATTATCTATACGAGCATTATATATATATATATATATATATATATATATATATATAATGCTCATATATATGAATTCATGCCATAACCCTAAAATTATCAATGGTGTCTTTTTTGGTTTCGCCCACAAAGCACTACGTTTATGCACAATAAATAACATTGATAATGAGTTGTCGTTTCTTATTGATGTATTTGTAGAAAACGGATATGAGAGGAAAAGTCTGCAAAAACTAGTTAAGCCTGCGATCCCTTGAATCAGTCCTAAGTTACGAAGAGTTTTTGAAATAGCAGGATATACACCAGTGTTTAAGTCTCCAAAAAATCTCTTAAGTCTACTTAGTTTTAAAAATGCATTACCTACACTATTCCAGTCTTTACAAATTAGAGTGCTCTTGTGGCAAATGTTATGTAGGTGAAACTGGACTGAAGATATCGTCTCGAATATGCCAGCATCAAACAAGTACACAACAAGGTAAAGGGAAAAATTCAGTTGTGCTGAACATTCCAAGTATTGCTAAAGAAATTTCCACTGGAATGATCGCAATACCTTAAAAATGGAAATAAATAGTTTTATTAGGAAAGTTAGGGAAGCGTTGGAAATACAACACAGAGAAAGTACCTTTCGCGACAATGGTCTTAACCGGGATGATGGCGATTATGTGACGACGTCATTTTGGAAACCCATGTTCAAATTCTTACGTCACAAAGAACTCTCAAAAAGAAGCTCTTACAAAGAACATTGTTTTCGTAAATTTAGACGGTTTTGTATAATATTATTTATATATATATATATATAACGGTTTTTAATATACTTGATAACGAGGGTATCAATATTCCCTCGAAATATCGTAAAAATAAGTATATTTTTAACAAATAGAAATTAATCCATAAAAAGAAGTTTTTTTTAAATATATATATATATATATATATATATATATATATATATATATATATATATATATATATATATATATATATATATATATATATATATATATATATATATATATATATATACACACACACATATATATATATACACACACACACATATATATATATATATATATATATATATATATATATATATATATATATATATATATATATATATATATATATATATATATATATATGGTTAAATTTTACATATTTTTATACTTTAAACTGTTGTCTTCTAATACAATGAATCAATTATTAAGAATAGGAAAAAATAGAACAAAGAAAAATCATTAACCTTTCAAATTAGGAAACTCAGGAACATTTGAAGTTGTGGTGTTTCTGTTTTTATGAATTTACTTTTTCTACTTTTTTCTCGAAGAGATGCTATTATCTTGAAGTTGACATCATTGTCAGGTTTACAGTCATTTTCTACAAATCTACTATAGTCTACTATCTTGAAGTTGACATCATTTTCAGATTTACAGTCATTTTCTACAAATCTACTTTAGTCTACTCTGATAAAAAATTTAGACAGCAAAAAATACAAAATAGTTTTACTAATTGAAAAGTTTATATAAAAAAAATATGCTTAAATAAATTCTGTTCCACATACCGCTTTTTTAGACGACTAGCATTTGCAATGCTTTTTTTCTCATTCTCTGCGAGATTGAGATCAGACTCAATACCTGCAACTTTCTCTTTTTTAATTGCCCTCTCATTGGTTGCTACAAATAGTAAAATAACTAAAGCAGAAAGAGCGGTAAGACAATACCATTTTAAAGATTTTTATTTTTTTATTTTTTTCAACAAGGCTGCAAGCAATTACTATTAAAGTTGGAAGTTACTGGAAAAGAAAAGATGAAGTTTATAGAGCAAGATGCCAATTAACAGACAACTTAAAAGATTGCAAATTATATGAATCAGAAAAACAAGATGAAGAGAGCGAATTCCAAGGAACTGATGTTTGAGGAAAAAAACTAGACAAATGAGTATTTTCGGAGCATTTAGGAACAGTCTCAGTAGAATGATGAGACTTAATTGAATGACAACACGAGAATGAATTTTTAGCAGATGACACAAGATATGTTAGGTCTAAAGAGCAATGCCTATTTAGTATTTATAGAAAAGAGAAAGAGAACCAACATTATGATGATGTGATAATAGTTGGTTGGCTGCAAGAGCAGGTCCAACTATGTGTACAAGATGATGTTAGATGTGAGAATTTCTGGGAGATTGTCAATGTAAGTTAAAAAGGGTATTGAGCCAAGGATAAAACCTTGAGGAGCCCCTGAAGTTACAGGGTACGTTGATGATGGAGAAGAATGAGATAAAAGTTTTAGAGAGATCAAACCTTGATACCTTAGAGTGAAACTGAGTACTGACTAGGATCAGAAACAAGACATAAGTCGAGTAGAGAAGGTAAATGATTCGGGTTGTCTGGAAAGCGAGTTGGAAATTTGATTATTTGTGTTAGAGATTGAGAAAGACAAATGTTGTAAGGCTTAACGTCCGCAGAGTCACTGACACTAAAGCAAAGCCATTCAGTGTGATGAGCATTTAAGTCACCAAAAACAACGGTATTGGCTGAAATATAAAGAAAGAGGGCTTTGTATATTTGATCAGAAATAACATTGAAAAGAGTGCAATCTTTAGATGAAGGAGAGCAATATAGAACATGGAAAAAAGCAAAAGAATGAAGTGGTGTTAAACAAAAACACACAAAAGAATAGTCTGTGGGTTGAAATCTAGTTTCCTGACAAATGGGTGAATTCTTATGAATGTAAATGCCCAAGGCAAATATGTGACTATTGGAGTCTTTATGAAGTAAAGGAAGATAACAATCAATATTAAGATCACAAGGTGAAACAGCTGAACTCAAATTAGTCTCACATTGGTAAGATGGGTAAACTTAAAGATACATTAATAACCTAATGTGTTATTCTTTGTATGATGAACTTTTATGAAACTCTTAGTTATATTAAAAGGTTCAATTTAAAAAAAATATAGTACAGTTTAATTATTTATAACATTTTACATACACTACATTAACAATATTTGACAACAGCTTATATACCAGCTTTTCCAAGCACTCTGTGCTCATGTCAAATTTTGCCTGGTTTTAACTCATTCTTAAAAATTTTATTAATTTTGTTTTAGTTTTTGCAAAACAGCAGATATTGACAACAATCTTCTTCTTCAGAAATTAGCCATGAATGCCATGACATAAACCTGAGATAAAATATATTTGAATAAAATGGACATATTTAATAATAATATGTTTATTGTTTATTATTGTTTAGGTAAAATCGCTAAAAATATTAAAGTGTATAATAAAAAGCTGTATCTTGTTCTATATAATGCTATTTATTTTCTTTGATTTTACAATCAACAATATATATATATATATATATATATATATATATATATATATATATATATATATATATATATATATATATATATATATATATATTCGCGTGTGCAAAAAATTCATACACACATTCACACACATACATATCAGTGTGTTAACAACTACAACAATTTGCAACTAAAACTCTAGCCAAAACATTAATGCGTGTCTGTGCTTATATAAACATTAAATAAAACACTGATCCAATATCAATCCAAATTGGTTAAATACTAAACTTAGCTCGTATGTACTAAACTCATCTCAGTTGGTATTAAACTCAAGTATTTAAACATTAATAAAAAACAAAATAACAATAACAAGACATAACAAAATCAAAAACCAGCTAAGAACAAAATACATCTATGTAATATGTACAGTCGAGTTTAAGGAGAAAAATTAAAGGCTAATTTTGTTAAGTTAATGGAAACCATATGCAAATATATCCATATTATTAGAAATTAAAATTATTATCACTAAAATGAATTATAGTATATATTTATAGTTTTAGAATTACAGTATATATTTATAGAGTATATATATATATATATATATATATATATATATATATATATATATATATATATATATATATATATATTTATAGTATATATTTATAGAGTATATATATATATTTATAGAGTTTTAGAGTTATAGTATACATTTATAGTGATATTATAGAATATATTTAAAAATGAAGCATAGGTACAGCAACAGAATATTGTTAAGGTATTAGCTACCCACAATTAAAAGTCTGAAAAAAAAATTTTTTTTTCTATTTTTTGGTAGTTTTAACCTTTATAAACAATAAAATATATAACAATGGAAGAAAAATTTATAATTTTGCCCTAATTTTGTTCCTTAAAAAGGGGTAAACATCCAAAAGTTTCTTTGTAACGGCCTTAGTGACAGTTGGAACTTTTTTTCTCCAGAACTAATATGCACTTTTTCTCCAAATTTTTACTGTACCTTAACCAAGTTCTTATCTACACTGTTAAGTTATTCCCGAGCTAAATGACATTGGTCAAAAGTACTAAAATCAGACCATATTTGAAATTGTAGCTTTTTTTTTTGAACTTTTTTTTTCCAATGCGTTTTTCTCCATTTAAAGATTTTCTACCTTCTAACAAAGATATCTTTGGTTTTGTTCAATATTTTTCTTTGAAATTTTTTACAGAGATAAAACTTAGTTACATGAATGTGCTGAGTCAAAAAATATATATATATACCATGGTATCCCATTCAAATTAAAATTTGGGTCAATGGGCCATTTTTTAGGGATTTATACTAAATTGTAAATTTCAGAGAATTAAATAAAAATATCAGTTTTATTTTTGACTCAGAACACAGTTCATATAAGAAGCAAAGTTTTTGAAAAGTTTCACTTGAGTTGGAAAACTCTGCAACTAGTTATCCTTGTTAGTAAAAGTGCTCTTTTTGAGTTAATTATGCGCAAATTAATGACGTAATATTAAAATTAAAAATTTTTTGCATTTTTTTGTCTTATTTGATTCCAAGGCAATAGAAATGTTTAAATATGAGGGGGGGGGGGGGGGAGGGAGGGTTCATTTAAAGATTTTATTTAAATAGTGGGTAGCCACCTTAATCTGGCAAAAGTACAGCTCATAAAATACAGTGAGTATTTTATGAGCTGTTTTCCTAACAATGAAAAAACTTCTACATTTTTAGAATTATATGAATATATAAAGAAGTCCTCAACTTTTTCAAAAGATTTATGTATAATCAAAATCTGATCATCACTACATCTTGCAATATTTTGTACCGGATACTAATCTAAAACAGCTGTCACCAAAAGCTACTTTAATACAAGACTTTGAAATATACAGCTCTTTGTACTGACTACAAACATTTATACTATAATTTGCACACAATTAGTAAGTGACCGGGACCCTGGCCCCGGCTTAAAATGAGACTTTTGCAAATCTAGCTCCGGCTGCGGCAAAATTATAAGATTTAGCAGGGGTTGATAGCCGGGCTAGAAATAAATTTATAACTCTTTATATATTATAATTGTATACTTACATTTACTATTTATTAAATTTTGACATATATTTATGCCAGTATTTAATAAATAAGGACAGATACAGTAAAAGGATGCAACTTGTTGATAAAGAAGCCAAGCAAGAATGAGTTTTGGTTTATTATAATAGAGATGATAGCTCGTTTGAAGATTGACCATGATTAGAGAAACAGCATAAAAGAGGAAGACTAAAGTCTGCTGATGCTGCTGCTGATGATGATGACGACGACGATGATGATGATGATGATGATGATGATGATGATGATGATGATGATGATGATGATGATGATGATGATGACAATGATGATGGCAATGATGATGATGATGATGATGACGATGATAATGATGATGATGATAATGATGATGATGATGATGATTATGATGATGATGATGATGATGATGATGATGATGATGATGATGATGATGATGATGATGATGATGATGATGATGATGATGATGACAATGATGATAATGATGATGAGAATTATGATGATCATGATCATGATGTTTATAAATGTATATATATACAAAATCAAACATAAATTTCGAAGTTAAAAAAAGTACTTTAGGATGAATAAATGTTTATGCAGCCCAGGTCACAAACCGGGCCCGGCTATATTTTATCAAACCCGGCCCCATTCAAATATCAACCCCGGTCGTTTACTACATATAATGGACCATCAAAATGTTCTTTCTTCAACTCATGTTGTATTGTCAAAATTATATCATCTTTATATAGCTTTTAAACAAGATTTTTTTTCATAAATTCTTCTCACAGCTTGTTGCAGAGGTAAATTAGGCCTTCGAACTAATTTTTTTAAGTATTGCAAAAAGTTCTCAAAAGGAAACGCTGAAATATTGTCCAAAGGACCAAACCGTTTTGCGTCTTGAGTTAAATGAATTAGATGGCATATGTACGTTAAAAATTCAAGACAATAAAAGTTCCCTACATCTTTAACAAATATTAC
Organism: Hydra vulgaris; assembly: GCF_038396675.1. Taxonomy (NCBI): domain Eukaryota; kingdom Metazoa; phylum Cnidaria; class Hydrozoa; order Anthoathecata; family Hydridae; genus Hydra; species Hydra vulgaris. Next base: position 42,491,138 of record NC_088922.1, read on the forward strand.
AAGTAATTTATGAGCATAGTTCGCAAAAATCTAGCACAGTGATTCACTCAACAAAATACTCATTCCAACTCATAACAGCATAAAGTTGTTATATAGACGTTCTGATAATATATCTTTTAAACAAACCATCCCTGTATACAGTAAAAACTGCCTAAATTTTGATGTCTCTAAATGATCTTGGTTTATGTGCAAACTCTGAACACACTTGTGGTCTCAGAGTAACCAATTTATGAGTAATTGCTGTACTACACGAGGGCTAAATTGCGTATTTAATGTCCCTTGTATCCATGCATAAATTAACTTTCGTAAAACACCAAGGCATATAAGATGCAAGTAATCACAAAGCACCTGGGAGATCAAACCAATAGATGTTCTATTTAAAGAGCTCACCATAATGTGGTGCTTACCATTAGGTATATTAACAAACGACAAATCTGTTCTTAATTTTGCGTTCATTTCTGGAAATGTAACTCTGCCAATGAATTTACCATGTTGCTCACATTTATTACAAACGCTATATGGATTATGACCTTTATTTCATTTAATAAACGATCTTGCGGGCGTATCATAAATAATTGCCGAAACTTTGACAACAGAATGATACCCATTAAACAATCCTTGACTTTCTAGTTCATTTACTCCATCAAAAAAATCTTTAAGGAATGCACCAATATCTTTTGACTTACCATTATGACAGTGCAGTGCAGTGGTGTATCCTCCAATTTTTCCCAGTCGCCTGCAGGGTAACTTAAACAGTTTTCCTCATTTGAGTTGTCCGCTATGATAATCAGCAGTACGGTGTAAAAGTTTTTTTTTTTTGTATCTTTTCTCGAGTGAAACTGTTGGTATTTTTAAAATTTTAGTTTATGCAAAGCCGTGTACTTTGTTTTTTAAGGAGCAAATTATTATAAGTTTGTTAGGGAAAAAGCTATAAAAAACTAAACAAAAATCTTACGACTGCAAAAGTAACAACACTCTTGTCACTAACTGCATTATAAAAGTAATAAAACTATAATAGTGTTACTTCTTTTATAAAGCAATTATAACTTTTAAAGTTCATTCTTTGTTCAAACAACATTAGTAATTCCAAACTTTGATAAAAGTAGATAAGCATCTAGTAAATATAAAGTGGGTATTCATATATTATTTAAAACTTTAGGAACTTTTACGAATACTAAAACAACTTTATAAAAACGTACTTTATAAAAAGTTTTTACGGACCATTAGTAATGTTTTTCATATTGCTAAACTTTTTATACAGTACGGTTTTATAAAATTTAAGTTTCTTGATAAGTTTTACATATTATTTGAATATCCACTCTATTTTTCTAGATGTTTTTCTACTTCAATACAAACATAGTTTCATTAATAAACACACTCTTATAAGTAACAAACTGTCTGGTCGTCCTGCCGGGCTACTGGTAGACATTTATTTAAAATTTCAGTTGCCCTTGGAAAAAACGAGGCGTCCAGTGCCACCGGACGACCATGAGGGTACACCACTGCAGTGCAATTAAGAATGGTTTTTTATTACACTGAAGAATGCCATTAAAAATTTCGACAAATCCCAAAATAAAATACAACTGCATCATTGAGCTTTTAAATAGTGGCAATCCGTCTGCATTAATTTGAATAGATACTGTTTGATCTACTGACTGCTCAATGAGTCTTCCTGACAATAATCCGTTTTTTTAATACCTATATAGCAGTGTGAATTATCAATGACCAAGTTCGGAAACTTTGAAGTTTGAAGAACTGTTTTATCACATTTTGGTAAAGCAGGAAAAGTTTTTTATAAAACATTTAACAATTCATTCAATGTTGATTGTGTAATGTTATGTTTAACAGACCAACGAGCCAAATCACTTATTAACCCTTCAGTTTCATTGTTTTTTTTACATTTATTATTGTTATTATATCATTTGAATATCTATATTTTTAAGTTTATCTTTGCAGGTGTTAGAATTATAATCTTTTAAACTCTCAACAACTAATGGATTCAGTACCAAGTCGTTTGCAGTATCTGCACTAAATGGTAATTTATCTCCTTGAAATAAGAAAGCTGATTCAGAAAACTATCAACTGTTTTCACATCTTTACATAGATCATACATATTTTTTTCACTATAACACTCGCCAGTATAATAATCAGTATAATAATCACAATGTCTACACAGAGTCTTCTCCGTTTGCTCCACTAGCTTGACATATTTATCTGCAGAGTAATTATTGTTTAATATGTGTTTTACACATATTAAACAATAATTACTCTACAGATATATATATATATATATATATATATATATATATATATATATATATATATATATATATATATATATATATATATATATATATATATGTATATATATATATTCATAAATTCATATGGTACACTTTATCACAGAAGTGCGATTACATTTTATCAATGACAAAATAAAATTCTCAGCAACGTATTTACGATTTCGTGACAGAGTGTTCTAATTTCAATTTTAAATTATGATAAATTAAAATTGAACCTAAATTTTAAATTAGCAGGTTAAATTGAATTTATCTCAGTAATGCATATTAATGAACCTGATGATATAAAAACAATATTTATTAGATAATTTAAATAGAGGTAAACTTATATTTTGTTGATTATTTAAACAACAAACACGTTGATTATTTAAACAATCAGTCTCGAAGTCAAATTATTAACTTACGGATACCATTAAAAAAATAACAAATGTTAGATGTATAAATTGTTATTTAAGTTTCTTGACACAGTTTAACCATAGTTTAACCAGAAGACTTCTTCATCGTTTTGTTGGAAAGAAATCAACTGGTGCGCATTTTAAAACGCATGGTAACCTTTCGCGGTCCGATGCTGGTTCACTATTTGTTTTCCAACGTCGGGTAGCCGCTAATGCTTCGATATAGACTAGCTGTAGGCAAGCCGTCGTTGGCTTGCCAGCTCAAATCAGCATTAGGTTCACTCTTGTTATGCCGACGTTGGTGCGCCATGCAAAGCCCGCTATTGGCCCATCTATATTTAACCAGCGCCGCTAACAGCCCTTAACTACCTTTCTCAGTTGGTAGATGGCTTAAGTACCTTAGATTGCTTAAGTACTGTAAGTTATTTTAACTTCTAAAGGTCCTTTTTTTATGTTTTTCCTTGCGTTACTTTTAAAACTTTAAAAGTTGTCTTTACTTTTAAAAAAAAATTTTTAGGGGTATTGTGGGTTATCCTCCTCCGTGATATATATATATATATATATAATATATATATATATATATATATATATATATATATATATATATATATATATATATATTTTAAATATTCTTATAAATAAGACAATTTTTTCAATTTTTGTTAAAATCATTTATTTTATAAATACATGTTTCGACTATATCATAGCCATCATCAGTTAAAATATATTAAAATGTTTAAATCAAAGTAGTAAAATTAAGTTAAATTAATAGAGACCTTATAATATAAAGTACAATAAAAATGCAATTAAATAATGTAACAAATGTTTTAAAAAGATAAAAGAACCGGTAATTTTAAAAGGAACTAGATTGAAATTATCATTTTTACATGTTTCATTTGTTTATTAATAGTGGGTTTTTTCCACTCTATGTACATGCTTTCTTTATAAATGTGTGAGTTTTTATCCCTTTTTTAGTGCTCCATTATTCGTGTCTTTAAATGGCGAGTAGTTTCGCCAATATAACAGGATTTACAGCCTGCACATTCAAATTTATAGACAACAAATGAATTAAAGTCTGTAGGAAAGGGATCTTTTGCGGAAAAAAATTTTGAAATTATTAAAGAAAGTAAAAACCTATCTTACGGTAACTGATTTACAATATCTTTTAATGATTGCGTTTAGTTTTTGTTTAGTTAAATCAGATCATTTTTCAATATAAGGAAGTTTAAAATATTGATAACTTTGTAGCTTTTCCGAACGTGATGAAGTGTCGATATTGGTGTTGTTAATATATAAGCTATGGATTTTCTTAATCAACCAAGACGGGTACAAGTTGCGTTTTAGAACTTTTAAAAGATCGTTAATATCATAACAAAGACCGAGACTAGTGTTGTTTATTTTATAAGCTCTATCGATTAAACATTTAACCAGACTAACTTTGTATGAAAATGAAGTAAAACTAAAAAAGTTTGTGTAGAGTCCCGAGAAAGTTTTCTTATTAAAAACAGTGGTAATTGTGGAATTGTTTGTTTTATTTAGAGTTAGGTCCAAAAATAATATTTTTGATTGAATTTCTTTTTTCATAATAAAATTAATAGAATTATGTTTATTATTAATATACTCCAAAAATAAATCGGCGTAATTTTCGGAAGTGAAAGCAGCCAAAAAATGTCATCTTCATGCCTTATAAAAAAAGCTGGTTTTTCTCTGTTATATGATTTGAGCCATTTATCTTCAAAATTTCCCATGAAAAGATTAGCAAGAACAAGTGCTAAGGGAGAACCCATAACAACACCTCAATGTGGTCATAAATTTGTCCTTTGAAAAGAAAATGAATTTGAGATGTTGCAAAATTGAAGAGTTTTTTTAAATTACTTTTACTAATTTTAAGATTAACTTTACTATTTATAATGCTATTGATGGCAATATCTATTGTTTCTTGTAGTGGAATATTGGTGTATAAACTTGTAATATTGTAAGATACTAAGAAATGTTTATGAAGGTTAGCTTGGTTTATTTCTTTAGAAAAGATAAAAGAATCTTTAGTGCAAAATTCCGATGGTATTAGTGGAGATAGTAGTTCTCTAAGAAATTTAGTTAATTGATAATTATAAGTACCAATGGATGGTGCGATAGGTCTATTATTTAATGCATTTTTATTGTATTTTTTATTATAAGGTCTTTATTCATTTGATTTAATTTTACTAACTTGATTTAAGCATTTAAATATATTTTAACTGATGATAGCTATGATATAGTGAAACATGTATTTATAAAATAAATGATTTTAACAAAAATTTAAAAAATTGTCTTACTTATAAGAATATTTAATCATTTTGTGCTGAAGAGAAACTTTGGAAATAAATATATATATACATACATATAAATATATATATATATATATATATATATATATATATATATATATATATATATATATATATATATATATATATATATATATATATATATATATATATATATATATATATAGCTATTGATGCTGATTTTTTGAGTAATCAATCTAGCTCTGCAAAAAAGTGTTCGATAAAGATAGCAATAAAAAGCTTTTTGTTTTGTTTGAGTGGTGAAACATAAAAGTGGTGAAACATAAGAGTGGTGGAATATTAGATTAGTGGAATATTAGAGTGGTGGGACTTTTTTTATTGTTTTTTTTTTTAAAGTTTTTTTTTTTAATAATGTATTATGATATCATGTTCCAATAGTTTATGGGTGAGGTCTGTTTATGCTTCACCAAATACTACTGAAAGCCGTAAACCATAGTAGCAAAAGGTTTAATGTAATCGCTCATGCTATCATTAGGTTTTAAGAAATAGACTATCAATTTTCTGCTATTAAGAACTTTTTTTCTGAACTTGAAATAAACTTAATGAGCTTAAAATGTTTATTGTCTTTTCCCAACTCAACAAAAAGATTATTCAATGATTAAGCTTAAGATCTGATTGAGGACGTAAAAGTGCTTTTATATTACTTTGAGAGACCTTGTAATCTCTTACAAAATTACCAAAACCCAAATATCAGAAAAACGAAAATTAAAAAAATAAGATTTTTGACTAAATGCAGAGTTATTATGACATTACTATCAGAAATAATATATTAGAGCAACACTTATGTAATAAAAAAAGTTATTTATGCTCCCCTGTTCGATTTTGCCCCTAAAAAGCTAACAGCGCACTGGTCTAAAAAACAAAAAAATTATAAGCTATTTAATGCAATCCCTTCTTTCGGATAAAGAAATTTCTGCAACTTATTTTTAAAGACCTGATAAGCAATACTTTAATGAAATAATGTTAATTCGTAAGAACTCAAAACCCTCCAAAATACATTGAGTTATGTCATGATAACGAGTCACGAGTCTCGAGTATATTCAGAGATTTGAGTCACGAGTGCCCAAAACAAACTTATTGGAAGTGATATTTTTAAAAAGGTTTACATTCGATTGTCATTCATTCGATGATGGTCGCAATACTGTATTCACATTTTTGAAGACGTGTTTCAATATTACATTTTGTAGCTCATTTTTTCAAAATTAATTTTATTTAAATGCTTATTAAAATGTAGTTCCATTCTAAAAAATTTAAGGTTTAAAAACCATAATTTTTTAAAGGGGAGAAGTGGGGACTTTTTTTTTAAAGGGGAGAAGTGGGGACTTTTTTTTTAAAGGGGAGAAGTGGGGAAGATATTTATTGCGCTTTTTATCCTTACCAGTTACGTCATATTTCAAAAAAAAAAGAGCTACAAAATGTAAAAACTGTTTTAATAAGGAGATTTCTGCTTTCAATAGATAAAGTTTGAACTTTTATGGTCATGATTTTAAAACACTATAAGACTATTTTATGAATTTAAAAATTTATCGATGAATATAAATTTAGTTGAGAATAGTAAAAAAAAATTTTTATCAACTTGTTGCCCTCACGTTTGGGGCAGTTGTGGTCAAAATTTTTGGGCTTTTTTTTCACAGACTCCAATCATCGCAATTTTTAAAACAAAATTGTTGTTGATTGTCATTATATTACTCCTTGTGTTACTTTTTTACTTTTGTTATACTTGCTGTTTATATTAATGGTAATATTATGATTATCTTTATCTTTTTTATTAATAATATTCCTATTGTTTTTTCTATTAATATTATAACTGCTGTTGCAGTAATATTGTTATTTTAGTACAATCTCTGTAACTGGAATCTCCTTAATTCGAAAATCTTCATATTTCGATTAAATGCTAAAGCTGAAATATGAATAAAAAAAGTAATAATTTATATTATTTCCCAGCGAATTTGGTTGTAGAGTTTACTTGAAAGTAAAATATGTAATTCAAATGATAAAAATCTTATTTGCAAAAAGAAAAAGCAAATCGGTGGAAATTTAAAAAAAATTATATTTAAAAAAAAAATTTTAATTTTTTTTTTAAAATAGAATTTTTTTAAATACTATCAAAATTTTTTTTAATTTTTTGATAGGATTTTTTAAAAAATCCTATTAAAACTTGCATAACAAGTTGTGTTGCAGTATAAATCGAACTGGGACAGACGAGTTTAGCGTAAGTTTATAAGGCCAGTTAGATGTATGATTTTCGAAGCAGCTTACTCATTATTTACAACGGCCATTGAATCGTTAACGACTGTAATAATTGCAAAACTTTTAAAAAAATCAGAAGCGATATTTCGCATCAAAAAAAAGAAATTCTTTTTTAATAAGCGGAGATAGTCTTGTTAGAAAAATATTTAACACTATTGACTCATGTTGTGATTCCCGCTAGCACTTTATATACTTATTACACAATGTAACAAAAAAAAAAAAAATTTCTGTTTATCAAAGTTTTTTGATGTTTCTTAATTAATTTGAGTATGCTGAGTCTGAATATGACATTGGATTTTTTATTGCATCAATCGTTTGGTCGTAAAAAAAAAAAAATCAATTAAACATATAATTAATATAAATCGTTTTGCATTAGATTCTACTTTAGTCAATATAAAACATTTACTAATTCAAAAGTGTTATGTTATGTTACAAAACTTCATGTTACATCATGTTTCTTACATATATTACATAATGTTACATTATATTGTATTGTAACAGTCTCTCACAATCTCAAAAAACACTAAAAGTGAACAGTAGAACGAGGTTTTCTTTTATGAAGTTTCTCGTCATCGCGTATCAAACACCAGATGTAGTCACCCATCATAGCTGCATCCCATCTGCCCTGGTATCTTTTCTCCATTGCAAGAATATCCTGATGGAAACGTTCCCCGTGCTCTTCACTCACATCACCCAAATTTGGTCTGAAAAATTCCAAGTGTGAATGCAGGTAATGCAGCTTTATTGACATTCTGCATTTCATATCTGCGTACCGTACAATTAAGTTTTCCACTATCTCTTTGTAGTTATCACTCTTATTGTTGCCTAAAAAGCTATGAACAACATGTCTAAATGCAGTCCATGCTTCTTTTTCAACAGCAGACATTTTGTCCTCAAGCTCCTTACATGCCAACATAACTTTAATCTGTGGACCAACGAATATACCTGCTGAAATTTTTGCATCTGACACCTTTGGAAACATCTGCCGAATATGCTGGAATGCTGCACTATCTGGGTTTAATGCTTTGACAAATTGTTTGATAAGACCAAGTTTAATGTGAAGGGGTGGTAGTAAGATCTTTTCAACAGGTATCAGAGATTGATTAATAACATTGTGCAAACCAGGCTGTAAATGTTCTCTCACTGGCCACTCACGTCTTGTGAAGTGCTGGTTTGCAGCCCTGCTATCCCATAAACAAAGAAAACACGAGTACTTTGTGTATCCTCCTTGCAGACCGAGAAGAAATGCTAGCATCTTAAAGTCTCCACATACATCCCACTTGTAACTGTCGTAGTTGATTTTCTCAAGCAACAACTTCACGTTCTTATAGTCTTCCTTTAGATGAACGGAATGAGCTACTGGAATCGAAGGAAATCGGTTTCCGTTATGGAGCAAAACTGCCTTTAGACTTCTTGTTGAGCTGTCAATGAATAATCTCCACTCTTCAGGATTGTGAACAATGCCAATGTCATTGAAAAGACCACGAACGTCATGACAATAGCACAGTGATTCTGATACTACATAAAAGTATGCGAATGTTTCATGTCTTTTTCGGTATTTCGAGGTTCTGCAGCTTGGATCTAATAAATTCCATTCTTTCAAACGTGATGTCAGAAGTTCTGCATTTGATTTAGTGAGACCTAAATCTCGTACTAAGTCATCAAGTTCTTGTTGGATAGGGAAATGAGGTGAATCATTCGGTTCCCTGAAATCACAGTCATCATTGAGTTCATCCGGTGAGTCTACTTCAGAATGATATGCAGCTGCTTCTTCGGATTGAGGTGGAGTAGGAACAGGCAATTCATCACTGTGTGGAACTGGTCCAATAGAAGATGGTGTACTTGGATAAACTAGAGTCAGCCTATCTTTCGGTTTTTTATACTTTGAAATGTCAACAATGCAGAAAAAGCAGTCATCATGATGGTTCGTCGGTTCTCTCCATATTCTCGGAATCGCAAAGGGCATTGACTTTCGGATTCCACGCAGCCATCCTTCCAGAGTTGATCTGCAGCTACCACAACTGTAGTGTGGTGCCCACGATTTGTCCTGATCTCCCATAGCCATGCCAAAATAAGCATGATATGCAGTAAAGAATTTTGTACCACTGACAATCTTATGTTTAGCTTGTGTTGGACTAATATAGTAACCACAAACATAACAGAATGAGTCAGGACAAAGCTTGCAGGATCTACTAGACATATTCACCACTTCATGTAACAGTTGTAATTAGTTAAACTGAAAATAAACACACGAATATAGTTAAAATCAGCATATATATATAATGTTTTAATTGCATTACACATATACGAAAACTCCGAAATATACTTTATGCTTTTTCTCAGGAAATCTTGATGATAGAGAAAAACCAATGGTACCACTGAAATCAGCATACAAAAATTATGTAAGAAACATTAAAAAATTAACATAAACAAAAATGTTGTTACATGGTGTTATCATGCTGATGTTTGTTGTAAACAGTTTCTTATTTATAACTTTTTTGCCATTTATTTTTAAAAGTTAGGAAGTAAAAAAGCTAAAAATGAATATTCACATAATATATTTTGTTATCGTTTAAAATTGTTTACAAAGTTAATGTTAGCAAACTTATTTACCTTTAACTTTAAAAATTAATCCATTTTATAAACTATTGAAAGCAGACAGAAATTTCAATCTTTTTATTAAAACAGTTTTTATATTTTTGCATTTTATTTTTTATAAAAATAATCTCATTTAAATGCTTATTAAAATGTAGTTCCCTGTCATACATAGCTGTCATACATAGCTGTCATACATAGCTGTTATACATAGCTGTCATACATAGCTGTCATACATAGCTGTCTTACATAGTTGTCTTACATAGCTGTCTTACATATTCTTCTAGTAAATAGCGATCTTGATTGCTATGATTGGTCGCAAGTTAGTTACTAGCGATCCACGTGTATATAGCAATCCACGTGTGCGTAACAGTAAAGACAGCAGTTTGGCAATTGCTGTCTTTATTGTTACACTATCATTAGCTAGTCGCTAGCTTTTACAGCTAGCTAGTTGCTATTTTATATGGATAGCGATTCTCGGGGCCACATCGCTGTCTTTATCGTTACAAATGTCGCTGGTTGTCGCTAGCTAATTTTCCACCTAGATATTCTTTTTTCTAACTTGGTCATACAACTGACGTATCTAGACTAGTGTAGTTAGCTACTAACTAACAAACAAACTTTAGTATAACAGTCACTAGAGTTAGTCACAGAAATCCTCGGGCATTCTCCCGTCCAATTTAAAACCTTGGCATCCGTAAATTTGATTTATTTGATACTAATGGGATAAAAAATTGGATTTTGTAGGGACAAGCGTAATGTATATAGTCTTCATACATAGATCAAATTATTTAGCTATAGGCGCAATGAATGTACATATATTCAGGATTTAGGTTTGGGCAGGATGTCTGGTAATAAGAAGATTTTTTTACATTCAGGGTCTTTAATGACAGTCAGTATAACGCAATTTTTATTTTTATAAAGTTTAATGCATCACAATGGATTGACTAACCAGGTTGATTTTATATTAGACAGCGAAAGATGCCTTGAAGAAGTTTTGATAGTTGACTAAGACATTGGCATATATTTACAGTACGTTTCTCTACGGTTAAAAGTTTCATGAAATAAGTGGTAAGATATTACAAAATACAAGTTAAGTGTGAGCAAAATACTAGTTAAGTGTGTTAAATCAAGAAAGTTGCCATATGATGCAAGGCAATAGATAGCCAACATTTAAATGCAATATTTTGGTGGATATTTTTAAAGTGAATGTCCAACTTTAGTTGATTCTGTGATATAGCCTTAAGTAGTTTTAGTACAAGTTGTGTTTCTAACTTACTGCCAGCAGCAATAATTGATCGGGGGCCGTATTCTCATATATCCGTTAAGCTTAACGGAGCTTTTGTCTGAAATTTCATTACAATATTTCTAAGTAAAGAAATGACGAATATTTATTTTTTTTTTGTCTTTTTTTTTAGGTACCCCAAGAAGTCCTAACGGTCTTGTCACAGAGCACCACGGAAGTGCGTTTAACCAGGAAGTTCACGCCTCCTTCCTTACCGTGACGCGGTATATAAATTCGTTAAAATAAAACTTATACAAAAAAAAAACATTATGTTTAAAAAATTATAATTTTAAATAAATTTTTTATTAATGTAATTTAAAAGAAATTTTTGACCAACGCTCCGTTAAGCTTAATGGAGAGATGAGAATACGGCCCCAGCCTAACAAATTAATTTATCCGTTAATTGTCAATAATATTGTGATCGCATGATGTAATAGTACTATTGGCGTTCATGTTCAAAATTTTAGATTTTTTGATTTTTTGATTTCACTTTTAGATTTTTTGAGTATCGAAATTCCGTAGACTACCAGAAAAAAATTTAACCAAGCCTCTACGGAACTCCACTTGAGATAAAAAGCAAATTGAGAACTTTTACCCGAGGAAATGCATTAACCACTACTTTGGCGCAACCTTCGGCAGCGCTGCAAAACAGTGAGATGAGGCGGTATTTCCCATTGCTTTTTGTAATCAGAATGACGTTAGGTTTTTTCAGGTAAATGGAAACTTGAATGAACTTGAAAGTTAAATGAACCTTGGCTAAAAATGGCATTATAATTTACCTAAACTGCAGTATCAGGTTAAAATATTTTCTTAGAAAAATCAGAGAAGTTTGTAATACAGATCTAAAGTACTTACTTACCGTCTTTAAAAAAAAGGCTTAAAATTTGTAGGGAAACAAAAACCTTTAGTCGTTGTATGTACTCCCGTGCGCCTATCCTTAAAAATCAATGAATAATGCTGTCAATTAAGAAATCGAGCCTATGGCATGTAGATTACGCGCCGATTTACTATAATTCGCCGGGTTAAGCATTGCTATAGTTTGTTAAGTTTTTTTCTTTAAATTCATTTTTTTTATCAATTCAAGTGAATTTATCTTTGAATGCAAGTTTAATAAACTTAGCAAATGCGTTTCATGCAATGGCTCAAATGACTGATGTCCTTATAGCAAAAATTGTTCTTGGTAAGAATTAAAATTTGAAATGACTGATAAAAATAAATACATTTTTACTGCGTTTTAAATGTGGTAGTTTTCAAATATGTTGAAAGCAATGTCAGCAATTATTAAAGGTAGAATACTTTAGGCATCCCCTTAAATATGGTAAAAGGTCTTGCACTAAAACTATTGAAAATCACACTCTAAAGTAATTTATTTACATTAAGAAATATTTTATTGAAAACTATACCATAATTCTAACTTTAAGGCTTATTTTTATTAAAAGTCAAAGCCTAATCTAAGTTAATCAGTTTGTAGAATGGTTTAAACAAATATTTGTTTCACATATATCTTATCTTTATCTAACTTAAAGTGAGATGAGTATTGATTACAACACATTCATCTGATTAAAAACTATATTCTGATTAAAAATCACGGAAAAACAGTTCTGAATATTATACAAATATACTCTAATTAAAAGTTAACATTTGAATTGATTTTCTGACTGAATTTAAAGCTTTTTTTTGTCAAAATCTATCTCTTTCTTTAAATTTTAAAATTTCTGTTTATACATTAAAAGTTCTTTTTATACATTAAAAAAAGTTGGTTGGTGTATAAAATTATAAATTTTTTTTTTGATATTAATTTGATAAATTTAAAAAAATTTAATAAATTATGTTCTAAAAACTTATTTTAATATGTAAAAGCTTGTTTTAATAAATAAATAATAAAAAAAAACTGTAATAAATCTATGAATGATAAAACTGTCAATATAAGTATAAACATGCATTAGTGGTATAGTAGTAGTGCACTTGCTTTATAAGCAAGAAGTTCCAAGTTTGATCCCAACCACGTCCTTGGTAGTATTGCACTTAATTTGCAAGATTTGTATTTCGGAGTAAAAGAGTTGAGAGAGGTATTATTTGCCAACAAAACAAATAAAGTGTTAATAACCTATGCATATAGCAAATAATTTGAGTGCTTTCTATGATTGAATAAAATAAGTAAACTTTAAAAAGTTTGTTTTTGGGTTGTGATTCTAATAATGTATATAATATATTAATTCATATCATAAGAAAGGTTGACATTTAACATACATTTTTGCTAGTGGGTTTATAAAAACTCGTAAAGTTTGTGGGTTTATAAAAACTCGTAAAATTGTGCTTGTATTATTAATCAAAAAAAACATAATGTAAGGTAGCAAAATCTAGATATGAGACATAGTTAAAATAAGTCTCAAATATAGATTTTTTTAACGTTAAGTTATGTTTCAGTTTACACATAAGAAAAGTTGCATTTAAAAGTTGCACTTTTTTAAGTTTAAATAAAATAATTGAGACATAACTTTGCGAATTGAAACTTTTTTTTTTTCTTTTTTGTGACAAATTAGTTTAAATACCGTAACTCATGAGTTATGGTATTTAACAAAATTGTTTTATTAACAATATTATTTACATATTTGATTATATATGTATTTGATTATTGAAAACCCAATAACACGTTTGTCAAAAATATCGTAATTTAAAAAAATTTAAAAAATGTTAACTCACGCTTGTGGGTTAGTTTTTAAAAAAGACTTGTTAAAGGTGAATACAACATTAAAGCTTTAAAAGTTACATAACAAAAAACAAATTAAAAAAAGTACCTTTAAAAGTTAAAATAACTTACAGTACCTAAGCAGTTTAATTAGATTGCTTAAGTACCATAAGTTATTTTAACTTTTAAAGGTACTTAAAAAAAAAATAGAAGTTAATTTTTAACCCATTTGGGACCAAATTTTTTTTTTGTAAATTTTTTTAATTTTATATTAGAAGCCACATATGTGAACACAGGAAAAAATATATTTTCGCAAAACAAGAGTATTGATAATGTCTTCAAAGGATATTAACAAATGTTCCCATTTAGGAACGCTGGTCTTTATAGCAAGTAAATAAAATTAACCGAATTAGCAAAACATCAAATTTTTAATTGCTCCCATTTGGGAATGCTGGATCAATATGGGTTAAAATTGTGTTCAGAGCTATTTTTCGCCTTCTTGCTATAAATTCCAGAGGCACCTGATTTTTTCCAGATATTATTTTTCCTAAACGTTATTACCTAATAAGTTTTATATAGTCAGATATAAAAAAATATGAAGTATGAATTAATAAAAAGTTAAAAAAATAACTTTAATATAATTATTTCAACAATATAAAAAAAATGTCCTAAAATATTATATAAATATTTATTATAAGATTATATAAGTAATAAAAATTTTATTGTTTATTATTTAAAATAAAGCTATTTAAAATAAGATAAAGTTGAAATGAAATAAAGTTATTTAAAATGTCATATTCAACAAAAAAGGTGAAAAAAATTTTTTTATGCTTTGTCTGCACTTGATCAAAATATTTCAGTCCTACTTATAAACATAAACAAGCATTTTTTAGGTTTATGTTTATAAGTAGGACCAGCTGGTAGACCCCAAGTATATTCTCTATAAGATAATATTGGATTAAATAGATTTTAATTATGCTATTCAAATAATTTTGTACTAAAATAAAGGTTTACACTAAACAAAAACGTTATAACAAAATGTTTTTTATTTTTTATTAAAAAAAAAATAAACAATAGAATAGGTCTTTAATAGATCGTCACATGAAAATTATAAGGTTTTATCTGACATTTTTTTTGTTGTGAAATGTTGAATTTACGTTGAAAATACGTTGTTTATGTTATTTTTGTTTCATAATTAAACTTATAATATTATCTATATAACTTTTAAGTTGTTTGTTTTTTTGTTATTAATTGTTAATAAAAACTTTCATTGATGAATTCTTACAACATAAAAAAAAGACAGATAGAACCCTATAATTCTTATGCAATAAGATAATAATTTTATTAGTTTATGATGTAGTTCTTAATTTTTCATCATTTGGATTTTTCAAATGTTGTTCTTCATTTTTATTAGGTTACTTAACTAGTCAGAAACTTTCTAAAACTATTGATTCTTTTCTTGGTGAAAGCGAATTCCTTAATACCACCAATATAGACAATAACAAAGAAAGAATTTTAAATCAGCTTGAGGTATAATTTTTTGTATAATAATAATACTTATAAAAAGTATATATTTATGTCAATACATCGTAATACCAACATTACAATAAATTTAAGTTAACATAATCATGGCTTTTAATATAGACATATGCAAGTCATAGCTTTTAACATAGGTGTATGCAAGTCATGACTTTTAATATAGACATGTAAGTTATAGCTTTAATAAAGACACAATTATTAGAATGTCTTTTTAACATAGACATATTTACAATTGTTATACCATTTTCATACAATTATACTTTGATTTGTCGAGCTTAAAGCTTTGTTTTTTAAACATTAGGCTTTACAATTTATATGTGCTAAGTTTGCAATTGGTAAATGATGCTACTTTTAGCTTGGCTAAACCTATTTTGTAAAGAAAATTAAAATTGATTAAGAATGCGTTTTATGTGATGTTTAAGTTATGCTAAGTTTGTTTATAAAATGCTAAGTTAGTTTAGTATTGTATTTTAACCTCAATTGTTTAAAGCATTTTTAATCTTTAGACCTTGATTAACGGGAGTGAACTATTCATATTAAACAATATTTTTTATTAAATAACAGATACTAATAAAAATATATGTTCTTATCTGATTTTTTTAAATTGATATTTATTATTCATTCAAACAAGTTTTTTTTATCATCAATATTCAGTAACTACTAAAATACATTTAAACAGTTCAATAATTTTGATAAGTTATAAAACTAATTATCATTTAATATTGATTTTAGTTTAATAATTATTATTGCGTTCAGTTTTCATTTACCTGAGTTTGATAATTTGCAACACAAAATTTATTTTACAGTAAATAAATTTAATAATAAAAGTTAATTAACATTAAATAAATTTTAATAATTTACTTAAAGCGATCATTATTTTTGCTAAACTATGTAAAATGATTTTTAAATGTAAAATATGAAATACAAGAAATAAGTTTTTATTTTCGGGAGAAATATTAAAAAAATATTTTTGCTATTTTTGAAACAGAAATATTGAACTTACTTTAAACTTTATTGTTGAAACAGAAATATTGAACTGTTTTGTGTTGGGTGAATTTACTATTACAAAGTTATTATTTTTTTTAATTGTACCCTTTTATTTTGCTCTTTTATTAAATTTTTGTTTTTCTTTTTTGTATATTTTTGAATATCATTCAAGCCTTCCAAGTAGAGACTTGCGATTTTTCGTCTTGTATGTCCACGCATGAGTATTTTATTATAGACAACTTAGTCATGGCAGTTTGCCAGTTTTATTATATTAAGTGTTGCAGGAAAAAGTTTCAAAAACAAAGAAAGCAAAACTAACAAAATTAAATAAACTAGAAGAAGAAATTAAATAAAATAGAAGGGAAAAAAATATTTTCAATAATTTGTGTACTGTTTTTATTTTTATTTCTTTAGAGTGGTTGCAGCAATGAAATTAGCTAAGGCAAAGCAAAAAGAAAACAACAGTTTTAAGTTGACATTAAAAAGAGTGATTTTCCTATATTTTATTTGTTTTTGTTTTTTGAAAGAGAAAAGCAAAGATATAAATTGTCATCTGTTTGTAAAATATATTTGTATAATTTTAATGTAACTAGTATATATTGTTCCTATAAGAAAACATCTATGTAATGCATACGTATACTTTTATGTATAACTTTTTGTTTTATATAATTATATTTATTTGCTCTAAAGTATACACATGTTTAACTTATTTGGACAAGGCGTTAACTTCATACACGGAATGTCAGTGGTTCAATTCCAACAACTGTCCAACTTTTTTTGTTTTTCTTTTAAATACCACTGGTCATATATTTGCTTTGTAACCATTTATGTTTTCTTATTTTTATGTAAAAAATATTTTTGTTGTATGTTGTAATGATGATGTTGATTTTGTTGTATGATGTAAATGATATACATCTCATGACATTCAGATTTCTTTAAATACCATTTAAGCTTTTCAGTGAATTTTCTAAGTAAGGCACACACATATATGTAATAGTTTTAAGCTTCAATTAGGCAATGCCGCCTAAACATTTTTGACATTGTTTCATAATTTTTTTTTTTCCCATTTTTATTTGACAATTGTTTCATATTATTTTCTTTTCCTGTACGTTTTTTATCCCCAATATTTGAGCATTGACATGTTTCTTTTTAACATTTGGAAAAAAAAAAAATTAAGAAGATTGGGTTTCGAACCACTGGCATTCGGTTTATGAAGGTAACGCTTAATCCAAATAAGCTAATGAGTATAATTGTATAATACAAAAAGTTATACATAAAAGTATGCGCATGCATAACATAGACGTTTTAAAAACGAACAAATAAAATGTAGGAAAATCATTCTATTTAATGCCAACTTAATTTTTTATTTTTTTTAATTTTGCTTTGGCTTATCTAATTTTGTTGCTGAAAATAACAATCACTCTAAAGAAACAACAATAAAAACAGTACACAAACTATTAAAATTATTAATTTCCTTTTATTTTTTTCTATTTTAATTTATTTTAGTTTTCTATTTTGTTAGTTTTGCTTTTTTTGTTTTTGAAACTTAGTTTTTTCTGCAATGATTATTGTAATAAAATTTACGGCAAACAGCCGTAACCAAGTTGTCTGAAATAAAATACTCACTTGTGGTCGTTCAAGACAAAAATTCGCATTCATGTCCTGGAAAGGTTTGTTATTTGTTCTTTTGTTAAATTTTTTTTCTATTTTGTATATTTCTAAGTTGGGTTTTTGTTTTGTCATTAGGATCTAAATCTTCTTCCAAGTCTTGAAGACATATTGAATGATTATTTCGCCTACAACCAAACGAGTAATAATAATTCTTAGTTGATTTGAATATAATTTTAAAAATATCAGTTAATACTTTATTGTGATTATTTATTTATTTTTGTATTATTATTTAAGACTAATAATATTAGCAAGATTACCAAGAAATGCTTCAATTATGTTAAATCATTAATAACTAGCAACTAACAAGTCACTAGACATTTATTTAAACAAACGTCACATGTTTGACATGGTTCGACATATCAACAGGCAAATGCAAAAATCGTTTTAGAAATTATCTAAAACAATAGTTTAAATTCTTAAAATTTAGGTTATTTGTAATAAACATATTGTAACATTGCTCTAAAACTAGGTGAGCAGAAACAGTAGGACCAATAAAAACAAGGTTTTCTTTAGTAACAAATATATCTTCATGTTTAATCATTCACACAAAAATTTAAAAGATAAATAAGAATTATGAAAATTTTAACTTAAAATACTCATCGGTCTTATTTATCTTTAAAAGATAAATAAGAATTATGAAAATTTAACTTAAAATACTCATCGGTTGAGAAAGTCATCTGAAATAATGCTAACTTTTAGTGATAATCAGGATCTAAACATTTTTGTCATATAATATTTCAATTTTTTTTTCCTGATTTTGATAGTAAGATTTTTCTAAAATTTAGAAACCTTTATAGATTTTTATCAAGGAATTCAAAAATAGCACTCTATTGACTTGATAATCTCAAGAGATGCCTCATTTATTCAATTTTATTCAAGAATATTGACTTTAAATTACTGATATTTAGATATTTAGAGAATGAACTAAACTAAACTTTCACCCAGGGATTATCACCAATAATCCCTGAGGGAAAATTTATTTTTATATAATTACTTTTTCTTAAGACTACTGAAGAAACTAAAAGAAAAAAACTCTCTAATACTTAATCAAGTTATGTTTAAAATAATTTTTTTTTTCAGAATTTTAAAAACATAAATTTTGTAACAAGAAATTAAAGTTTCTTTCTTTTTAAGGATCAAATGGTTTAAATTTTTTAAATTTTGTAATTAACTACTTTTATTTAAATCTAAATTAGATATGCTGTGCATGTGATATGATATTGCTGTGGGCATAAAAATAAGGCATATAACTTTAGAGTTGCTTATACACTGTTGTATAAAATTGAAATATTGCTTAATGTCATGACCCAGAAAAATCCTTGGGGGGGTGCAATAGTACTATCATTGACAACCCTCGGAATTAGGGTCGGCATTCGTCAATGCCGACCTAACTGCCGACTTGAAAGTGTTTGAGGTCGTCAAAAAATTGCCGACCTCGTTTCTATGTTTTATGGTAAGACCTTTGTATCAAATAATTTTTGCCGACCTGATGCCGACCTCTAAAAGATTAAAGTCAGCAAATTATTGGCGACCTTATTTTTCCTAATTCCGAGAGTTGCATTGATGGTTACTGGGATATAAGTTCCTAAATCTGGTTACACCATCCGTGAAAGAAAATAAATTTTCAAGTTTTGCATAAATTTGCGTCAAATACATATTTGATAAGCAACTAACTATTAAATACAAAGTTGATATCTCCAAAACATCCA
Source organism: Hydra vulgaris (assembly GCF_038396675.1). Taxonomy (NCBI): domain Eukaryota; kingdom Metazoa; phylum Cnidaria; class Hydrozoa; order Anthoathecata; family Hydridae; genus Hydra; species Hydra vulgaris. The sequence continues at coordinate 42,510,906 of NC_088922.1, forward strand.
CATTCTTCAAAAGCTTCCTGCACTTATTTTTAGCCAGTTGTCCACCATGAAATGAAACTGCTGCTGTTGAATATGAAATTATGCCAGTCATTCAGGAGCATGTGTTTAAATCTTTAAGAGAATTTGTAGATGGTGATTTATGACAGGGATGTCCACCCTTTTTACAGTAAGGGCCATTAATTCGTTTCAAAATCAACTTGAGGGCCACAAACATAAAATACCCAAAATAAAAATTATTAAATTTGAAGTTTTTATTTAAATTTAAATAAACAGTTACACTCATAGTTAAGGTTCAAAGTGAAGTTATACAAAAGTTCGATCAATGTGAAACTTGACACTGTTTTTTTTTTGCATAAATGATCTATGTCTGCTTTTATATTTGATGATGCAATTTGAAGGGTATTAGTAAGGTGTTCATCTGTCAATCTATTTCTCTGTTCTGTTTTTACATGCTTCATTTTTGAGAATAACTGTTCGCAGTTGTATGTGCTTCCAAAAAGTGAAAAATATTTAATAGCATGTCTGCACAAATGAGGAAAAACTTCAATGCTCATGTATTTTTTATAAAATTCTAACAATTCTACTTCTTTGTAGGCTTCTTTAAGATCTTTATTGTTTTGCAATTCTATTAATTCCATTTGAAATTCATTTCTAACTATCTCAGCTTTGATGGAAAATGGATGCGCAAATAAGTCTAACTCATTTTTTTCCTTTTTAAAATCACAGAATCTTGTGTCAAATTCATCAATTAATTTTAAAATAAGAGTACAATATCTTTCAGAGTCAGTTGTATAATATTTCTTTCTGATAATGCCTTGAAATGGACAAGTACTTTAGAACTTATTTATTGTTTCAGAAGTTTTAATTTTAAAACAAATGTTTCTACATTTTCAAACAATTTACTAATAAGTTGATCTTTACCCTGCAACTTAACTTAAGATTTAATTCCATTAACATATGAGTCATGTCAATCAAAAATGCCAAATCATTCAGACAGTCAATATTTTCAAGCAAGCTTGTGTCTTTCCCTTTAATTTTTAGAAACAGCACTATTTCAGGTAATAGTATCCAAAATCTTTTCAGAGTAGCAGCTCGACTAAGCCATCTAACCTGGCTGAAATAAATTACATCTTCAGCCTCACTACCACAACCTTCAAGTAATTGTTTGAACTGTCTGTTATTAAGGCCATGACTTCTTATAAAGTTAACAGTATGAATAACAAGTTCCATAACATTCTTCATCTCCAATACTTTTGCACATAACTGCTCTTGGTGTATAATGCAGTGATATGAAATAATTTCATGATTAATGGATTTCTTAAGTAATGCAATAAATCCAATATTTTTTCCTGTTAGTGCACTTGCTCCATCTGTAGTGACACCACAGAGTTTCTTTTCTGGTAATTCAAATTTCACCAATGTTTTTTTCACTTCAGAGAGAATATATTCTCCTCTTGTTGTGTCCTTCATATGATTAATATCTAACAGTTCTTCAATTACTTCAAAGTTACTAGTTATACCTCTAATAAAAATGGCTAGCTGAGCAGTATCACCTCTGTCTGTTGATTCATCCAGTGCCAGACTATAGGCTTCACATTTATTTAATTTTTCTTTTAATGATAATTCAATATTTTTTGATAGATCTTCAACTCTTCTAGCAATAGTCTGGTGTGAGAGGCTAAGATCTTCAACAGTAGGTGTTTTTTCAGGACATATCTCTTTACAAAATATTTTTAAACAGTTTTTTAATAAATCTCCAGTACAAAAAGATTTACCACTTTTTGCAATAACTTCTGCCATTAAAAAACTTATTTTGGTAGCACTGTAAGAGCTAATCACTTTAGTTTTCATCACTGATTGTTGTGCAAGAAAAGTTTTCTTCAACAATTCAATCTTATCAATTCGAAATTGGCCTTTAAATTTGTCATAACTTACAGCATGATTTGTAGTGTAGTGCCTGTTCACATTATAACTTTTACACACGGCAATTTTCTCCAAACAAATTAGACATATAATAGAATTACTTTGTTCATGTACAAAATAGTCAGTTGTCCAAGAAGGATTAAATACACGACCCCCATGACCGCTTTCAGTATCACATCTATATCTTTTAGCTGAAGCCATCTTTATTAAATATATAAAAATAATGTTTTTTCTTTAGCGCCCGTTTTATTATTTCAAATGCGGATTTATATAATGAAAGTATAATCGAAATCGAATGTATAATTCGAATTATAAATATATAAATAATATGCTGTTGCTGTAGAACTTATTTTATTATTGTTATTTGAAATTTTTATTAAAAAAAAAAATTCAAAATTAATGGACTGTGATATGCGGGCCATGCCATAGGCTGACGAGGGCCACCTTCTGGCCCGCGGGCCACACGTTGGATAACCCTGATTTATGGCACCAAGCAATAGATGAGAAAGAATGATCAAAAGGCGTATATTTCATTAGGTGTATTAATTTAATACACCTAATGAAATATTTGTTTTAAATCAGATGTTTTAAATCAAGATGACCAACCTGGGAATAAAATTAAAAGAAACAATATAGTAAATCTTACCACCAATCTTATTCAGAGGTTATTTCAGTCTAGTGAGGAAGATTTAGTTTAATTTTATTTTAAATTTTATTTAGGTGCCTCAAGAAATCCTTATGGTCTTATCACAGAGCACCGCGAATAAGCATTTAGTTGGAAGCTCACACCTCCTTCCTAACCGATGTCACAAAACTTGTCCAGAGGTTGGGTTCAAACCACGGATCTTTTGTTTCTGAGAGAAGTGCGTTACCACTACTCTAAATGTTGATAAAGAACTCCTTAGTTGTGATATGTCTGATGAAATCAAAAATGAAAGCAATGAATTGACTTTAGCTCAAGAATTTAAATGTTTGATTAAATAATTTGATTTGGAAATTACAATCAATAAAAGTGAAATTGGATCAAACTATTCCACTGACATCTCCAGAGGCTGAAAGGGTTTTTTCTAGCCTAGGATTATTTGCAACAAAAATAAGAAGCTCGTTGCAGGATGCATTAACTTTTTTAAAACAAACAATTAAAAATTTTGAGTGATAATGTACTTATTATTTTTGTCAAATAAAAAGATTTTTTTGAAAGTAAATTATTGTTAAAGAAGAAAGTTACTATAAATAAATAAACAGTTTACTACATGTTTCTTGTAGTACTTGTATCTTTTTATTTTGCATTTTTTATTTGAAAAAAAAAGTTAAACAAAGTTTGAACTTTTTTCCAAAATAGTTCAAAACTGTTCACCTTTGAATGTTGCAAAAAAAGTTCATATTGGCAGCCCTAATCATAATTATTTTTTAAAAATTTTTTGGTACAGATAACTTGCATATTCCTTTTTTGACTAAAAAAATGAAACCAATTTTTTTTAATTTCTTTTAATATAAAAGATAACTTATTTAACACCACCTATCAAAATTTACGAAGTGGGTGAGAATTTAAGTTTTATTGCTCTAGAGTTAAATATATTGCAGTTTTTTGATGCGGTTTTATGCAAATTTGAAAGTAGATTTTTTTCCAGTAACCAATGATAGTGCAATCCATACTCTTAAAGGATTTTTCTGGGTCATGACAAGCAATATTTCATTTTTTTACAACAGTGTATATCTTTAATATACCCTACCCACTAAAATCCATAATAAAAAATTCAATATATATATTTTTTAAATATTCGATGAAACTTTTTATTATTTTAGTATTTTTTTATTTATATAAATTTATGTATCAATTCATGTTTTTTATTATTTATTGCTTTTGAACAAATAAGAATAAAATGGTTATACATTCTTATGCTGTTCTATTACCATGATGTCTATTTTCTAATTTTGCTCAAGTCTAATTAATTTTCCCCTTTGAAAATAGCTTTACAGTTAGGAACAAAACATTAAATTATATTTTAGTAATACTTTTGATGGGTTAAAAGTGACATCATGGCTTTAAAAAATAAGTATATTAAAGCAAGCCTAATATAAGCTCATGTCAGGTACTTGCTTTAGACTTATTTTCCTGACTTATTACTCTTTCAACAGTCTCATCATTACCATAACTAGTTAATTTATCATTGACTTTTTTTTTCAGTATAACTTTGAACTTCAGCAAAATCTAATCAAATTAAACACTCATTTTGGTTAATTTTTTTTTTACAGTTTTATAGTATCAAATATCTACTTTTAGAATTCAAAGCTTTGACAAACTGACTATATCATTAGAAAAATTTTAACGTAATTTATTAAGATTGTTTAATATAATAACCTTTAGTGAATATGTTTTTTGTAATACTAACAATATAATTTTTTAGCTGACATCATTAAAAACTTACTTTAATAAAAGTTAATCACTAATGTGTTTCCGGTGAAATAAGGATTCCAATTTTTTTTCTTCTAGCAATTATAAAATCCTTTGCCCATGTTTAACTTTTATTAAAGTTTAAGCAACACACTATAAAATAATTTAATATTCACATTGTCCATTATTATTATTATTATTGTTTTTTTCAAATTTCATTAATTAAAATGTCTTTATAAAAGTTTTGTGTCATTGTTTAAAATGATGCTGTTTATTTCTGTTAAAGAAATCTTTTCAGTACTATAAACATTTTTTAACTGTCTAAAGTATACTCAAACTTTAGTTATAATTTTTATTGAGCTACATTCTTCTTTTAAATTTGTCACATTATTTCTTCTTGTGTTTCAAGGAAGAACTTTGAGTTAAATGAATATTTGTTTTCTAGAAAATCTTGTGTTTTGGGCAATAAGTGTTTTCATTCATTGACTTTTCATAATACCTAATATATTTATTATTTATTTATTTATTTACAGTAAATTTAATAATTTACCAACTAAAAAATAGTTACATAAATCATTAAAATTTTCAATATCTTTAAGAAAAAGAAAAAAGTAAAAGTAAAATACATAAAAATAAAAAATACTTTTGCTTATGTTTAATATATCAGTCTAAACCTAGTTACCAAATAATAAATAAACAAATTTCAGTTTTATGTTTCTTATGTTATTTCTTTAATCGTTAATTGGTTTTATATATATTATATGTTTACTTAATGAATTATTTATTTATTTCAAAACATACCTACATAGGTAACCATTAATTAGTTTGAAATAGATAATAAAAATGAATTCAACTGTAACAAAACTGTCAACTACTAAGTTTGAAATAGAAACAAAACATGTTATATTTTAGTAATATTTTTAATTTATTTATTTTTAACAACCAGGGACAAATGTGCAGAGGACCTCCTTGTACTTTATCTGGCTATGACTAATGATAAATATAACTATGTCACTAAATATTTACTGTATTAATGGTTCAATCAAAAAAATTCAATGTCTTTAGTTCTAAAAGCATCTCCTAGGGTTGTTAGGTCAAAAATTTAAAGCAAATATATGTTAGGGGGTTATATGTATATGTTGGGGGGGGGGGGCCTAAATTTCTTTAAATATCTTGATGTTTATAGTTTAAAATTGTTTAAATATCCAAAAATTCAAAAATTAGGAAAATCCTTTAAAAATATTATACGCCGAAATTGCTTTGTTGTCTTTTTAGATTATCAATAAAATGTTGAATTGTCATTTTTTTAAGTAACGTTAATGTGTTTTTGGTTTTAAATTTTCATAGATATATTTATTATGGACTGCATATGAAATAAAAATGAACCAATTCAGAGATAAGAGTGACATCATTCTTACATTTCAGATCATTTTTTATAACGAATGACCCTTCATTTTATTTTTTAAAATATTAAATATTCAAGTATTTTGCACAATGGTTCTCATTTCTCCTCTCCTGATTATATGAAAAACTAAAATGATAGAAGAAGATACAAAATGTTATATTGAAAGGCAGCATTGTCATCCCTTGATCATTATCTTTTTATTAATTTTTCTTTGCATTAGTTCTTAGGCTTGATTGTCAATGGAAAGGAACACTAAGTTTATGTTTTTTCTCAGTAATTCATGCATCTTATCCACTTAATATTGCCTTCATTTAACTATGAAAGGTTCCTTCTGAAATTGTTAAAGAATATAAAAGATGAACACACTTTTCTGGATTGATGTTTGGAAAAAATTATTAAAGAAACTTTCTGAATAATACTATATTAGCAAGATTAAACATTTCTTCTTGGTTTAGAGACATTTTAATGTTCACTTGATGAGTTGTTTTTTTTAAATAGCATTCAACTACTTTATAATTATTATTTTTATAACTTTTTTTTTTTTTTTTTTTTTTTTCTTCATTAAAAAACCGTTTTTTGGGCATCTAGCTGTTGCCTTATATATTTTGTAGTCATTAATATTAATGTTTCATCAGTATTTTGTAGTCAGTAATATTACGTTTTATATAGTTAGTATATTATGTTTCATCATAGGTTGAATGAAAAGATTTACATAATTTTTTAATTATTGTTAGTTTTTTTAATTTAAAGACTGTTCGGATTGACCTGGTTTTGGAATATTGCATTTGTATGTTTATAGCATAAACAAATAATTAGTATGACATATCGCATGCATGTTTTTCTATCAACATTTAGTATGACATCGCATACAT
>NC_088922.1:42522500-42592500 GCF_038396675.1 Hydra vulgaris
ATTGAAGAACTGTAATAAAATTCTCCTTACATAGTTTTACTTTGTTTGATTGTTACAATAATTTTTGATTTTTGTCAGCTTTTCAGATGTTTTTGACAGATTTCCAGTTAAACACTTCCTCTGGGATCATCAAGAATAAACTAAAACAAATATAAATTACACTTAAATAATAGAAATAGAATTTTTTTCAGAACTTAGATGGTTATACTGAAGTTAAAAATGATTTTTCCTACTACTTACGTACTTATTGATCAGATTCGATATCATCACAGGAACTGCTGTCAGCTGCTGAGCTATTGTGAAATGATTTGTAAATCTTCACAAGTTTCATTGTCTTATCTGCATCAAGATGATTCCTGATCTTCGACCAGACAAATCCAAAGGTTGAAAACCATCTCTCAACTGAGGCTGAGCTAGCAGGACAGGAGTGTAGAGAAGCTAGAAAGCTGCAGAAATTGGCAGAAACCTCTTTATCCCTGATTTGAGATCTAGTAACCTTTCCTTTCACGATGTTCCACCATTCTGATGGAGAGATAACCTTCAGTGATTCTGAGAACATTTGCTTGGGGAACACCTCCTGTCCTTCAAGTTAAACTTGTATAGTAAACCCAAGAAATTAGGGTTCCTGTCCTCTAACCATTGTTCTGCACTGTTTTCATTATCATTATCAATGAAGCTTTTGTAATCATCTACATAGCGATGGTCAGTTATATAGGCCAAAATATGAAAGGGTTGTACAGCATCTTGAAATCTCTTCTTTATTGCATCATAGTATATGGATAGCTCTTCATCCTTTATCAATGAATACCAGATATGAACTGCGTCAGAGAGATGACAAGAATCACTCTGCATCTTGTCTAAGGCAATCCCCAATTTTTTCATTTGACTAAGAAGACGACTTGCCTCACGTTTGATGGCTATATTCTCAATTATTCTTCCAATATTGGCTGGAAAATCTTCCATCTTCTCTCCATAGATCTCCACGTAGAAGTTATAATTTTTCTGGTATGTCTCAATGCAGGCAACTTGAGAGTTTCAGCGTGTTTCATTTGGCAGCTGAGGCATACATCCACCTTTTTCCTTTAACAAACCATGGGCCATATGCACATTTCTAGAATATTTCTGAACTTCCACAACCTGTTTTTGAATTGATGAAAAAGAATTGGAAATTTCTTTCTGTAGCAAATTCATGTAGTGTGCATTACAGCGATATGTTAACATATCAGGATACTCTTGTTTGATCAGCTCTTTCATTTTCTTCATCTTAGCTTCATTGTCAGTGCAGACAGCAAATACAAACTTATTATAATCATTTTTTATGCTAACTATAGCTTCATTGATGATTTTGAAGCAGTATTCTGCAGTTTTTTTTTCTGATCCTGAGTCAACTATGTTGTACAGATAACTCTTTTTTCCGTCATAAAATGAGTGAGCAATTATTGGGTCATTCTGAATACTAGACCATCCATCTTGACAAATTACCAAAGTGTCTTTGGTTTCCAGTTCGTTCTTTATACCAGCTGACAGATCATCATAGACTTCATTTAATAGATCTCCACCCAGTTTCTTTCAGCTTGGTGGGACATACCCAGGACGAAGAAGAGAGCAAAGTTTCTGAAACTCACAATTTTCCACTGAATTAGAAGACATGTTAGAGCTGAAAAAAAACCGGGCAACTTGCTCTTGTCTATGGCTCTTTGTAGTTAGAACATCAAATGATCTTTCTGATCATTTGATGTTCTAACTACAAAGTTATTTAAGTTACTACTTTTAAACCTTTTTGCTGGTGTGGAGCTGGACATAATAGATCCTTCGGAAATTAAAGTATCTGACTCATTTGACAAGAGGCTAATATTGCTCATTGAGCTTCCAGGTCTTGGTTCTTGTTCATCAGTGTCCTTCTTTCTCTCTTTACACTTCTCCAAATGAATACAAACTCTTTCAATTTTTCTACTAATCTTCTCTGAACAATGGTCACACTGAACACTATTTTTGTCCCCTTCTATCTCACTGACCTCCTTCCACTCCCATCCTTTCTTCCTTCCACTTCTGAATGGCATTCTTATAAAGATTTTTTTCTGAAAAATACACATTGCATCGAAATATGCAAGTTAAATATACTTAATGCTATACAAATAATAATACTGTTTGAATAAAAGTTTCTTGAGTAATTTGTAAGATAGAACACGGGCCTGACTTTGATATGGTTGATGAAAGCCACTGAGATCACTGAAAGTATATTGTAAAAAATACTAAAACTATTTTTTCAGAAATATTTCAAAAAAAGCATGTCTTTTAAAAATTTTGATTCTTATTAAATACTATATTCTGATCATATCCATATCCTCTTTTCAATAATACCTTTCAATTAGTCATAATTATGATCATCAATTATCTTTTAATTAGTCATAATTATGTTTAAATGTTTTCTGAAATAAATAAATCACAGAAAAAAACCAAGCAAAGAGAATCCTTTAAATAAAATATTATTTTAAAAAAACCCAAAAAAACCCGGGGTTTTTTGGGTGGGTTTTTTAATGCCAACCCTGATGCTAATTGCATCGGTCTGTGACCTCCCTCTCAGAACCAAGCAATTTTTTCAGAAATAGGACTTTATAATATGTAATAACATTATCGAAAAAAGTGTTAGAACCCCCTATAAACATCGATTTAAATGACTATCGCTTCATTTCGTTGAAAATTATCAATAAAAAACAGAACGTATTTTTTATAATTTTTCTCGAGCTTATTTTAAATAAATGCATGCGACAAATTACTCATCTTCTTAATAATTAAAACAAAATAAAAATATAGCCGTGGCCGAATATTTTTATTTTGTTTTGATTATTAAGAAGACAAGTTCTTTGTTATTTGTGAAGTCGAATAATTAAGAAATTTTACTAATTTAACCTATGAAAAATTTATCACGAAATGAATGGCTTATGATAAGTGAAGAAAATTCAGAAACTACAGGTATAGCACATAAAGTTGTAAATTGCCCTGAACATTTTGATGATAACTCTCATTTGGTATATTATCTAAAAAATTACAAGTATTTCATAGATTTTTCTAAAACTGAAAGAGCCAGATAAAGAAAATTGAATCATATATCTGAAAGTTTTTAAATAGAAAATAAAAGAAAATCTTCTCGATTGTCATCAGTTAGTATCTCAACAAATTTTTCAGTTTTGCAGCCACTTTGTATTATTTGTAAAAATAAAAATCTTTACTGTATACAAATTTTGCTTCATAAGTATATACTCATTTAGTCTGGTGTTGTTGCTTGTGGCTCATGCAATGGAGTCTGATGTCTAATGAGTAATGTCTGGCAAATATTTTAATTGTGGTGTTAGAGCTCATAAATTGACGTATAAAGCACTTGGTCATCTGAGGTTTTAGTCCTTACTTGCTTCAAAGACCAGAGAAGAAGAAGCTGACATATTAAATTTTATTTGTGGTATGAAAAAATGTTATGAAGATCTAGACTTTGATGACTATATCCAAAGTCCATTGTTATTAGTCCAAGATATTATTATAAGCTATCAGACTTATGTTAATCACCGATGTACAAAGCCCCAGTTATTTTCTTTCTGGAGTGTCTACTTAGAAATGATGCAATTAATGATGCTTCATTTAAGAGCAGTTCATACTGGAAATTGGGATCTGCTTCTATCTACAGTTAACTCTATGTTAGGATGGTTTTTTGTTACAGATCGTATCAACTACAACAGATATGCATCTTGCTATTGGTTAGAAATAAGCGTACTTAATCAAATGCATTAAGGTATTGCCTATTTTTTCTTTTGTGTTGAAGTGTTAAGATTAAGTAAAAAAGTTTGTTTGACAACAATATATAGTTTACTTACAAGATAATTGTCTTTTGTGTTTTTAAAAACATTATAGAATTATCTTATATGTTTGATTTTATAGTAATCAACCTGGAATAATTTCCTTTTTTATGTTTGACAGATATTTGTCGTGAAATAAAAGAAAACTGGGCTGTTAAAAGACAGGCATCATATGTCTTTGCAGATATTGCATGTGATTAACCTATAGAACAAACTTTTGACAGGAGTAGTAAAGGTGCAGGTGGAATTGTAGGTATGACACATAAACCAGGAGTTGTTCCAGTCTAAATCAACAGCAGCATGTATATATAATAGCTAATCTTGATGTTTTAAGTTAAAAATTTAAGATCGCTTCAGTAGAAAACTATTAAATAATTGAGGAGGCTAATTAAATTTAAATGATTTTTAAACAACCACAAAAACACAACTTTATTGACTAAAAAGTTTTTTGTTAAAAATATTCTTGTTTTTAATAATTTTTCCTGTTTTGTTGTTGTTGATGTTGTTTTTTGCGCTTAAAAGCAAATTTGAATCTTTCTATCCATTAACTTTGCAATTTTATTAGTGGCTTGATTTGCCAATGCGTAACCTTTGAAGTTTAGAAGAGCTATTCTTCTCTTGCTCATCACTACTGGAGGCTTATAAATGTTCACAATTTTCCATTTATTATTTCCTCAGAACTAAATGCTGATAGGTTCTACCTTTTTTCATAAAAGTCTGTGTTATATTAATTGTATTACATTATGTTAATTTTATTTATAATTTAAGCACTAGTCTTATGTAAGCAATAGACCAATTAAGTTGTCCAGTTTATAGTGCTAAAATTTTTATTATGTATTTCTTGCAAAATAATTACATCAAAATCATCATTATCATAGATAAATTTTTTTAATAATTCAAAGTTGCTACCAATATCTGTGTATACTTAAACAGAATGTGTACTTATACTGTGTATACTTATACATAATGTGTACTTATACAGTGCATACTTATACAGAAGCATCTTAAATGACTTAAAATCTTAGTTTAAGTCTTTGCTTTTATCAATCATCATTAATGATGTAGATTAGTTATGTATGTTGTTTTTTTATTGATTTTAATGATCTGCTGTTGTTAACGATATATAAAATCTGATGTCTCTAAATCCCATTATAAAAATTTATTCTTGTAAATAAAAAAAATATTTTTATTAATTTTTTTATTTTTTAAATTTATTAGAGATCTGAACACCCTGCATCTAAACAGTTCACGTAAGGTAATGATTCCTTTTTGTGTCTGTAAATTTTATTTTAGTCACAATAAAATTATTATAATGATTATTTATTATATTAAGTTTTTCTTATAATATTGTGTTGTATTATTTTCTCATGTATAATTACTGTTTTACTCATTAATGTTGGATAACTACCGTTATTATATATTTTATATTATATATTACTCTTATTGCATAATAATGTTATTATATTATAAATTATATATTTTTTACAGGTCAATTAATGTATATTTTTATTAATATTATTGTAGTCATATAACATTTGTTTAAGGATCAATTAGACTTTAATGAATTCATCAATCATATTACAGTTGAACATGATTTTAGTTCTTTGTTTGCAATGATTAAAGGTTTTATTTTTATTTCTTTTTTAAAATTCTTTTAATTCTATTATTTATGTTATTCTGCCTTTTAGTCTAAAGATTTTTTTTTATTCAGTTTACGTACACAGTTCAGTTCTGGAGTGCATAAAAAAAATTTTATGCACATGTAATTTTGCAGTTTTACAAGAGTTATAAAAGATATATTTTTTGATTATAGATGTTCCATCTCCTTTACTTGATATAGATGATCAATCAGAAACTCAAAATTTAAATATCTTACAAGATTATAAGTATTTGGAAGGTTTTACTTCTATACAGAATGAATCTTCTATTCTCAAGGATTCTGAATCCTCTATTGCCAAGGATTTCGAAAATATAAATTGTACTAATGTTTTAGAAACAAAAAGTAAACATAATAATGAAACACTTCGGTCAGAACTAGACAACTTGATTGTTGAAAGTGAAGAGCATCCTATCGTTGCAACAATATCGAAGGATGTGAAAAGTTTAGTTACTAACACCTCAGAAGAAGAAACTTTTTCTGTCATTAATAATAGAGATAATGAAGTTAAAAACTGTTTAAAACCTCCGATTGATTTTGTAAATGATAATTCACTCAGGAGTTCTTCAGATCTTTATGAAATGGACTCAAATTTTGAGAAAAAAGACTTAGCCATTAAGACAAATAATTCTACACAATCATCTTTTGGAATCTCAAATGATCGTTCTACACAAGCATCATTTGGAATCTCAAATGATCATTTTATACAATCATCTTCTTTTGGAATCTCAAATGATCATTCCATGCAATCGTCTTCTTTCGGAATCTCAAATGAACAAATAAAAGATCATGATAAAAAATTTGTGAACAGTTCGTATTTTTTAAATGGTGATTCTTTCATGCATTTTTTAACTGATGTCAATTGTGTTGATCCTACAATTGATGGATCTTCAGAATTTCATGTCAATAGTTTTCTTAATAAGCCAGGTGATGCAATTCCTGAGAATCTTGAGTCTTCTCAACTTCATGTACGTAACTTGAATAATGAGCTTAACTCCATTTTAGAATCACACATTCAGGTGTCTGAAGGTATCCCACGTAATCAGTCAAACATGCAATTGGCAGAACCATCGCTTTTGTCTGCAAGCGCTTTACCAACCAGATCGTTTCAAAATATGTATCAACCTCAAGAAACTTATTTGAACTTACATGAACTAAAGTCTTCATCAGCACATACACCACCACCTCTTTCTGAATACCGTTCTTCAATGAATTTTCGCAAACAATGTTTGAAAGACAGTTTAAGTATCCCAAAAATATCGTCCAACAATAGCGTTGATGAAAGTGGTAAGCTTTATTTTAACCTTTTATATCTGGAATTATTTAGTAAAAGAATTATAATTATAAGTATAATTTTTATGTTTTTATATACAATTTGGCATAGTATTAATATAGTAATAAGCAAAATTATTTTGTTTTCAATTAGCTGTGTATTTTGTAGCTTTTTAATTATAAGTACCATCAGGACTCTTGAGCAAAAAAAATAAAATGACAAAAATATAACAGGTAAAGTTGCAATCTGTTTTGAACATATTTACATATGATATTCAAGAAAACAGATTTTTTTATTTGCACACAAGAAAACGTCACATATATGTTTTGTGCATTTTGAATCAGGCCTTGACTGAATTTTATTTATAGTGTACATTTCACACCAGCTCCTCTCTGATAAAAATGTAGACCAATAAGCTTCCAGGTTTTGTTTCCTGATGTCTATTGGTACTGAGAAACTGCCCCTTAGTTTTTTTTAGGTGATTTAATATCAGAAATCATATAAGGATGAGTCTGTTCTGTAGTTGGGCAGCATCCCATGACTATCAAACCTAGTTCTGTATTCTGTATAATATTTTACTATGGTTTATTAATATTATTGTTATATTGATTTTTTATTTATTTATTTATACAATATATTTCTGTGTTTATTTATTTCCATAATGACTGTGTTTGTGTTATTCTATACTTGGGTGCTTTAACATTATACTGCCTGACCCCAGAAAATGTTTTTAAGTATACTTAGAAACTTTTTTTTTTATTGCACCTAAAATACAAGAGTGTTCCCTTATGGGAAATGTCAGAATGTTGACAAATAAATTTTGCCTGATTTTTAGGATTTTTGGGAAATAATGACCAAGACAATTTTACATGCTTATTACTAAATAAAAACCTTTAACTAAGTAGAATTAAAACAAATTTTTTAAAAGTGTATAAACATGTTGCATTCCAATTCAAATAATTTTTTTAATTTCATTTCAAATACAAAAAAAATACAATGTACTAATAAACTAACAAAATTAAAAGCTATTACTTGGATAAATTACTCTATATACTGATAAACAAGCAACAAAACTAAACATTATTACATTTGTAAACAATAGTTACTGTATGTACTGATACACAAACAGTAAAAAAAAATTGTGATAATTTTTGAAACATTGAGTTCCTCTACTGTAATGAAGCCTAAAATTACATTTTCCACACATTGATCTTATATTCTTATGATATATGACACATCTTTTTTGAGTACACTCAGTTGCCTCATGGCCCTGGCCATCAAATCAAAAATCTGCATGTCTTTCACCTTTTCCCTGGATTATTTCAGTTGATTTCATTAGGACTATTGTAATTTCTCGTCTGAAACCTAAGTCTACTCACTTAGGTTTCAGACGTCATAATTAGGATGTAGAGCGAAAAAAAATCTCCAACCTGCGACCAGAGGTAAGTTTAACATATTAGTCATCAATGGCCATCACCATTTTTTATCTTGGATCATAGGCCTGTATGATCCCAAAAAATGATCCATCAAATCAACTCTATCCATTTCCTTTCTGTAAAGATTTATAAGGTTGAGCTGTTTTACTTTTGTATTACCTTTAGTTTCAACTCGCTTTTTCATCGAGTGCATTTATGTGTAAAGTAGTTGCTTGCAATGGTCGTGATATTTGCAGACAAAGACTTCACTATTGCAACAATAGTCATAAGTACCTTTATTTTGCTTTTTTTAGTTTTTTTGTGGGTATCATTATTTTTAAGGCACCATCTGTTGTATTTTTACGGACAGTTCCTGTAGCATTAAAACCCTCCTCTGAAAGTAATTTCATCAACTTTCCACTTGTGAACTAATTGTCAAAATATATTTTGTGAAATTTTGTACCAGATTTTTGCTTCACTTCATCTATCTTGAACAACTTGCTGACTTAAAAGTATCTCAAATCTTCTAGTAGAATCTTTTCCAGTATAAATTTGTAGTTTTTATGGATATCCACATGAAGCCCAAAGCTTGTATCCAAATTGTATTGGCCTTCCTTTTATGTACATTTTAACACTGTGTTTGCTAAAATAGGGCTCCATCAACTTATCTATCCCTAATTTTTCATGAAATTTCCCCATTTACTTAGCTGTTCATTTAAGGTTTCATATAATAATGACACTTTAGCAACTTTATTAACATCCTAATGTTATGTCCCATATGGGAACATTTTATTTTCATCAAATTATTTTCCTATTTATAGCATGCATATCAATATGAGTGAATGGTATGTTGTATTTAAAACTAAAAACTATTTTTCGCTCAAAAAATAATAACCATGTTTTTGGAGTTGAGTTGTGAAGACTCAAATTGTATGGTGCCAAAACTTTAGGGTTTCATATTTTTGATAAATTTAAAAACTACTTTTTTAAATACAAATGTTGCCAAATTTGATATAAATATTATTGATATGATATTAATAGTTATTAACATTCAAATTGATATTACGTAATTATGAAAACACAAAGTATAAATTAATTTGAATATTATCTTTTTGCAGTGTTCCCATATGGGAACATTAGGCGGCATAAGGTTGAAGAATATTAAACTTTAATAAACTCTTGATATTATCATAAGAAAAATTCTCTTATGATATTAAGATATAATTTATAATTTTAGAATAATAGTTATTTAGTATAGTGATTTTAGATTTTATGGAGTTCATTTTATGTATATATGTATATATATATATATATATATATATATATATATATATATATATATATATATATATATATATATATATATATATATATATATATATATATATATATCTTTTTTAATATTTTATTTTCAAGATTTTTTTCTTTTGAAATGAATGATTTAAACATTCTATAAATTTCTTAAATAAAGCAAAATTATATTTTTGCTTTATTTGAAAAACAAGATAACCTACAAAGATATTATTAGATTTGATTTGAATGACTTTTTTTATTCTTTTCAGTTTCGATAGCTAGTGATGCCCTTCTTCTGCTTGCAACTAGTCCTGTAAAACAAGCACCAAGTCTAATAACTTCGAAAATACCTGGTTTTTTACATCCTCCAAATGAGATATCAGCATTGTTAAAAAGTTTTATATCTAATGATTCTTTAATATATTCAGAATTTAAAAATGCTCAAGACATTCAAACTGTAGTGAATGATAACAAAATAGAACATACAAGTCAACTGCCATCTTTTTCGCCTATTAAGGTTTCTGATAATATTTCTTATAGTACAATGCATGTTGATAAGTTGGTTTCAACTAATGATATTAAAAAGAAAGGCAAAAATGAACACAATGGTTGTGCAACAGTTAGCAAAAATGCACGCAATAACCAGAGGTTTGTTCCTCGAGTCTTTAATTTTGTTAGGTCTCCAAAAAAAGCACCATTTGTATCTCAAAATAAATCAAGGCTAAAACTCAAAGGAAAAAAGTTGAACTCAGAAACTATTATAAAAACTAAGGGTGTTGGAATTGTTTACAAAAACAAAAAAAATGTTGATGTTTCAAATAACTCATTGTCTTCCGAAAGTAGTGTGTCCAGTTGTTCTAATTGTTCTAATGACTCTCTTAAAGTAATAACTGCTGCACCTTTTGTCAAAAATCGGAATAGTAAATTTCCAAATAATTCCGTTTCTAGTTTAAATAACTATTCAAAGACTACAAATAAGATTAAATCTTCAGATTCATTCAAGAAAAATCCTATGGTTAACTTATCTAAAATAATTGGCATTAACCAAGAAATTCCAATACTCACTCTAAATAAAGAAATTCCAATACTCAGTCTAAATAAAGTAAGCAATAACAAAGATAATGAAATATTGGAAACACCTGAAAAAGTTAAAAATTTTGAAAAAAAATCAAACCTTTATAATTCACCAAAAGGTTTATCATCAAGTAAAGACTCTTTCGCTGAGCGTTTTAAAAAACTTCAAGCAAAGGAATCACTCAATAAGCAAAATATTACCCCGAATGCTTTAAATGACCAAAACCTTGATATTAATTCTACAGTTAAAGCAAATTCTTTTCTTATATCACCATCACAATCTAATGTAAACAAAAAGTCTCCATCACCTAAGTTTGATTCTAAATTTTTATCTTCGCCTAGACAAGGATGTACATATCGCATACAAGGCAATACAATTTCTCCACTTCATGCAATTAATAATGAAACTAGTTATTTTCCTGAAAGTAATGTTTGTGGTAGTGAGAGTTTTGTTTCAATTAGTCCTGTAATACCCTATAAGCAGCCATCAAAGAACAACAAATCTTTAACTAAAATAGAAAGTAATAAAGAAAATTCAAAGTGCGAAAGTTTATTAGCACAAGAAAATTCTACAGAAAGTTTGATTAAAATAGACACTACACCTACAAAAAATATTTCTTTGCAAAATTTACGACCAAAACAATTAACAAAAAAAGAAATTAAAGTGAGGTTCAACTTTAAATCCCCCAAAAAGACAAAGGCAAAAGTTGTGAATAAAACTTTACACCTAACTCCAAAGGCAAAGTCTTGTAAAACTGTTGAAACTGCTACCAGTGACTTGACTAATGAACTATTTTTAAGGAAACAAAAAACACTTTTTAATCAAGCAGCAAAAACTAATATTAAGCTTTACAGTCCTGTAAAAGACCTTTTTAATTGTTCAAAAATAAATACCAATTTACTGCTGATTCCATATGCTGTTCAAATCAAAAGCCAAGACTTATTGTATGCTGTTGATACTAGTTTTCAAGATTTGATTGCAAGCTGTAATTATGAACTTGAAATTGTTTTAGAACCTCTTGATAGTTTAAATTCGTTTTCTTTGCCAGTAAATCCGTCTGCATATACAGTCCAATGTATGGGTTTGACCAATAAAAGTGCTTGCAAATTATCTGTGAATACAGAAAAACAGTCGTCTGAGAATAATGTGTATAACTCTAATGTGTCTCTTAGCTTTACTGACACTAATAAAGTTTCAACAGTGCAACCAAGTAATGTGTTAAACTCATTAGAAATTTTAAGTACACCATCAAACTGTGATACAATGTTAGTTCCTAATAAACAATTTTTAAATGCACTATCACATACATTAAATGCAAAATCACATACATTAAATGACACAATTATACCTTTAAGTGAAAAATCAAACATTTCAAACAAAAACATAGTTAGAGATTCAACTGAAAAATCAAGCTTGGTGAATAATTTTAAGTCAAAAGAAGTTATAGTGCTTGGCGACAATAGTCAGCCAATTGTAACATTAGAAAATAAAGTTGAAAAGAATACAATTACAAGCAATGAGTTATTAACAGCTAAATCTGAATTAATTTTTAAAGTTCCTGATTTGCACAAGAAGATTGTAACAAAGCGTTCTTTTTTATGTGATGAGGTGATTTTATTTATTTTTTTTAATTTTAAATTTATAAATTGTCATGTTTGTAGTTTTTGATTAAGTATAACGTTAAAAAATTATCGTTAAGGTTTGTGTGAATTTTTATGTTTTTTAACAATTTAAAAAATATTAAATATAATAAGAAGATTTGTGCATAGTATGACTAACTGAAAATTAATAAAAGTAGTGGTTATGCATATGTTGGTATTCTAATGTAAAAATGTTGTCTTCCAAAACATTATCAACTTTTTTAAAATTACTGGAAAAATATACTAAAATCAATAAATTTTTAATCAATAAACTTTCTAAATGTAGTATTTTCTTTATTCCTTCCTTAAGTTTAAAACCCTTAGTTTAAAAGCTTCTTTATTAGTTGATCTGAATATACCACAATTGTGAAGGTGTCTAAATTTTAATCCCATCTTGAGATAACTGTCAACAAATGGTTGCTGCTTTGCTAGTAACTAGTTAACTTTAAAGATGTTAATCTTCAGACTCCTGATGTTATGATGTGATAGCCACAGACTTAGATTCAGAAGTTTACGTTGTTGCTGTTACTGTTATTAAAGTAGTCTTCAAGGATAATTTTCCTCTTTTGAATGGATAAATAGTTTCTAAACAAGCAGCCTTACCGTTTCAGCCTTCAGTTGTATACCTGATCTGCCCTTTGTTTTCAATCTGAAGATGGTACATTCTTTTTTCCTCAGTGCAGAGCCATTCACCATCTTTTTTTTTTTTATATCAAAAATTCGAGTGGTATCTGACTGTTATCTTATCTGATCCAGTAATTGTTTTTCTAGTGGAACTGTTATTCTTTTCCTATGTTAGTCAATTATGTTAGTCTACCTATGTTTGTACAATTTTCAAATAGTCTCTTGACTATTTGAAAATTGTACTAACATAGGTAGAAAATTGAAAAGATTCTTCATCAAAATTGTCTTGTTTCTTTCATTAGAGGAAGCACTGTTCTTATAGGACATTATGGTTTAAAATAATACTTGAATATATTTCTGAAAGGCATAAATAATGAATATAATTGCTATTGTACTACTATATTATTTGACTGCCATCTGGCAAAGACAGATTCATGTATATTTATAAACGTTGCTCAATCAGGTAGCTTATGGTAGTTTAAATCTCATTTCCAAAAACTTATAGAAGCTCGAGAAAATTCTAGGAAGTTTGCAGAGATTTCTAAAAACATCCAGAACAATTTAGAAAATTCCATAAGGTTCAAGAAAATTCTAAGTTTTAGAAAATCATAATGCTACTGCCTGCAAATACTACATACATATCATTTTAAAAATTTCGTGTTGTGGGTGACCTTTTTTGAAAATTAATCAGAAGGAAACCCATTTTATTTATTTATAACACAAGAAATGAATATATATATATATATAAATTCGGAAGGGGCGAATTGGGTAATCACTAATCGTGATGAGCCAAAGCCATTTAGTGATCTTGAAATTATATTATTTAAAGCAATTGCTAATTTTTTTATCGCTGCGTAAAAGGTTTTATGTTTTAAAACGATTTTAATACAAAATAACCTGGTCAGGCAAATATTTTTTTTAGTTATTTGTATGCCAGGTCAGGCAAACACTGAAAAATACTTGTGTTAATTTTAAAATTAACACAGGTAATTTTTGGGCCACAATTTGGAATTGGGCCACACCAAGAAACGCTAGTCTTTTAAGTTTATTTATTTGTATACTCTTTTAAAGTTGATTAAAGTAGCAATGAGCTTTTATTTACCTTATTTCTATTTTTCTAAGTTTTTTTATATAACATTAGTCATATAACAATTTTTATCCTGTATTTGTTTTACCTGAATTAACATCTGTTTTATACAAATAATATTAAAAACATAATAGTTGTGAGAGTTATGAAGAGAGCTATTTTCATTGCAGGAAATTTTTTTTCTTCCTGCAAAAATTTTTACAATCTCGTAAATTTGAGTTAATTCGTTCTTGCATATATATATATATATATATATATATATATATATATATATATATATATATATATATATATATATATATATATATATTGATGTTTTGCAGTGTTTAACAATATTCCATTTGATTGAAGGTGTTAAATTATTTTCTTTTAATTCCCATACTTCTTTAGCCAGCTCAGTGTTGTTATTGTACTTTTTTGTGTTAAAGGATTTTAAATAATTTGCATAACGTAATTTAAAAGCGCTCTCACTTATCCCAATGTATACTTTATCTTTGTATTGAGGTTTATTTGAGATTACGGTGGCTTGGTAAACGATTTTTTTAGGTGGTTGTAATCATCTTTAGATATTTTGTACATGTTAGAAGTTTTGTCAGCTGGAGTTTAAGTTTATTAGATTTGCATAAAGATTTAATGTCATTATTTTTTCTTGAAATTTGTCACTGAGATTGATAGTTTTAACGAGATTTATTATTACTTTTTCAAATAGTGACATTTTTTTAATTTGTGGGGAGCACTCTGTAGATTTTACTCAGTAGTTAATAAAATTATTAAAATTACATGTAACATTGGGTTATTTGCTAATAAAAAATAACACTTTCCATCTCATCCTTTTTATAAAGGCTTCACTTTTCTCGAGTAACTGCAGTATTATTTTTTTTTTTCATCTTGGACAATCACCTTTTCATATGTAAAATCCAAATAGCATAACGTTTCTTAACAAGGCCTGGACATGCACACACACATATATAAAGGCTTCACTTTTCTCGAGTAACTGCAGTATTATTATTTTTTCCACGTCCCTGGTAGTACCGCGCTCAACTTGTTTCTCCGCGCAGCGGCCTTGTTTGTCAATGTTTGTGTTTCGGAGTTATAGAGTTGAGAGAGGGTTATAACCACTATTAAGTAACCTCCTCATCTGTAGTGGCTTTATTGGCCTTGAGGATGTGAATAACAAAAAAATATATATATTTATTATAGCATATTTATGTAATAAATTGTTACATTATTTTTGTTACATTAATTAAATATGAATTTTCTGAAAAAGAAGAAAAAATCAAAGAATAATGAAAGAAAATATTGCTGCCCCATGCCAAACACTCAGTCAATGTAGCAGCACTCCGCTGCGAGTCAGGCTATTTGTCAGTCGTTGTATGTACTGAAGCCCCCGGCAGCAGGCTATTTCAGTATAATGTCACACTGCTCACCTAAACCAGCAGTATAAGATATATATATATATATATATATATATATATATATATATATATATATATATATATATATATATATATATATATATATATATATATATATATATATATCAGCCCTCGGAATTAAGGTCGGCATTCAGCAATACTGAAAAATTGCCTGAAAAATTTTTTATGGTAAAACTTGTGTCAAATATTTTTCTGCCAATCTGATGCTGATCTCTAATAGTCATTTATCTTAATTCCAAGGGTTAATATATATATATACACACACACACACACTGGGGCGCAAAAAAAAAGCCACCCTCAATTTTTTGATAAAAAAAACATTAAAAAATGTCTTAAACTCATATAATAAAAGTAATTCAGGATAATTTTTAAAGAAATGTATATAATATTATTGTAAATTACATGTAATGAAAAGAAATTAGGATTTGTAAAGTATTTTTCAAGTTTTAGCTATATTAGTGCTTAATTGGCCATCCTTTGTTTCTTATGACTTCTGTGCATCAAGAAGGCATACTATCTACAAGTCTTTTTTATAATTCATTTGGTAAAGCATTCCAACCAGCAAGAAGAAATTGGAACAGTTCATCTTCAATTGTTGCCTGACGATCTTGCAATTTTCTATTCAATATAGACCAAAGATTTTCTATTGGATTTAAATCAGGAAACTGTGCTGGCCAAGACATAACTGGTATCAATTTCAATTCCAGATATCTTTTATTCAACCGTGCTGTATGTTTGGGATCGTTATCTTGTTGAAAGATGTAGTCATTATTAGGGAAAAGTTCTTCTCTACTTGGTCCAAGTTGATAAACTAAGATTTTGTGGTACAAATGCTGGTCCATGGTACCCTCCACCCGGTAAAGCTTTCCAACTTTGTGTGCACTAAAACAACCTCAAACATTAATCTTTTTGTCATGTTTAATGGTTGCCTTGCATGTATGAGGGTTGAACTTTTCCCCAATTAATTTCCAGCAGTGAGAGTTTTACTATTATGGAACAACATAAAAGGAGACTCATCACTCCAAATAACTTTAGCCCATTGATCACATGTTCAATCTTTGCGCTCAATGCACCACTTTAATTCTTTTTTTGCGATTGATTTCACTAACAAAAGGTTTTTTTATTTGCTTTCCAGAAAGAAAAAAAACCTGATGCTTTTATTCGACGAGATGTTGTCTATTTTGAGATATTAGTATGGTTCAATTCTAGTTTTATCTCAGAACATGCAATTTTACAATCTTTTTTGACAGCATTAAGAATATAGCAATCTTCCTTTTTTGATGTTTTAGGCTTTCTCCCAGATCCAACAGACCTTTCAGCTGTACCAGTGTGCTTATATTTCTTTACCAATCTACTAATAGTTGAGTTTTGTCGTTTGAAACATTTTCCAATGCTATATATATTTCTATATATGTTAGTTGTTTTCTAAAATATTAAATGTGTTTGTATTAATCTGTTTTTTAAAGATTTTATTTAAATAAATATTAGTGTATACACAAACATACCTTTTCTGTCCAAGGTTTTTCACTACCACATCCAATTTTTTTAGTTTTTCTTCCTTATACATTATATACTAAAAATCAAGAAAAATGTTAGTGTGGCTTTTTTTTTTGCACTCTGTATATATTCAAATTTTGATGATATATTTATATCCAGAAACTCTAGATATAAATATAAAATCAAAATTTGAAGACATTACAGAGAAATATTAACAGACAAATAAAATTGTTATAAACCAATAAAAATTATAATACAAATTATGATACCGTAAATTTATTTTAATTTTTTGCTATTTACGGTATCATAATTTGTATTAAAATTTTTATTGATTTGTAACAATTCTATTTGTCTGTTAATATTTTTCTGTAATGTCTTCAAATTTTGATTTTATATTTATATCCAGAGTTTTAAATTGTAATTTTATCTTTTGAAAATGTAGTATGTTAACTACAAAACATGTCAAGATTAAAAAATATCGTTTTTTTCTTTAAAATATGTTCACATTTATTGCTATTGCGTTGCTCAAGAAACATATATATATACACACATAATCATGCACACACATAGATATACATAAAAATGACAGCAAAATATGGTTGGCTTGTTAATGCTTGTTGCATTAACAAGCTTTCTATATTGACTTAAGCCAGTATGTACATTATTAAGAACAAAAATAATGGGGGGTTGGGGAATTGCATTATGGTATACTTTTATAGTATACCTCTTTTCATCTATTTCTAAAAACTAAAGTAGATACTTACAACTATTAAAAGTATAATGCAAGCTTTTTTAAAGAGTATACCATAATGCCATGCAAACTTTTTATTATCGTTTTATTAAAAGTATAATGCCAACTTTTTTTTTATTATTTCTTGAAAAAAATGTATGATTATATTTTATATATTTTATATATTTTATATATATATATATATATATATATATATATATATGTTTATATTTGCTTTAGGATGATAAATCAAATCCAAAAAAGCGAAAGGAAGATGTAAGATATTTTAAAGTTTTGGTTAATGATGAATATTATTAAGTCCATATGCATGCATTTGCTGTTGTTTATTAAACAATGTATTAAAGATATTCATTGTTTTATTGCACCAATTTCAAAACAATGCAGGTTGTTGTGTCATGATCAATTAAGAGAAAATTGTATCATTGTAGCCTTATGTAACCTTACAATTTAATTATTTCATTGGTCTTTTTCAGCTTGAATGCATGCAAAATGATGACTGAGCGGATATCTGAAACCAATTTCTTAGTTTTTTTCATTTTTTATTATAGTTATTTTATATTATCATTATTGACTAAAGTGAGTTTTATTCAAAATATTGTCAATAAATTCATTAAATTATCTTAACATAATAATGATATTATAATAAAGTGTTTAACAAATGTATTCATTTAAAATATTTCTGTTGAGTTAAATATGAATATATGGATTTAAACATACAAATAAAAGAGAGACTTGAATGTGCAAATAAGAGAATTTAGAAATTCAGGAAGCAAAAAAAACAAACATTTATTTACTTTGAAAAATGTGTATATAATTATATAAAATTTATATACTGCAATTAACTTTATTAGATGTTTAAAACATCTGAAATACCTTGCAATATATTTTGGATTAAAGAAAGTGTTTAAGAATGTTTTTTATTTTAACATGAGTAATATGCATACATAATTTTTAGTATTCTAAAAATTTTGGCATATTTATAGTAGTATCAAATGAGAATGTCTTACAAAAAAGTAATTTAATAGGTATTTAAATCTATCCCAAGAATTCCTTGTTACTTTTCCTAAAATTACTTCTTTTTTTTTTTTAAATTTGTTTTTTTATTAAGTTTTTTAATTAACTTACAGATTTGAATTTTGTCACAAATTTCTTGTTTCAAGTTTATCTTGAGAATTATGAAGGCATTAAAATTAGCATTAGTTTGCTAAAATTGACCAAAAAAAATGTTTGGAGTCATTGTGAGTTTTATTAAATTTAGGCCGGCATCTGTTGCAGAAAAAGTTTTCAAAGCAAAGGCATTTGCTACACATATTTAGTAATTAAATTTCGAGAAAGGTATTTTGAAGAGCTAAACAAACTGATTACAAAATAAAAAGTTCCCAAATTTTTACTGTCCCAAAAACCAGATAATCACAATCAAAATTTTGCTGTATATAGAAACCATCCTATAGTTTTAACCAAGATGGTTGATCTGTTAACTGCCTAAAAATAGTTTTCTTTTTTTAAGTTACACCTTAATATTTTGAATTTAGTGCATTCTTCAGTAAATTGCTAAAGTATTATCAATATTAGATGTTTTATGGTATGGGTAACCTATGTTCTAGA
Source organism: Hydra vulgaris (assembly GCF_038396675.1). NCBI lineage: Eukaryota > Metazoa > Cnidaria > Hydrozoa > Anthoathecata > Hydridae > Hydra > Hydra vulgaris. The sequence goes on from NC_088922.1 coordinate 42,541,702, forward strand.
CCTTTGTATTTTTCCTCTGTTCCCTTAGGATACTTATCATTTGCCATTTTTATGCTATGTTTCAAAAGAGAACTGTAATTGAAAAGTAAATATTATTATTAACTGAATTTTTTACTGTTGATCATCTTTATCTTACAGTTCAATGTCAGAAAATATAAAAATTACAAGTGATTTTTATATTTAAAAAAAAAAGTTATAATCTAGCCCATAATACTATTATCATTAGATTCAGACTAATATAGTTCATCTGACTGCTTGTCATCATCCTTTTGAGGTGGTTACAAATTTTATGTGGTCATAATTTTTAAATGCTTAGAGATTGTTCTATGAAATTTATTGATGAATATTAATTATACCACTTTTTCTTAAATAATTTTACATTCTGATTTGAATTACATAATATTTTTACTTCATTATAAATATTTGGCCTTCTACTTCAGTTTCAATAAAAGTGGTTATTTTGACGAAACAACCAATTGTTAAATTAAATGAAATCATTATTTTTAAATATAAGCGAAGTTAAACTAATGGTAAATAACTTTTTTTTTTCATTTTATTAATAAAATATGTAATTGTTATGTCTAGTTATAAATAACACAAAAAGTCAGGCATTTTACATGATCAAATTAGCCTATATTATAAACAATTTAATTCGATTCCTATTGAAAGTGCAAAATAACTTTGTGAATGTCATCGTAGGTGATTGTAGATTGCTGTGAAGAATTTCCAAGTAGAACCTTTCTTCTTAGTACAGTAGACATAAGATAGCGCTTTTTTTTCTTTTTCTTTTTTAATCAACAATCAAGATTTTAAATAGAGTTAATCTCCATGGCAATGACCTTGCATTTCTATAATAAATGATCTCTTTCCTCAATTATTTTTGGCATTTTAACAGGTTTTGCTCTTTTTAAATATATTTATTGACATCTGATTCACAAGTAAATGGGTTGCCTTCTTGAATTTCTCCTGGATGCCTGATGTAAAGCTTGTTGTTCTATTTTAGTTAACCCACTTTGTTTCAGTTGTATTTTTCATTAGTTCTGTTTTCTATACTTTCAATATCTATAACAAAAGAACCCATTATCCAAAATAGTTCTAAATTATTTGAATCTTCATTTCTCAAAATATTTGAATATTTAAGAACATTACCACAAGAAACTATTGAAATTGACTGTGTTTTTTTTTTGAAGTCAATTGCAATGAGCGTCATACTGACGCTCAAATTCAATGCTATTTGTAATTGTTTTATCGACTCCAAGACTTATACTCATCAGTTATTCCAGCATAGTTTCTTTCTCCAAGCCCATAATACTTTTCTCTTTGATGTTGAAATTCTTAAAATTCTTTATAATAATTTGTGATAGTTCCATGGTTTTTGAATAAAACTTGGACCTAACAAGTTTAGTACCCATGATGGATAGGTCAAAGATTTCCATAATTTTTCTTAACAGATATATTTATCAGAAAGGCCTTTTGTGTGAAGTGCAAAACAGTTGACCAGCAGGAGTTTCTCTATCAAGTATATCAGCTGTGTTTTTAGGTATACCTATATTATGAACAGTACTCGTAGTCATATGAACATCTACCTTCTTTTGAAGTGTATTTTGAGGCTTTCTGTAACATTTCAAATGTTTTATTCCATCTGCAATACTTGCTGTAGTTTCTGAAGCAATCGCTGATGTAGGTAAATGAAAATAATATTGGTAATTAACATGTAAATCAGAAGGTGCTAAGTTCCCAACATGCTTTCAAGTGGTAGAGTCAGTTAAGTGAGTTTATATGGCCAGAATTTTTAATTTGCTGAATTTTGTTTGCAATCAGACCAAGAGAATACCCATGCATCTGTTTTAATTTTTTATGGTTGCCACTGCATGGTGGAAGTGTCTTAGAATCGATAAATATATTTTACGTAGCTTCACAATCATTTTTATCATACTTATCGGTCATTTTCATATTGAATTTTCTATTTTGCTTTAAAACTTCAATTGCCAATTACTTTCAGTAAATTTGCATTTCTCTCATTAAGAACCTCTCTCCATCTAACTCTGGACACGTGTAGTAGATCACTTAAGACTAAGTTTTTTGATTGTCGCACATTAGGTGGAACATAAGTATTAGAAGAATAATCTTCAAATATTAATTTTGATCTGGTCATGTACGGCTGTTACATCAACAAATATTATTCTCCTTTTTTAAAATTTGTTTCTAGAACTATTTTCTGGATAGTTCTCTCTTTAAAAAAGTGGTTTTTATTAACTTGTGTTAAATTTGAAAAAAATTATGACCTCCTCAACTTTGGAAAAAATCCTAAAATTGCTAAAATATGCCAAATTGAAACTAACTGTAGCATTATTCTATTCATCAACAAGTTTTTACAGATAAGTTTTCTGATTAGCTACTACTGTCTGCAATAAATGGGCAAAATATAGGCAGCTTGTTGCAGTTTAGAACTTAAACGTATCTAAAAGCAAAATGTCCATTTGCCTAAAAAGTCCATTTTTCAGTCATTTTGAGATGCTTTTAAATTTTTCTAACACTTTGTTTTGATCTAAGATTAACAGCATATAAGACCATTAGACCCAACTATCTGAAAATGCAAACACTATGAACTTGTCAAATCCACACCAAAAATGCCAGCATTTTTAAATAACCCTATTTTTCAATTATCAACGGTTGAATGTGTTACTAGAAACCAGTGCCCCTCTAATCTGCCAACTGGCCTATGTGAAGGGTGCAACTAATTATAAGTCATTTCTTAATAAAATGAAAGGCATGGTTGGTTGCCCTCTTCTTGATCTTTATTGCATTTTGTCATCTTATATGCTTTTGTCATAAGATTCAAATTTTGAATCTTATGACAAAAGTTATCTAATATATTGGTCGACAAAGCAAGCAATAAATAAACTTAAGATTAAATAGTTTTAATGACAAATTGTTTCAATTGAAGATAATTTACCCCCAGGCTCTTTTGTTGCAATGGCTCCAAAAGGCAGCATGAACTTAGAAACTTTTGTAAAATGGATACAACATTTTTCAAAATTTAAGACTCCAGGTCCATGTTTACTGATCTTCAATGGAACACCCACTCATTTGGATTACAATATCATAGACGTTGCTGATAAACACGACATCACTCTGCTCTACCCTTCAAGGAACACCAAGAATGAACTGCAACCCATGAAAAAGACTGTTTTTAGAGTTTTTGAGCATTACTAGGACCAAGAGCTTCAGTCATTTTGGTTCCGGAACAAAGAGAAGGTTCTAACAAAACAAAGACTCAGTATAAAGTAGTATTAACTCAGATAGAATACCAGAATGGGCTTATGCTCTCAGCATTCCAAGTCACTTACCATAAGAAGGTGAACAATAAAGTGATTTTGAAGAAAGTAATGCAGCACACACTGTTAATGCAAGTTCTGACTTGAATAATGAAATTTTCAGTTCCAAAGATAACATATTTTTGTTGCAAAGTAGTAAACAAGAAATTTCTATTTTATCTTGTGTTAGAAATGAACCAGGATCATTAGCTTCCCCAACAGTCATAGAATTAGGATATAATCCCATATTCCCTCCAGTATCCAATAATCTAGGGCCTTCAACTTCTGGTTGATTTCATCCTTTATGGATATAATGAAAACTCCTAAAAAAGTTTTATCTAGCAAGTCTCCACGACATAAAGCAATCAACAGTCTGACGCAGCATTTGACAAAATTTCTCCAAGAAAAGTCTTTCAGCATCAGATCACCCATCAAGCTCAAAAATCTCTGGCAAAGTAAAGACATAAGCAAACTACCAAACAATTGCAGTCGTGTTATTGCTCAATCTGGAAGGAAAACAGAGTAGCAGACATGAGGCTTTGTAATTGTTGTGTTACGTATGTTCACGAAAAGTGCGTAGGAATAGCACCAGCAGATAAAAAAACATATATTTGTCCACAATGTGAGAAATAATGTCAAAACTCATACTGTTAATATAGACATTTACTGTGTATGGTGTAAATATGGTCATTTACTTTTGTTGTTGTTTATTTAGTGTTCCTAGTTATATATCATATATATGGTATATTATTTATGATATATATGATAGTGTGTTTTTGTCTGTCCTAGTTTTGTTTTTTTAAGGTGGTCCTGTCCTCCTAGTTTAAGGTGGTCCTGTCCTCCTAGTTTAAGGTGGTCCTGTCCTCCTAGGTATCCTCCTAGTTTAAGGTGGTCCTGTCCTCCTAGTTTAAAGTGGTCCTGTCCTCCTAGTTTTGTTTTTTTAAGGTGGCAAAGCTAAAGGTAATATATTACCTTCACATAACCTCAGAGAAGTTTTTCATGTCCCTCTAGATTTTTGCATATCTGTTAATTCAAAAAAGTATATGCTGACAACCACTTTTAGCAAAATATGCATACATCAATTTATGGGTTTGGGTTAGTGGTATTTTTTCATTAAGAATTTATATATTTCTTAAAATAATTTTTCAGGGATTATCTTTTTAGGATATTTCTTTTGGCTTTTATTTTTTCCGCATTTTCAAAATGTTTTTGGTAAACATAAATTTGATTTTATATTTTCAATATATTTGTTTTTTAACTTTTTAAATACAAAAAAATTAAGTTTCAAAAAAATCGAGAACATCAGCTTAAAGATAAATTAAGGCAAATAAATTCCAGACTTTTTTTGCATTTTTTTGCAAAATATTTTCCTGATTTTTTAAATATGACCTGGATGATCACTTATTTCTTTAAATTCTCAATTTTGTAAATAGATAATTAAAAATTGATAGCAATAATAATGATTAAAATTTATAATATATATGCATAATTATATATGAAGTTGATGAGGCGTGGTGAAAGTACCTTATCTAGTACTAAAAACCCATAATTTATTTGTGGGTAATGGGTAGAGCTTTTAAATTGGATTAACCTTGGATGGTAAAATTTTTAGCATCTCAGTAAAATCACTCAGTCTTAATCTGTGAAATTGGTTAATGCCAGGATGGGCATCTTGTTGTATAAAATTGCTTTAACTCTTTAATATCATAATTGAATTTAAAAAAATGGCATTATGAAAATTCATCCAAGCCATAAACAAGTGTGAAACCGACATTAAACAAAAAAATAATAGTTGCTTAGGATGATTAAGCTTTGTTTTTATGATCAATTCAAGACATTTTCAGCCTTTAACAGCCAAGTTTTGTGTAAAACTTGGCTGTTAAAGGCTGTGGATTACTTTTTATGACATTTATTTTAATAACCCAATGCTTTTGTATATGTTGGACATGGTTTTTGAGGAATGGGATCGAAACTTGGATTTTTGTTAAAACTGATATATTATGTCCGTACTGACTTTTGTACTGATGGATTAGGTAACTTGGATTTTTGGATGGATTAGGATTTTTGGATGGATTAGATAACTTGGATTTTTGTTAAAACTGATATATTATGTCCGTACTGACTTTTGTACTGATGGATTAGGTTACATCTTGCTTTAAGGATAGTTAGGCTCTACGCAGTCTTTTTTAAGTAAAAAAAAAGACTGCACACTTTTGTTTCTGACTTTTTTTTTTGCAAAAAAAAAAAAGTTGTTTTACTTTTTCTTTATTCATTAATATGGTCTTTTTTTGACGGTGATTATTGATTTTCTAACTTTTTGATGTCTTTCTTGTAGAAAGACATCAAAAAGTTAGTAGGTTTATCTTTGGTCTTGTAGAATTTCTAATGATTTCCTAACTTTTTGATGTCGTCCTTGTAGAACGCTTTATTTTTGGCCTTAGAATAGTTTCCGCTTTGGCTTCCTTGTCTTCGTGAAGCAAAAAAAGTTATTTTTAAAATATCGTATCTTTTTGATAATTTCACGTTTTATAGTTTTAACAAATTTTGGCTTACTGTAAGGCGATCTTGATTTGTGATAAATGATGCGTACATACGCGAAGAGGACGATGATTAATGATACTACTTTGGTATGTACTTTATGTGTGTCCTCTAATCATCAAAAAGATATTAAAAATTTATAAAAACTGTTTTAGTGGTTATAAAATAAAAAATAAAATAAATGAAGAACCAATTATATAACAAAGTTTGAATGTTACTAATGATAGAAACAAAAAAAATTATTTACAAATTTTTTTTTTTTTATCTTTTATTTCAATAAACATGTGGTTAAGAAAAATTCCTCGAATGGAATAATTTATACTTAAACTAATTTAAGAACATTTAAATTTATCAGGTTGTTTTACATTTTGTTGAATATTGAATTTTATAAGTTTTTTTTTTTTAAGAAAACTTCTTTATAATTATATTTACAACCACGTTTGAATTTTTGTTTTATTTATATATATATATATATATATATATATATATATATATATATATATTTGATATTAGAATTTAATATTTTTCAACGCACTTTTAGAAAAGAAAAAAAAGTCTTGCTGCTCTGAAATCAATTAATCTGGAGCAGTTCCTTTCAAAAATTAAATATGGTTCGTGATTATATGCAAGAAGTTATGCACTAAGTTCCTTTCAAAAATATATTAGTCTCGGATTTTTACAAGTTTTTACTACTTGGTGTCATTTCCGTTACCATGGACTCTTTTCTGTTTTATATAACCAAGTAGCTATCCTATATAAAAAAGAAAATCTTGTTAGATTTTTTGAAGTTGTGGCTCGGAAAATGCTGGGCGAAGTTTATCACTGGTTTATTGCTAGTAATTAAAAAGTGCTTTTTCACTGGTTTATTGCTAGTAATTAAAAAGTGGTTTCTTTTTCTTTTCATAGCTTTAAATTTTCTTGTAAATAACGGATGTTTTTATTTTAACAAAAACGAAAGAATATACTCATGTAATTAATTTCTTTCTTGTGCGGTATATTTTTTTATTTTGTAAAAAAATTTTTGTGCTATTTACATTTTGTAAATATTATATAATAAAAAAAAAGTTTTTCCATAATATTTGTTGAATTTGTGCATGCGTTACACGTGTCTCAAAAATACGTCAATGTTGCATTTTAGAAAGTTGTTTATTAATGTTTGTAAAATAAATAGTTCTTTTTTTATCATTTACTCAAGAGCATATTAAATCCCATCTTAATCTTTACTGTGTTTTTTTGTGTTTTTTTTGTTAATGGGCAGGTTAATGACATGTACATTTATGTCAAAATGTAATTTATGTCAAAAATGTAATTATTCGTCATTTAATTAAGAACTGAATGTTGTTGTAATGTCGGCGAAATTGTAAAAGAGCTTAAGCACATCGATAAGTTCATTAAATCTACAGCCGTTTTTATTAATCTTACTAAATATAACGAAAATTTTCCGGTCTGTACACTAATACTTCCTTTTCAATTTAATATTTCCTCTCCAAATAAAATTGACAAAAAAAGGAAATTTTTAAAAGAGTTTTGTATTGAGTTTTACACTTTTTTAAGAATGGCTTTCCCTTCAATTTTAACCATCCAAATTACGTCGCTTTTGGATAATTTTAAACGTCGCCGAATTTTTTATTTTAAACATTTAACAGACATTTTCATTTTAAACCTTAAAAGACGTCGGGTTATTTAATCATTAATAATTTAAATTTATTTATAACTATTAATAGTTTCAAATAATAGTTATGGCAAGAGTACAATAAATTGAAACGCTTGTTAAACGGATTTTTCTTTTATTAAAGATAGTGTGTTTTTTTTTGGGGGGGGGGGGGGGGAAAATAAATGTATTGCTTAGCAACAAAAAGATTCTTTAAGAATGTTCAAACTTTGTTTAAGTTCAAATACTTTGCTTTCTTCCATGCTTTATTCGTATTTACATATGTATCTTTATATATTTATGTGTGTGTGTATATATGTGTGTGTGTGTGTGTATATATATATATATATATATATATATATATATATATATATATATATATATATATATATATATATATATATATATATATATATATATATATATAGCTTTTATACTTAAACGCACCTTTTGTGCGTGTCTAACTATAACGTTTTACAATTAAAAAGCAAACAAACATATTTAGAAAACTTCGATTTTTTTTACAAAACTTTAATTCAATGTTTAGTTAACGAAAATAGGCTATCGTTTTATTATGCCGACATTTTGAGGAAAGTTCCCGTATCAATTTTTTTATGAGCGGTGCTTGTGACAAGAAATACTCTCCTCTTTAAAACATTCCGCTCTTTGCAGCTTGCTTTATTTACCAACCTACAACAAAAAGTGTTGTTCTTTTGTTTTAAAGAAAAACGTTTTGAAGATTCCGAATAATATCTAATGCACTTTTTTTAATTAAAAAAAATTACAGAAATAAAGGCTTCTTTTTCCTGATTTGTTACAGCAGTCTGTGCGCGTTACTTCAATCGAATGCAATTATTACTACCTTTAATTATTCTGATTGATTAATGTTAGGAATGTGAATCTAGAAAAAATGAGCCACGACTGTTTTTAAACATAAAAAAACTTTGTTTCGCTTCAAGTCACGTGTCCAATGCTTTTGATTTCTAAAATATGTGGCAGTCAGCTAATGAAGTCATAAAAAATACAAAATTAGGAATTAAATTTAACTAGTTTTTGTTAAATATAAAATAAATTGTTTTATAATTGAAATAAAACTGTTTATAAATCAGTTTTATTTCAATATAATTATAAGACATGGCATGGCCAGCGGTGAAATCTAAAAGTTTATATTAAAAAAATTTAATATAAATACTGCTTAGTAGTTTACTCAACTGACAAAAGTTTATCAAGTCACGGTTTTAGTCTGTAAAAATTTAACAATAGATTGGCATCCGTGCGGTTATTCCAAGAGCTTAACGAACAACATTTTAAGGTTTGTCTACGAATCTGCCCTCCTTAAATACTGGTATCCGCCTCAGTTTCCGCCTTAATTATTTTTTGTCATTGAGTTTCCGTAAAATCTGTCATCGTGTACATCAACTTTCGGCAATATCAAGAACGTTTATGTTTACATCGTCTCACAATGATTTCAGAAAGAGGCGGGCAACTCATATCTGAAACCAATTGCTGTCGGCATTATGCATACGATTTGTTTTTAACCAGCACAATAAAGCTTCATAAATAAGTTCAATAGAAGATGAATCGTTTATTGTTTAAAACAAAGAAACAATAATTTTTCGGCGAAATTAAACTTTCCGGACTTCGTAACTAACGTAAAAGGTGAATAAAAGGCCGACTTTCTTGACAAAGCGCTAAAAGTCTTTGGGTGTTTGCGTACCGAAAAATATCTTTTATTGTTACGTTTTTTGTTTTTTTTAAATTGGTTATTGAATTAATAAAATTTGTCATTACTAGCTGTATAAATATAAACTGTTTTATTTTGTATAAAATTGATGTCTAGTTATTAACTATTCTGAATCGCAACATAGGCTAAGAGAAGTGCGTATAAGTATCGATTTAGTGTGAACTATACTATCCATAAACAAAAGGTTTTTTTGAAAACGGTTTAAGTAGAATTCGTATAGTGTAGGTGTGCAATTTTTAATTTTACTTGGACGTAAATTTCATTGTGTAAATAGTCTATTAAGTATTATGCAAATGTTTTACAAAGAGGAAGAGTTGGGTATGACCCCTACTTCATTTTCTATGTCTTCAATACTTACAGAAAAAGAAAAAATGAATGCAAAAGACATTGATGGAGTTGCGCATCAAAATGAGGAAAAAGAAAGACGCATAGACGATGACTTGCCAAAGAAAGAAGAGCTATCGAGCGAAGGAAAACATGTGCACGTCAGTTTGGATGACTCTGAGCTGTGGAAGAAATTTAAGACTTTAACAAACGAAATGATTGTTACAAAAAATGGAAGGTATTAAACATTTTCATGTAATTTGAGGTTTCCTTTATTTAACATTTATATATATTATTGCCTTTTTGATACTGAAAAATAAAAATAAAATATATTCGTTGATATATATAACTCGTTTACTAGTATTTTTATAACTCGTTTACTCGTTTATTTTTATGCCACAATTCTATTTGCTATGAAAGTTTTTATTTTTCTTATGTTTAGGCGAATGTTTCCTGTATTAAAACTAAATATTCGAGGATTAGAGTCACATGCTATGTATTCTATCTTACTGGATTTTGTAGCTGTTGAAGATCACAGGTGGAAATACGTAAATGGAGAATGGGTAGCTGGCGGAAAACCAGAACCAGCTACTACTAGCTCGGTTTATATACACCCAGATTCACCAAATTTTGGTACACATTGGATGAAAAGCCCGATATCATTCACTAAAGTAAAGCTTACAAATAAAATGAACGGCGAAGGCCAGGTAAATAAATTTGTTGGCTTAAATTTATAGTAAGAAATTATGAAGCTTTGTTAAATAAAGAGCAAGCTGTAGATATTTAAACATTAAATATATTTCACAACATTTTCATACAACATATAGCTCTTTGTTTGTTTGCAACTTAAAACGAGAAAAAGCATACTAAATATTATGTGTCATTTTACAGTTACGGGGTTACAATTAGGAAACTATATAGAATAAGTTCATTTTTGTAAACCAATTAAATCATATTTTACCTAATTAATTTTCTTCTGAATATACTCGCCAAGACAATTTTCTATTCAATATTTTTAAAAATTTTATCAAATTTGAACATGAATTCATGTTCAAGGTTAATAAAATTTGAGCGATGTATATATATAATAATAATATAATATGATATAATATTTAAAATAATAAATAATATATTAAGAATATAATAAGAAATCTTTATGCTCTCAAACTTTAAGTTAATGTTTTGTTTTTGTCAATATATTTGAAATAACCATTTGTCTAAGGATAATTAAAATCTATTAATTTACTTGTTTAAAAACTTCAACAAACATACAAGTGTTAAAAAAAACTTTTGATACTTTTGCTTGACAATTATATTAAACCATAATAACTATTTTTTTCACAACTGCGCCTTTTTACTTTAAATTACCCATTTAACTGAAGATAAGCCACACGTATGAAGAACATTAAATGTTGACCTTGACATAATTTTTTCATTCTCAGGTTATGTTAAACTCTCTACATAAATATCAACCACGTGTTCACATTATACGAGTTGGAGCACCTGAAGGAGAACGTACTATAAGCACTCACACATTTCCCGAGACGCAATTTATTGCTGTTACAGCCTATCAAAACGAAGAGGTGAGTATTTGAAATTTTTCTAAGTAATTAACACCAGTTATATTTTTTTAATTATAAGTAACCTGTACCAGTTGCTTTTTTATAACTAGACAGGTTACTAGTTATGTAAAACCATCTACTACATAGCTCAAGAATACAAAATTAAAATGAGCCAAACTTAAATCTCTGCCGCACTGAAAAATTTTAGGGATGGAAGGGGTGAGGGAGGGGTAGGGAGGAGGTAAGTAGCATGAATATTTAATCTAAGTGTAACAAACATGGGTTGAATTGTTTAAACTCGCGATTCTTTTTCGTTTGTCTATTTTTATTTTACAATCTATACTTTTTTATTTTTCAGATTACTGGACTAAAAATCAAGTACAACCCGTTTGCAAAGGCGTTTTTAGATGCAAAAGAAAGGTTAGTCAAAAGTTTAAAAGATTAAAAGTTAAAAATGATAAAATCAAAACTGTAAAATGTTTATGAACTAAAAATGAAAACAATTGTTTCCTAAAAAAACGTCATTTTCAAAAACTTTAACATAAAAGAATTAAGCAAGCAAAATTTTGTCGGTTGACCTTTCGTCTAATCTTAATTAATCAGTTAATTTTGCGACTAAAGTATTACAGAAAAGCCTTTCAAACTAAAATAATGTAACCATAGTAACACGTTTATTTGATTTTTTTTTTCTATTGTTTTTTCTTCTAAACAAATTAGTCGGATAACCTTTTAAGTGATACTTTGAGTATCAAACACCAGTGGAGTTCATCATTTATTTAGTCGCCGAAATCCAGAAAAACACTTATTCGCTCCATAATTAGTTTTTCCATTAAGTTACATATTTAAGTTTCCTACAGTTGCTTAATCAGCGGTCATCTTCTATCTTTGTGTGCTTACTATTATATTAAAGATATGGACGTACTATCGTGTACTTTTTAAAACTTATTATAAGAAACTGCAAAACTTTTTCAATAACAACAAAATTATTTTCGTCTTTTTTTTTTTATACACAGATCTGATCACAAAGATATTTTATGCGAAAGAGATGCCTTAAACCAAATTGCATCGAATTGTGAGTATTATTCAACTTTAATTATTAAATGATTTTTTTTTGTTGTTCTTTTTCATTTTTCTCTTTCATAAAATGAATCTTAAACTATATTTAAAGCTTATTCATTTATACTTTAGTATAATATACAACTTAACTTTTTTTTACCAAAATACGATTTAAATTTATACTTTAGTATGATATTCAATTTTTGGTTGTTTTTTTACTTAAATTCGATTTAAATTTATTATAGACGGTTATTACCCTTCTATGATGTCACCGCTTTCAAGAGCAATAAATTGCGACAATTTACGTAGTCACCGCTCGTCACCGTATCCATCACCGTATCACCGAACCGACATACTCGGAGGTAATGATTTAATTTTATAAGTATCTTTTACATAGCTATTTAATCTTAAATATGTATTGTTATGTTAAAAATGTTGCTAAAATATTTTTTACACACATACCTTTTTTAATTTAGCATGCACAAACTATTATCGTGAATCGAGTCCACCATATATGAATATGCAAAACAATACGTGGCCTCTTCATCACTTAAACTATGCTGTTCCCATGACAACGTCGTCTATGAAACACGATGAACTAATTCAACAAAACTCTATTATAAGCAATTATTCACAAAATTCCCTCGGACAATATCCAACAATAAATAAGCCTTCAATCGTCGACCCCAACATGAACCCTTGGAGTCACTCTCTAGTTTATCCCTCCAATATATAAATATTTTAAATATTTTAGATTATATATTTATTGATTATATTTTGCTTTGAAAAGCAAAATACTTATTCTATTTATCGTCTTGCGATAGTCATTTCATTTGGCGACAACTATGTCAAACTATTTTGCCAATTCTATATAAAAAGAGTAAACATAATAAGTAGTGTCTTTTGATAGGCAACACCTGTTTTATTATTTTTTTTCAATTAAAGTTGCTCTCTGGTATTTATTTTATTTTTCTCCTATATTTATTTAATTTTTGTTTAATATATACATATATAAATATATATTTTTAATTAAAAAAGTTTTCCTACTTTTTGTAGTTCTTTCTTTAATCAATTAAAGTTCTTTAAATTCATTAAAAATGAACATTGTTTATAAGAGAACTTTTCGGCTGCGAACTGGGTTTTTATGATTTGCACAAGTTCATTTATTTTTTGTTCGCGCATATAGATAGTATAATATATATGAAGCTAAGTTATTTATTATTTTTTATATAAAAAAAAATTTGTAAAGAACACTGTATTTTAAAACACGTCGAGTATTTTTATAAAACCATTGTACATTTGATTTGTCATGATAAAACCTTTAAAAATTGTTTTTTGCTTTAAAAATCTTTGATTTTTGAAATCACACTTTTCAAACATCAAAATTACGTGTATTTTCCCCTTCATTTAACTTAATTATTTTTAACAATTATAATAATTTATAACAATAATATTTATAATTACTTATAATGAGTTATAATAACAGTTATAACTCATTATATAGAGATATGTTTTGAAACTTAAGTTGACATGCTTTTGAAAAAAAAACTCTTTTCAAACATCAAAATTACGTGTATTTTCCCCTTCATTTAACTTAATTATTTTTAACAATTATTATAATTTATAATAATAATATTTATAATTACTTATAATGAGTTATAATAACAGTTATAACTCATTATAAGAGTTATAATATACTTACGGTACATTAAAAAATTACAGTTTTTATGCAACAAAATCCTAAATAATTTTTACAAACAAAGTTTATACTTTTGAACTTTTTTATAGAGATATGTTTTGAAACTTAAGTTGACATGCTTTTGAAAAAAAAACACTTTTCAAACATCAAAATTACGTGCATTTTCCCCTTCATTTAACTTAATTATTTTTAACAATTATAATAATTTATAACAATAATATTTATAATTACTTATAATGAGTTATAATAACAGTTATAACTCATAATAAGAGTTATAATATACTTGTTTAAAACATACTTACATAATACATAACATACATACATAAATACACATTACATACATACATACATAAATACATACATACATACATACATACATACATACATACATACATACATACATACATACATACATACATACATACATACATACATACATACATACATACATACATACATACATACATACATACATACATACATACATACATACATACATACATACATACATACATACATACATACATACATACATACATACATACATACATAGAAACAAACATACATAAATACATACATACATACATACATACATACATACATACATACATACATACATACATACATACATACATACATACATACATACATACATACATACATACATACATACATACATACATACATACATACATACATACATACATACATACATACATACATACATACATACATACATACATACATACATACATACATACATACATACATACATACATACATACATACATACAAACATACATACATGCATACATACATACATGCATTCATACATACATACATTTGCTGAAATAATTCTTTAGCAAAACAACAGTTTGAAAAAATGCATACTATTAAAATCTAAAATAAGCAAATTATTAAAATAAATGATCATATTTAATCTTAGTATTATTAAGAATCACCTAATTAATTATATTTACAAAATAAAAATTATTAATTTCTGAAAACTAACTACTTTTTTTATAAAGATTTCGAAATACTCTAACTTCGGTCATTCACGGATAAAAAACGAAGGAGACAATTTGCAGTAATATTGTGAAATGTTGATAAGTGTTGAGAATGTAAAATTTTCTCGTAACTTTAACTGTAAATTTACCAGTAAATTTTCACAATTTTATAATGGATACACACCATGGTATTTTATTTGAATAAAAAATTTGTTCATAATTTCAAAACTAACTGACAATTCTTTGAGTTCTAAAAAATATCAAGCTGACATATTTTTGGAGATAAAATTACAACTCAACAACAATTATGGATGCGTTGCAAATCCTGTGATGATTGGCTGAGTGGATCTTGCTGTTCTACTATGGTCAAAGATACGTGCAAGAATTGCAAATAAACATACAAAGCTCATTTAAATCAAAGTACTTTTTTTTTAAAGCCCGGGGCGACGCCCTCCTTAGTTAATGGTATTACCTGAATTTATATCATAATTTTACAATAAAACAACATTTAAAAACTAGTTTTCATTAATTGCGACGTTAAGTTTGTGATACATCATTAGTATTTGTAAAGCGGCCGAACTTAAGAGATGGTATTGAAAGTTCGGCCAAAGTTGATGTTTTCATTTTAAATTAAATATTGAGTACTAATTTTTATTTTTCATTTTTTTATTTTTACAATATCAATTATCAATATAATTTTCTGTATGTTTCTGGAAAAAGAATTGAAAATTCTTTATTAATGCGTGATAAATAAATGTTAAAAGCTTAAGTGACCGAACTTAGGCGATATTACGGTACATTAAAAAATTACAGTTTTTATGCAACAAAATCCTAAATAATTTTTACAAACAATGTTTATATTTTTGAACTTTTTTATAGAGATATGTTTTGAAACTTAAGTTGACATGCTTTTGAAAAAAAAATTTTTCATGACAATATTCGGGACCCACCAAATCTCCCAGGGCCGTGTAGTATCTGTAAAAGTATTTTTCAAAAGCAAACTTCTTCAATTTAGTGTTGTTTTACACATACCACAGTCTGTAAAAACCAAGTTTAATCCTTGCAGTGATTTTGGGAATATTAATTTTTACGTATAGCAAATTATTTTAGCGAAATATCAAAATCTTAAAATTCTTAAAAATGGAAGAAACAAAGTTTTTTAGGAAGTAATTAAAAAGTAATTTATAACTAGGGATAAATTATGCAAGTTTTCTTTGCTATTTTACTTGCCTTGTAACTTTGTTATTAAGAATTATGCTTAATTAAAATTTTATTGTTTTTTTAATTTATGAATTAATAAAATACTTTGTGTAATAAAAATATTACATTTTTATTGCAAAAATATTACCCCCTGCGATAACTGCAAACATTAAAGTTGAGCTTGTGATAACTGCTTAAAAAGCTGCTTAAAAAATTAAATTTAAGTTGCATAAAAGTTTTATTGACTGAGCAATTTAATTTTGATTCCAATAATGTTTGACAACATTCTCGAAATAACCTAAAATATAAATTTGCAAGATTGGAAAACAAATGACTAAAAAAAGAAAAGAAAATGATACGTGTTCATCGTCGAGCTTAAGAGCAACATTAACGCAACAACATATCAGTTTGCGACATAAACGCAACAATAACACAAAAAGTTGAGAAAAAAATGCACAAAATATTTATCATTATTGGTTGAAGTTCTTTTGCACTGCTGAAAAAAAACACAAATTTTAAAAACTTCGTTTTCAAATTTGGAACTGAGCAAATTGCATCATTAGTCATTACTAAAAAAGTCGCCTTAAGATACCATAAAATTCAGTCTACCCACTGTGACAAACAATTCACAGCAACTTCAGATAACTTCAGATATTTGTTGAACTAAATCTTTGCCTTTGAATATATTTTTATAATAAATTATGAAAAAATTAGTTAAAAACTCTTAAAAGTTAGATTCACAACTTTATCTTGTCACAAAGTTTTTAAACTTTTGAGTGAAATTCAATCACAATAAATCATCCATTCTGTTGGTTTAATTTTAACTCAGACAATTACAATATCCAAGCTTGTTTTACTTTGCGATAACAGTTTTGTATTTTGTCAATATTTTCAACAAAAGCGTATTTCTCTAAATACAACTAGAAATATTTTTTTGGTAAAACTTTAACGTTTAGGGAAATGTTAAATTTGTGTGTGACGGCCAGAAAATAGCTAGCAGAATGAACGTAAAGAGAGATTTAGGCGTTCTTTAAAATACGGAAGTATGTAAGTCTAAGTAATAAAATGAATAGTAAACAAGAAAAGCAAATTTTACAAAACTTTATCATTTTGGGGAGATTGGAAACTTTACAAAACTACAAATTATAAATACTAAAATTATTTTAGAAAAAAATTAAAAAAAGTTGATGAATTTATATTTAATATAACATTTTTTTAAAACATTTATTAACTTAGTGTCCTCACATTTGGGGTGAAGAGGTTTAAACGTTTCGGAGAGTGCAACGAGGGTGTTTGTATTTGAAGTTCTTCATTTTTAATAGAGTTTGTATAGTCTTTATACATATTGAAATAAGATTTATAAGTAGCCCAAAGCAAGTACCGAGGCAGCCTGTATTATTGAGCACATTTTATTTTAGTTATTGCAAATGTAATGGGTTTGAAACATTTAATTTATTTTATTCATTTATTTATTTATTTGTCGTATGTAAAATTTACAATTGTAAATTATAAAAAATGATTACTTGACCGGAGCTAAAAGAAGACAAACTCCTTATCAGCAAGCCCCGAAAAATGCATCATTAGTAGGTTTTGTCATAATCGATGTAAATATAGTTTGACACTTTCAATAAACATATCTCTGTTGTATTAATATCAAAAAAAATATGTATAAATATATATATTTTATATATATATATATATATATATATATATATATATATATATATATATATATATATATATATATATATATATATATATATATACATATATATATATATATATATATATATATATATATATATATACATAGCGTTTAAATACATATAGTATTACAAAGAATAAAGGTTAAGAATTGTTTTATAAATTATAGGAAATAGAACTTAGACATATTAAAATAACAAAACAATATTTAAGAAAAAATAAAAAGATATAATTTAAAAAATACATTTTATTTTTGGTGCGATTTATAGTTTTTGTTATTTGATTAAATCTATTTAGATAATTTTTTTTCATTTCTAATTTAATAAAAGCAAACAAACAGTAAAAAGTAAAAGTAAAGGATAAATAAACAACATAAAAATAAAAAAAGCGTTTACAAAGAGACTATCGCTTAAAATAATACCATGAATGTATTCATGATTAAAAGTAGTTGACGATTACTTTTGTGTTTTAATTTAAAAAAGCTTTTTCATTTGTTTTTATTTACCAAAAGTAGTTGCCTAAGTTTTGTTTTGAATCGCTTAAGAGAAGTATTTTTCTGTTCATTATTTAATAGAGTGTTCCACAACTCAGGGCCTTACGTTTGAAATTTAATAGCAGAATAGTAAGTTTTTGATTGGTTGTAACTGTATTTTGAAAATCTGGTAGGACATATGTGATTTATTTTTTCAAAATGTGAATTAAATAAGATCGGTGTTTTTTTTTTTATCAAGTTTGAACATGAAGATACGTATATTTGCAGCGGCCGTAGTGCAGCGAAGCGAACTCTGGGTATATTTCGCGCTATCGGTAAGGAAGTAGGCGCGAATTTCCTAGTTAAATGCTCTTCCGTGGTGTTCTCTGCCAAGACTGTTAGGCTTTCTTCAGGCACCTAAAACAAAAATTTATATATACATATATATATATATATATATATATATATATATATATATATATATATATATATATATATATATATATATATACATATATATATATATATATATATATATATATATATATATATATATATATATATATATATATATATATATATATATATATATATATATATATATATATATATATATATATATATATATATATATATAGGGGAACATGGGGTAAGATGACGAATAGGGCAAGATGAAAACCTACAGTTATCTCTTAAGCAAAACTAAATATAACAGTTGACTTTAGCTGAAAGGGAAGTAGATTAGTTTTACTAGATTTATCAATGGTTTCTTTTTAAATATTATTTGTGTGACGAAAGTTAAGTATTAAAAAGTTTTTCCGACATTGAGAAAAAAACTTTTTATCCTCGTTTTACTTGATTTATTACATCACTACATCACCAGCTAAAGGTAAGCGAGAAATTTTTATTTAATTTGATGAAACTGGAAGCTATACAAGAAGTATTAGGCTATGATAATTTGATTATGTACTGATTGTGATTCATTTTAAAGATTGTATTAGCCTGGGGCAAGATGACCGGGGCAAGATGGCTTGTCCGTAATCTATATTAAACGGAAGTTTACTTGTACTGTTTGCTATTCTTGTATTGTTCAGTAATTATTTTATTACAAAATACAATATTTGTTTGACAAGAGTTTTATTTTGTTGCGTTGGAGTTTGCTACAAACTGATTACTAGGTTGTTACTGTTTTTTTTTGCATTGACCGATATAAATGTATAATTTATTAGTTTTAAAAGTTACACCTTTATTTGTATTACTTTTTTAATAAAAAAGAATTTGTGATGATGGTTTTTGAGGCGTTTATAGCTTCATAGAGTTTTCTTTTCTTAAAGTTTTAAACTTTGTTAACTCAAATCGTCATCTTGCCATGTATGCGGGGCAAGATGACGATTTGAGTTAACATCGTTTAATGAGTTTTTCCTTAGCTGTTTTCTACTTTTAGCGTGGTTTTTTGATACATAAGTGACGCAGAATGATTTTTTATCACTTTTAAATCAAGTTTTAAATTTTGGGACAGATATTGACTAAGATACAGGCGTTTTTCGAAACGTTCGTCATCTTGCCCCATGTTCCCCTATATATATATATATATATATATATATATATATAAAGATTTAATGCATATAGATTTAGAACATTAAGTTCATTAAATAGAGTTTGTATAAGTGAGAAACGATTTACGTTTGAGACTATCCTATTTGTTTTTGATTACTTAACAAATTTTTTTATTTACTTTTGTTGCGTTCGTTTTCCACTAAACAACGTTTGTGTAATTTAATTGGCAATGAATAAGAGAAAAGTTCAAAATTTTTAATCGAGATATAATAATAAAATTTAGATTATACCTACATATTTTGATATTTTATCTTCAATTACGCCTATGTGGTCTCTCTAGGTTACATTTTCATCTAGAACCTAAAAATTTTGCTGTATGCTCACCTGTTAATTTGTTATCGGGTTTGCAGTTGAGCCAATCTCTTTTTTCTTTATTTGGCACAATGCATTCAATATGTAGTTTGGCCAGCTTTATTTTGCATTAGCTAGTGCAACTGCATCGAATTTGCAGGAAAATTATCCATATTTCTACATTGGTTGACACAACAGCATTTAATATTTTTCTTTAGAAATATTTTTAAAACATTTATACTAAAGCATATCGAAGCTTAATTAAGGTGTACTTTTAGTTTTTTTTTTTAAAGTTGGGAAACTAAATTTGCACTATAAATTATAACTAACCTAAAATGCAGTAATATTTACTTATTAGTAACAATAAGAAAAGTTATAACATAATTAAGAATAAAAATGTTTGATCTTTTTATTTATATTCTTATAACTCCAAAAAAGTTTATTGCTTTGTGTTTTTTTAATCTAGATTTTTTTTGTCATCTTTCATTTACCTCTTTCATAAAACATATTTTATAATCAATGTGAAAAAAATTGTATACATTTTAATTATTTGTGAAGTAGCAAATACAAGACTCGATGGAATTATACATAAAAAAAAAAATCTATTAACAAAAACATAAAAATAATACTCTCATCGGAAACTCTTAATGGAAGCTCTCAATGGATCCAGTTTAAAACAAGATCAGAATCTTTAGCCATGATCAAAGAAGCTTCGATCGTTATTATTGCTATTTTTAATTTAGTCATTTAGGTCCAAAAAAGTCTGTTTCATCACGAAGCACCAATTCCTAACTGTTTTATCACCAAGCACGTTCGGTTTATTCCAGTCAGCGTGTACGAAATGTGCCAAAGTGCAAAAAAAGTATGGATAAAGTTAAGATAAATTAATAAAAATGAAAACAAAATTTAAAAAAGTCTAAATTTTAAAGAAAAGCTATTATATGATAATTGTTTAAAAAACTGTTATTTAATAGATTAAAAAATAAATAAAAAAAATTTATTAACTAACAAATGTTTTAAAAAAAAATTATGACAAAAACAAAAAAAAAGCGTAATCGAGTTTAAAAAA
This sequence comes from Hydra vulgaris, assembly GCF_038396675.1. NCBI lineage: Eukaryota > Metazoa > Cnidaria > Hydrozoa > Anthoathecata > Hydridae > Hydra > Hydra vulgaris. The sequence continues at coordinate 42,562,953 of NC_088922.1, forward strand.
AAATCCTTTAAGGCTTACGTCTTCAAGGTTTTTTTTGTTTTTGTTTATTTTATGTTTTTGTTTATTTTATGATTGCTGTTTTAGTTTTGACATAACATTCTCTTGCAGAAGAAGCTTAAATCGAAAATCTTGGAAATCTTTCAAATATTCTAGAAAGAATTACAAACTTATTTAATATTTTTTCTTACATTGTAATTTGATTAAATGATTAAATTAATATATTTTTGTAGTTGTTATTATTTTTCTCGCCTACTTCGCAAAATTGAAAAACGATAAAACGCGGTGAAGGGGTTCTAAACATCAAAATATCGGTCGTAATATGAGGAATATTTTAGGCGTCTCGGATGGCGGTGAAAATAAAATTTAACAAGTGAAGTTGTAAACAAACAAACAAAGAGTATTAAACTAAGCCGTTGTTATCTACCACCTGATGGCGCAAAAGAAATCGTATGCAAATAACATAAATGAATTTTTTTTTATTTATAATTTTCTGTTTACAATTTGTTCTACTAATTTTCCAATTGTTGAAAAAGAAAAAAAATATAAAAGCCTAAAAAAGTCGACATATTACAAATGGGTTTAGATCATTCGTCCCAAGGCATAAGTTTTAAATTAAATATTTGGAAAAAAATAATAATTAAAACCAGCGGAGGAGAGAATATAGAAACACTAGAACCATTTATTTAAAAAGATTTGTAAGCTTTGAAAAAACATATCTTTGAATAACTTGATAGATTAAAAAAAGATATCTAACGCACCTGGCAAATAAAAGAAAAAACTAAATGGAAAATAAAAATCATGCTTAGTCTTCTATACCCAGTTGAAATTTTTTTGATGTTTGATGGATTGATGATTGACGATTTGACACTTTCAGGTATTATTAAGAACCGGCGAACTGTGGTTTATTAATTCGCTAAAACTCGGTACCGAAGTTTAACGAATAGTACTATTTGTTAAATGAATTCGGTACCAAAGTTTACAAAGTTTACAAAGCCGGTACAAAGTTTACAAAGAATTCGGCACCGAAGTTACAAACTTTGGTACCAAATTTGCTTAACGAATAGTACAATTTGCGAATAGTGCTATTCGCTTAACGAATAGTGCTATTCGCTTAACGAATAGTGCTATTCGCTTAACGAATAGTGCTATTCGCTTAACGAATAGTGCTATTCGCTTAACGAATAGTGCTATTCGCTTAACGAATAGTGCTATTCGCTTAACGAATAGTGCTATTCGCTTAACGAATAGTGCTATTCGCTTAACGAATGGTACTATTCGCTTAACGAATGGTACTATTCGCTTAACGAATGGTACTATTCGCTTAACGAATGGTACTATTCGCTTAACGAATGGTACTATTCGCTTAACGAATGGTACTATTCGCTTAACGAATGGTACTATTCGCTTAACGAATGGTACTATTCGCTTAACGAATGGTACTATTCGCTTAACGAATGGTACTATTCGCTTAACGAATGGTACTATTCGCTTAACGAATGGTACTATTCGCTTAACGAATGGTACTATTCGCTTAACGAATGGTACTATTCGCTTAACGAATGGTACTATTCGCTTAACGAATGGTACTATTCGCTTAACGAATGGTACTATTCGCTTAACGAATGGTACTATTCGCTTAACGAATGGTACTATTCGCTTAACGAATGGTACTATTCGCTTAACGAATGGTACTATTCGCTTAACGAATGGTACTATTCGCTTAACGAATGGTACTATTCGCTTAACGAATGGTACTATTCGCTTAACGAATGGTACTATTCGCTTAACGAATGGTACTATTCGCTTAACGAATGGTACTATTCGCTTAACGAATGGTACTATTCGCTTAACGAATGGTACTATTCGCTTAACGAATGGTACTATTCGCTTAACGAATGGTACTATTCGCTTAACGAATGGTACTATTCGCTTAACGAATGGTACTATTCGCTTAACGAATGGTATCATTTGTTTTATTTATATTCGTTTCTTTTTTTTTCGGTACTTTTTTTTGTTTTTTTGTTATATAGGTGATCAAGGAGACCTAACGGTCTTGTCACATAGCACAGCGGAAGTGCATTTAATTAGGAAGTTTACGCCTCTTTCCTTACCGTGACGCGAATATATGTTCAGAGTTCGTTTCGAACCTGGATCTCCTGCTTCTATAGCAAGCTCTCTAACCACTGCGCCACGGCCGTACTGGTACTATTTGTTGAAGCGAATAGTAATAGCTGTAAAAGGTTCTGATGATAAGATCATTATGATCTTCTTTCAGATGCCTTGTTTGTTTGTTTGTAAAATACGACAAATGTAAACAAGCAAAAAAAAAAAAAAAAAAAAAAATAGTTTATATGTCTCCTTTGGCAAATCATATATAAATGCGTTATTGTAAAATAAATATCGGTATATATAAAATATTATATAAAGTTTCAAATATTACTATTAATAATATTACTATTATTAATATTATTATTATTGTTATTATTATTATTATTGTTATTATTAGTATCAGTTATTATTACTATTTTCATCATTATCTATAACGTTATGTTGTATATTCAGGCATTTACTTTGTATTAGTACTTGTACTATTATAAATTTCCTTGAAATGTTATAACTAATTTCGAAATATATTTGATTTGATTTGATTTGATTAGAATATATACGTGTAAAACGAATTTATAAACATACATAAAGTTATATATGTTTCAAATCCGACTGATACTAATAAATTACTTTTTTAATAAAAAATTTATAATATAATTTTTGGTATAGTATTTATATATACTTGATTTTGATTTTTTTAAAGTAACCAAATGTGTTATAATCCTAAAGAACAAAAATCAAAAAAGATTCAGCATTTTTTGGTATATCTCAAAAAAAAAAAAAAAAATAAATAATTTCAAACTGAAAAAGTTTTTCATACTGCAGTATGGGCAATTTGTTTGTACAGTTCCGCAAAAAGCGAAATTTTACTTTAAGCTTTCAGCAAATTTAAACGTTTCTTTTTTGTTTTTTTATTATCATTATTTTTTTCAAGAATCAATAATAAGCAAATTTTTAATGTTTTAAGCGGCGATGTCTAAGTCTTTTAAACTTTAGTTTTTTATGACTTTATGTTTTTCCATGACTTGGAAAAATTGAAATATTTTTAAGTTCAATGATAGCATGCTTAGTCGAGCAATTATTTCGAAAGCAAAATTGATTTTAATATAAAAATTTGTTTAACGTCTCGTACGTCGCGAAAGTTTGTGTACCTAGGGCCGGATCTTTTCGATGCCCAAATTCAACACCCCAGGGTGTAAAAATGGTGAAACTGATATGATCACATTTTTATACTAACTACTTTGTATTAAAATTGGTATAATGACTTAAATTATAAAACCTAACCTTAGAATGTTAATTCTAATCTTTGATTGTTTTCAACAAATTTATCTTTAGTTTAAGTTTTATTTAGTGTTACTTGATTGCAACACTTAAATAAATAAAAAAAATTGATTAACAGTTCTGATCAAAATTGACTAATAAGTCTACGCATAAAATGGAGATCCAAAAACAACCGCAAGAAAATCAGCATAATCTACCTCGTTATAAAAAAAAAGTTCTTTAATAGAGAAACGTACATACGGCCCTAGGTGTAAGAGGCAGGTATAAGACTTGATGGTATAAGACTTGATGGCCTCATGAAAAACGTTATCTATTAATAAACCTGGACTAAGAGGAAATTTATTGAATATCGCATTTAATACTTAAGTAACAAATAATATAATTACAAGAGCTTTTTTTTTTATCATATTGTTTGTTACTTTTTCTTTTTTATAATCCAAGAGGAAGTAATTTTATATATATATATATATATATATATATATATATATATATATATATATATATATATATATATTTATATATATATACAATACATTGTATTTTAAAACAATCTAAGATACCAGCGGCAAAAGTTTACTTTAGACCTACTGTGTGCCCAAACCATCATCAACCCTAAACTCATGTCCTCAGAAAATCCTTTTAGGGGATGATAGCCCATATATAGTAGAACATTTAGATATAAATTTGGAAATCAAACTATTACGTGCGAGAAAGATATTTTGATTTTAAATTTTGAAGCTAATAGGCCTAAAAAATTGCAAAATGACAGGGGATTTTGCATTTTTACAGAACTTATTATTCTTTTTTAAAAGCCATTTTATAGTTGTGACAACAAAAGAAACATTCTTATGTATAATTTAAATATTTCTGAATGAAAATATCACATCGGTAAATAATTTTTTAAGATAACAGTATTCTTAATTTTGGTTTGAAAAAGACCCTTTCAACTGAAATGAATGCTTGCTGTTGAGGTCTGCAACACAATTCAAAAGCTTCTTTTCATATTCTGGATGACTGGGATCACGTTTGTATTGTTGCCACCGTACATTAAAGTTGTGATGCAAAGATTATGTGGCTTGTTCAGAACGTACTCCAAGGCTTGACTTGTGGCGGTCAATAAAAGGCTTCACATGAAAAAGACTGCATGCACCTTTGGAATGATGGAGGTGTTTGGCAACTTCAAGAAGGAACTCTGGAACTCCTTGATATTGTCTGCAAAGTTAGGAGAAAGATTATTTCCAAAGCAAAAATTCACAACCCTTATAAAACATCTGAAAGTTTCAACAAAAGGCATGACATTGAATGAAGAGCTTTATTCAGCCAGATTTTGTAGAACATCTGTATGCTTCAATAGCTTTTGACAATCATTTCCATCAAATTAGCACCCATGAAAAGGCTGTTCCCGAATATAAAGAGCAGCAGGTCATTGATTGGCATTAGGCCATGTTTGACACAAGTTTTTGTTGAGATGATTTACTACTCCAAGTAGATGCAGCTCCATTGGAGAGATAAAGTCCAATAAGAGTGTTTGATTGTCTAAGCAAATAATTGGTTTGTGAACAACATTGTTGAACTCTTTTGCTCTTCTAAAATTGACCCAGTCCTTTGAAATACATCAAAGTCAGCTTGAATAGAACCAAATGTCCTGGGTTTCCCGCAGATGTAAAGATTTTTTGAATCTGCATCACACCATGTACAAGGGTGAGTACTGACATAAGACTGAAGTCCAGTTATTAGATTCGCTACTTTCATGTCACATGAAACAACAACAAAAATTTTCTGCAACTGGAGCAAATTCAAAACGTTTTTCAAGTTTTCATAACTCTCTGGTAGATTTTCAGAAACAGCAACTAGTTACTGGCGTTTCACATCTGTGTCTTTTGCAATACGCTTTGAGGGAGGAGAAGAATCCTCTCTGTTTGCTTCAATAACTCCCAAGGATACTTTCAAAAAGCCACCTCCACCATCAATTCCTACTTTGATTAATGGTTCTCCAGGAACATTTCTGACTTTTGAAACATGGTTGACTATAACAGACACATCTTTGTAGTGAACAGCAACTCTGGTTGAATCTTTCTTTGTTGAGTCTTAAATGTGGTTTGAAGTGAGCTGTTCTGCAAGAGTCCTTCCAAGTGACTCAAACTAGTCACGAAATTTTTTTTCAACAATCTGATGAGAAGTGGCTTGATTTAGTGATGATGCAAGTTTTTTCATGCCACGATTAGAAAGTTCAGTTTCATTTTGAACCTTGAGCATATCTATAACTGTTAGCTTTTTCTCCTCAGGAAAGAGTTTTCTTGCCCTGGATGGCCCTAAGAAAAAACATTACACACTATTAGACACAGGGGATTAATGCTTAAGATAGTTTAAAACTGTATCTTTCCTGGAACAACTGGAAAACTATTGCCTCCCTTTGCTTGACTGAGACAGACAGTGCAATGAGGAGAAGGAGATTTGTTTGAGATAATCATAGTTGCAACCATCTCTGCAGCCACTGCATCTTTTGAGGCAACTGCAACCAAACTTTGTTGCATTGTTTCTTTTGTACAATTGTGGGACAGCCCTAGCCCAATTACAGAAAAACAGTCTGGACATCTTTTTTCAATGCTTGCTTTGTTCTTAAATTTACTTGTCGACAGTGGATGAAGAATGTTCGGCTTATTTCTGGCAATTTGACAGATCAAATAATCACAAAAAGATTCTCTGATAGCTGGTCGAACTGAGATGCTTTTAAAATTGTAAAGGCTAGGAAGAGGAGGATTTTCACCCTCAGCTTTTCAAAGCAACGCGACATTTTTCACAAATACCTGAAGGATTTCTGTTATCAGAAAAATCCAGCTCAACTTTGAGAACATTTTGTGCTCTCTCAATCAGAAAAGTTGTTAGCTCACAATTTCCCTTCTGAAGGCACAAAACAAACAGCTTTTCTATTCTTTGGCTTTGTTAGGGATTTTTGCAACTTATATGTTCTAGTGTGTTGTGAAAATTGTTTATTTTTTGAAATGCATGCTTTTTCCCAGAAACTTTTTGAAAAAAACGTTACAAAAGTAAGACATTATTATTTTAAAGTATTTGTTTTGGGAATGATAAAAACAGCCAAAATAATTTTCATAAACACTAATATTTTGACTTAAAATCACTTTTAGATGTTTTCCCCATAACCAAGTGGAATAATAAGTTCTGTAAAAATGCAAAATCCCCTGTCATTTCGCAATTTTTTAGGCCTATTGAATTCAAAATTTAAAGTCATATTATCTTTCTCGGACGTAATTGTTTATTTCCAAATTTATATCTAAATGTTTTACTATATATGGGCTATCATCGACAAAAAGGGTTTTCTAGGGACACGAGTTTAAGGTTGATCATGGTTTGGGTACACAGTGGACCATTAAAAAGCGTTTTTCAATTATAAATTGCCCTGGCAACGCTTTCTGAGAATCAAAATAGGATTAAAAATACGAATTTTTACAACTAATTACCTGACTGAGAAGCAGAACTTAGAACTTTATAGTTTTTATGTAAAGTGGGGTAGCCCAACGTACAAGGTGGCTCTAGGTACACGATGGTGTACTAGGTACACAAACATCCCCTATATATTTCTCTATAAGTAACTTTTTTATAAATCTTAAAAAACACAGATAGAATAGAAGTTAGAAGGTATTTAAACATAACATTGTAATCGTCATTTTTTATAACATGATTGACTTAAGCAATGTTTTATTTTATTTGGAAAAGAAATATGTTTGAAAGACGGTGTAAATAAATAGAATAGAAGTTTACTTATGTATTTATTAACGTGGATTGCTAGTAATGTAGTCATATTTACACGAATTGATTACCTTTGTTCGGTCAATGCTTTTTTAAATTCTCTATAAGATATTTGTTCGTTTATATAAAAGACAGGGGTTTGTCTCCAATAAACTCTTTAACTTTTTGAATTAATTTCTGTATTTTTGAAGCTAGGCTTGGATTGAATTTACCCAAGTTTTAGCTTATAGGTGTCATTCGTACTATCAAAGTAAACCAGTGTAAAGCAAAGTTGATATATTTTAATATTAAGTTTAATTAGATTTAATTATTTAACTTTTGATAATGACCTTATTAAAGTCTAAATAGATTAACTCCTTGTCTTTTACTTCATTTTTTGTTGTTAGACAGAGAGTATCGAAAATAAATATACTATATTAAAAATTTGGATTGTATGAATTGTTTGTGAAAAAGTTTTAATTCAAAATATTGATTGTAAGAATTGTTTGCGTGACTCGTGTTGGTTTAAAAATGGTAGGAATTATAATAAATTCATGTAATAGAATAATCAAATAAACATTTTATATTAGAAAACTTTTTGTAAAGCTTCTATGCTTATATCAACAGTAAAAAAGGCGTGTTTACTTATACGTAATGTAATTTTTATAAAGCTATTAATAAAGTCGAGGAGCAAACATGCAAATAGTGTTTTGTCCACCGGATCAAATGGATAAAATAGAAAAAAATTATTACTAGCTTGTACCTTTCAAATTAGTATAAGTATTTCTTTTTAAATAAACTTTTTGTGTATTGCTATAGGAAACGGTAGTATTAATCAGAAATTCTATTATGTAATGCTAATATTGTCATGAAAAAAATTGGACAAAACTCATTTTGCGTGGATCTTTTGGACAAAACATTTTTTGAATGTAACTTTCATGGACAAATTTTGATATGAATGAAAATGAATACTAAATTTGAAAATCTTAAAACATTTCAAAAAGCATTTTATTTTTCCTTTTAAAAAAGTTTCATATTCTAACAGATATTTCCTATTCTAGGCAATTACACAGTTCTTCTTCCAGTTTTTATTCAGGTGATGGTGGTAGGCCTAGAATGTGTTTATAAAAATCAAAACTATCTATCTTCCAAGTCATGCCATTCATTTCCCAACATGATGCTCAAAAGTTTTTCAAAATTTTTTTTATCTCTGCATTGATAAAATAGCTTAAAGGCACCTTCTCAAAGGTTAAGTTTTTCAAATACCTGTTATTAACATTTCGTTTAGTTAGTGAAAGAAACTTTTCAGCATCTGATTCAAAGAAAAAATTTTGCATTGCTCTAACTTTGATCGAGTTTTGGTTACCTTTCTTTTTCTTGATAATTAAGATTCGTTTTACATCACTTATCATGGGTAGATCCTTATAGTATTTCTGCAGTAATTTTGTGTCTTAAATCCCAGTCAATGGCACATTTTCTCACTTCACCTACTTCTAAGTAAATGTCATAACACTCATCTTTGGATAAAATAATTTCACATTTTCTTTGTTTTTTTTCCACCCTACCAAAAATATTTTGTTCGTGGTCATTTTTATCTGCCGATAAAAATGACCACGATGACCACGAACAAGAAAATAAAAGCAAGCGCTCTAACCACGTGCGGCCGTGGCGCAGTGGTTAGAGCGCTTGCTTTCAAAGCAGGAGATCCAGGTTCGAAACGATGTCTGGATAAATTTTCGCGTCACGGTAAGGAAGGAGGCGTGAATTTCCTGGTTAAATGCACTTCCGCGGTGCTCTGTGATAAGACCGTTAGGACTTCTTGGGGCACCTAAAACATAACAAAAAAAAAAAACAAAAAAAAAAAATGGATTTCGTTTATACTTGTAGAATTATTAGGTTGAATCTGAAGAAAATGTATTGCTGTTCTCAACAAAATATTATTTTTGTTTTCACATCCGTCGCAAAAAAAGCGTAGTAACTTCTTCGATTGAAAATCGGTATTCTGTAAAAAATGCAGAAGGACTGGTGATACCTCCTGACTGCCTTTGCCTGCTTGTTCTTCTATCCAGGTATAGAATAATGGCTTAGTACAACTATGATCAGTAATACACAGATTATAAGTATTTGTTTGTCTTGAATAAAATGCCTCTTGCACGAAAGCTTTTGGAAAAGGTTGTATTTGCTGCATATCAAAACAAAAACTTAAAGCAGTTGGTACGTCTGCTTTCAAAAGTGTATAAAACGTATTAGCTCGTTTCTTGTGAATCCTTTTTTGAGTGATATAACTATTATGTTCACTGGAGCCTTTTACATAATTTTTTATTTGCATGTTTAACAAAGTGCAGTAACTGCACACATCAGAAGCTGGAGACTTAAAACCTATATTAAATTTATTCACGAAAATTCTTCTGAACATTACAAAATGAACTTTCTTATTGTTTTTACTGGTTTCATTGTACAGAGTGCTTAATTTTTTGATACTAAGATCACATCGCAAATAAATTCTCCCTGATTTATTCCTAATATAATGGCTTTCCATAACCCGCAATTGACTTATGAATGGTCTCACAGAAGCTTTCTTTTCAATAGACTTATGGCTTGTTCTGTGTCCACCTCGTTTGTCTTCTACAGGATGTCCAGCACTTGTTTTCTTGTTAATATTTTGCAATCTCGTACGACCTATTTTCATTAACTAAGGAGTAGATTTTTACAAAAATGCAAGCATGGTAACTGGTTAGATTTTAAAAAATATTTTACTTTGAAATTGTGTGAACCTCCTTACTTTTATTTTTGGGCTGTGGGTCTTGGACGCCTTCTTTTGACAGCACTTGAAACTTCTAACATATTGGCAATCGTGTTATCTTGTCTCTTTATAAAAATTATCTATTATGTTCTTAACAAATGGTGTTATTTTATAACATGAAAAACGATTGCTTGATGAATTGTGGTTGCAAGGTTCATAGATGTTTTAGCCTGGGGGAGCCAAATATCTTTTTTTTTATCTTCAGCTCTTTTTCCACTTGTTACTTTTCTTTTACTGGTTCCCACATTTGCATCACCCACAAGAACTGTACCTTTCTCATGGTCCGACATTACTAACTATTTTTTCAACTAAATATTACAAAATCACCGCCACAACAAAATTATCAAACACCACTACAATGTGCTACAACTGACAAGAAAAACAACAACATAACCTCAAAACTTGAACGCGTTCCATTCAAAAAGTGATTTGTCACAAAAAAATGGCCGCCGTGAAATTGTTTTGATGGAAAAATATTTTTTTAATGAAATCAGTTTGGGACAAAACAGAGTTTGCATTTACCTCGCTTTTATTTTATTTAGATATATTGAAGAAAACATGTTATGAATGAAAATCTATGCGTTGTATTATGAAATTTATAAAAGCGAAACTATTTACTTCTATAGGTTATTTTTTTTATTTTTGTGACAAAACACTATTTGCATGTTCGCTCCTCAGTTACTTTGATTACCACAAGGTGGTTCATATAATGAGAAAATTAATGACTTGTTAGTTTATTTCGAATTTATATGCATAGACAGGATGTCGTAGGCAGGATTTTTTAATTTTTCCGATATGACACTTTCAGACAATGTGCAAACTTCTAACTCAAGTATGTTCATCCTTATGCCAAATGCATTTAAAAAATTGCGGTGATAGGAATAAAAATAACAAAAGTAAATACGTTGTTAAGTTATGGCAACGTAAAATTTCCGCTCTCCCAAAATAACTTTACTTCCATCAACATAACTTTTGATTTCTAAAAAGTTACTAAGTGTAATTCAACAATTTTTTAGTATTGAAAAGTTATGACCATGTGTTTATTAGTTTTGCAAAATGATTTTTTCCTTAAAAATCTTTTAAGAAAGTAAATAGCAACATCGCCACCGAATATTTTTAGGTATATTTAAAAAAAAAAAGCATAGACGTCGACAAAATCAATATACAGTTTTTAACTTTAATAGTACATACGCTTTAGCGTTAAACTGTGAAAATTTAAATAATATTTATATTAAATGGAACACCTTAAAAAAGGCTTTTTTAAGAGACCACAATCCAAAGCTATAGTTATAGCTGATAACAAATGTATTCATGAATCAACACCTATATATGAAAAATTTAATAAATTCTTTTCTTTGCAGCAGGTGCCTTTAATGATTTCTTTATACAGATGCAGTGGTTAGAACGCTTGCTTTATAAGCAGGAGATCCAGGTTCGAAACGAGCTCTGGACAAATTTTCGCGTCACGGTAAGGAAGGAGGCGTGAACTTCCCGGTTAAATGCACTTCCGCGGTGCTCTGTGACAAGACCGTTAGGACTTCTTGGGGCACCTAAAAAAAAAAAAATGCACAGAGGGGCAGAACTGCTTTAAAACTGGACATTTGACAGAAATGAAAATGCGTTATGAAACATTTTTTGGTGGTAATGCATAAAAGAGTCTTATGTTCATCTTATTCGCTTGTTTTTTGTTTTTTTTGGGCGGTAGGACTGATCTTTAACCCTGTAGAACCCATAATGTAGCTCAATTCTTTTGTTAAAAAAACAGCTCGTTTGCGCGAGATACAAATACAACCTTGTTCTTATAGTGTTCAAGCTTAAGTTTGAAAAAAATTCTTTAATCTTTTTCAGGGGGTTCTTTAATTTTGCAGCTATCTTTCGCTAATAAAAAAATAATTTTAAATGCTTAAAGTATATATTAATAGAATTTTTAAAAAAGTGCATTTAAAATATTATATTTTTGTTTAACTTTTTCAAACAATGCGTTTTTTGTTTATGTCCTCACTTAGATACAGTTTCAATTTTTTTTTTATGAAATTGCTGATGATTGCAAATTGTAAAACTTTTTGCTGCACTTATTGAGCCCTTTTGTGTGTATTAGTGGAAACGTGTCAACCAGGTTATTCGAATTACTGTAATCGATTAGAATACGTTTTAATATTATTTATTCATGCAAGCTTTTGATTTTTTTCTTTTTTATATTATCGCTTACCGGTTTTTAAAAAAACTCGAAATTACTCAAAAATACAATAAAAACGTCTGATAATTGTAAATAAATGTTTAAAAAACTATGAAGTAACTTTTCGTAAGTCTAACAAGTGCCCTTAAAATAATCATTTAACTTAAAAATCCAAAACAAAACAAAAAAATAATTTTGTCCAGTTTTAAAGTTATTCTGCCCACTGTGCGATAGATAGTTGTAACTGTTCCAAAGAAATATACTCAGAATTATCTTATGTCAGCCAGTGCCGTTTATTTACTAGTGCACAGTGGTTTGAAATAATTAAAAAGTGGCATTAATTTTAGATTTGCGAAAATCCGATATAAAAAGTTCTGATTATGCAAGATTGATCATATTTTCATATGCTGAAAAGATTTTTTCTTTTTAAATGCAGATGCTCAAGTTTGTCATTTTTAAAGAACAATTTTTTAGTGAAAAAACTTTCGAACTTTTATTTTATTTCTTAAACCGCACGTGTGAACTTCCATATATTATATATCAATCGGAAGAATATAAAACAGGCTTTCAAAGTTTAATGCAAAATATTTTATAAAATTACATCTTATGCCGTAAAAATGCAGAGAAAGATAACTTTTTAAACATCAATTAGTTCAGGTAACATCTCTTCATTTACATCCTTACTTTTTATGTAAATTTCAACTAGTAAAAGTTGCAAAACCACTTTTGGTAATACTGATTTACATACAGACTTCAAACGTCTTTTCAAAATAGTACCGGAAATATAAGGATTTGATGTTTCTAAACCTTGAAAAAAAACATCAGTTAAGTTGTTAGCTCTTGAGGTTTTTCTTGTATGATCCAAACGATCTTTCCTGTGACATTTGTGAAGACTTTCTCCTGCATTTTTGCCAAAAGTTCCAATTGACAAAATTATCTCAACCATGATTGAGCTCCATGAGCAAAAACTCTATGAACACAAGTAGGAATTTTATACCATGAATATTTCTCATTGATGATTAAAACTATTTGTAGACAATAATTTTCAAACTTGATTGGATAAGTTGAACTTTGACAGGATAAAGATATATGTATATATATTTTTTTTTGCCATATAAATTTATTAAATTTGTAAACCATAATATAAATACAAATAGCAGGGGCAAGAAGAAGAATTACACTGTATAATATAAAACGTTTTTCTAAAGACTTGAAAAAATAAAAATCATTGGTCCTAATAATTCTTATAAATCGGTGAATAATTCTTATAAACCATAATTTTTTATATGTATATTTAGAAAAAAAAAATTAATATTATTCTTAAATAGACAATAAGATTTATATCTATATCCAAAATTTCTGATAACAATTTTGGATCAGAAAAAGCTTAGCGTGCAGTTTGCTATTATCAGATGAACCAGAACCACTTATATGGACTTTGTTTACGTGAAAATTTAATTATTCCCAAAATCTTTTTTGCATAAGACTTTTTCGAACTTTTACAAAAACTTTTATTTATTTTTCCTTTTTCCTGTCATTTCCTAATATTCAATTTATACGACAAATGAAGGAGATATTCCAAGAAACGAATCCAGCAATAAAGTGGACTTATCCTAAAGAGTAAAAATGCTTTTTCAGTGTTAAAGAATTTGTTTGAGTAATTTTCAATGTGATTCATTTCAATAAGTAATGCTTTACAAAACGGAGACGATTCATAAGACGGTGTTTCAGTGATTTCCGCTAAAACGTTTTTATCGATGGCTGTTAAAAATAAAGAGCTTTAGAGATTAGGAACTTTTTTATTTGATAGCTGCCTTATAATATGAGGAAGTTCATTTATTTATCGTTCAACAAAAATTTTTATTTCGAGAATAATTTCTTTACTTTCTTTACCATACTTTAAGATCATTGGTTTGCAAAATTTTACAGAATGAGGAGTTGTGTTTGCACAAACTTGACCCACACGTCTACGACAAGCAAACCACAAAAGGACATGATCTAGTTTCTTCTGGAGAGACACACATGCAGAAATTCTCTTTTCTGAAAATGTATATCATTACAGAGTAGTTGTATGATCTTCATTTAGATGCCAATAACATTTTCTTCACATTTTCATTCTCTAAGATGTTTTTTAGTTGCTTTTGCTATGATGTCTCCAAATTTAACGTTTCTTTAGTTGATTTTAGATGTCAAGGAACGCCAAGAAGCTTTGTACCATCAACTCCAGACACAAAAGTTGGCTATCAGTCATTCGGAATCAAGAGTGCCCATAAGTTTTCCATCCCAATGCACCGACATTTTTGGCGGTAGCATTGAATTTTTTTCCTATTCTGTGTCTTGGGGCTAACTTTTTCAATATTCTCATCCTCACGAGAGCTCTTGCCTGGTTAAAGACTTACCATTTCAAAAGTACGTTTACATAGATTCATTTCTTCTCGTTCCAGATTATTTTTTTGTCTTTCTATTTGCTTTTTTGTCTATTTTGTGACTACTTTGCTCACCCCAAAATATGTAACTACTCTATCACAAATCATGGTTTTTATAAATTTAATATCAACATTAATTGCATCTAGTCCAACTTTAGCAGTCTTTTTCAAATGAATTCTTATAAAATTTCATTGACAAATGAAATTTTTTAGGTTCATCTTCTTGTCTTCTATAATATTTCAGTTCATCAAAGTAATGAATTTCTTTTCATAATAATCTTTGATTACTCTACCAATATTGTTTCTGCTGCCTACTAGAGTTGGAATATTAGCTTTCTGATAGTGTAAGAGTACATTGTCTATAGCTTTAAATAATGCTTGATCTTAATGTAAATTTTTCAGGTTTGATAAAAGGCATAACAAGAACTGTCTCTGTGTTGGCAGTTTAGAACCTTTTTTTTTCTTATCATCATCTCCAGCAATGGTGCTAAGTAACAAATTTGTTGTGTACTTTTTTATCCATATATTAGTATATATATATATATATATATATATATATATATATATATATATATATATATATATATATATATATATATATATATATATATATATATATCTTAAAAAATATCAATATATATAACTCTGAAAAGAGTTGTTCATGCATAGTCATTTATTAATAATATTAAACTAAACTGAAATAAAAACCTATTATTAATAACATTGTTTTGTAATAACAGATAAAAATGATAATAACAATATTATTACTTAGTATAGTATACAAAATTGAATAAATTTTTTTTTTCTTTCATTCATTAAAGTAATTTTACTACTAATAAAAAGTTTAACAAAAAATCCTCATAATTTATACATTATCATAAACATAAAAATACATAAACTTTATAAAAATTATGTTTATATAAAGTTTATGTATAATGATATTGTATAATTAAAGTCCACATAATAAACATAACACATAAGCTAGTAAACTTTAAAGAAGACCTGGTGCAACAAAAAAACAAATAATAAAAAAAGACTTTTAGCGATAAAATGCTTTGACCAGCAACTCTAACATATTGGATAAAAATAATAAAATAACTGAAAACTTTGAATGGTTGGAGCTACCACAAAAGAAAATATTGAAAATGCTTTTAAACTTAATCGAAAGCAAGGAAAATCATTAAGAAAGTGTGCATTTAAGTTCAATGTACCAAAATTGACATTAATTGACCGTTGACATTTTTTGATTATTAATTCAAAAATAGCTTCATTACAATGGTGGTTTGATTTTAAAGTGAGATAGAAACGTGGTATTATGCCGAGTAGATAAAATTGCATCAAACAGAGTGTAATTTTACACTTCCTATATAATTGATAATTATTTTTGCAATTTCAAGAAACAATACGAAAATGAATAACTAAGCTTCACATAGTTGGAATTGTGCTGAGTGCGGTTTTAGTGGTGACCAAGGAAAAATTTCAATGCCGAAAAAGTACAAAGCGTGCTCTTACAGGAAACATTGAAACAATTAATTATACCGTAAACAACTGCTGCAATCCATCAGACTCCTACCTCCTTCCATTGTTTATAAATCAAAAAAAAATTATATCAATCATGGTGCAAAAATAGTCCTACCGGCACAGTGTATACAAGATCAGACACAGGATTCATGGAGAAATCAAAGTTTATTGAGTGGTGGAAACGATTATTTATACCAGTCGTTAAGCGATTGGTGGAGAACACATTCTTGTATTAGATGGTCACAACACTCACGTTTCATTAAAAGTTATTGAAATATGTAAAGAAAACAGCGTCCAAATGGTCTGCCTCCCATTTCATTAAAACTATACTTTGCAGCCACTGGACGTTGGAATATACTGTCACGTTAAACTTACCTAGAAAAACATAATGAAATCATATTATGAATCATCAAAATATAAAAATGTTGATAAAGCTCATTTTTCAAGTTTATTAAAAGTAAAATGTAAATATAAAAGAGGCAAAAACTCTTCACCAGAACACACGCAGTCAGTGCGTTTGAAAAAAAGAGTTATTACCTTTTATAAAATCTTATATTGACCTGTCAAAATTGAAAATAACAGAAATATTTGACCCAACACAAGAGCTAGCCCCACAATCAGCATTAACTAGATCATCGACTGCCCGGCATTCATCAATTTCTTCAACACCAATGTCAAATATTTCAGTTGAATATTATAACAAAACACACATTTCAATTAATATTGGTTTATCTACAATAAAAACATTTTTCCAACAAATTAATGACTCTGATAAACATGTTCACAAATCTAAAAGAAACAATGTAAGAATCGATGGAAAAGCTTTAAGTGAAGCCAAAACAATGGAGAAAGTTCGAGCAATGGATGAAAAACAAAATAAAAAAGGGCTACAAAACATAACATAGACTACGCATAGGATCCAAGCATACAAGTAAACAGCAAAAAGTACTTTAATGTAAAAAGTACAAAGCACAACTCAATGATTCAATGGTTCAACGTGAAAACAATTCGTCTCGGTTGTGGTTTTGCAACCAAATATGTATTCCAAAACGATATTAACAAAGCACTAAGTTTTTCTGGAATAAAAAGTGTAAACTTGGCGTTCCAATATTGAGAAATAGATAGATATATTTTCTTTTTATTAATTTTCATCAACAAAATTGGTTTTCTCCTCCATTTTTATTGTTTTATCATTGATGACCGGCTATAGTTGAAAAAAATATAAATGAAAAAATTGTAAAATTAATTATAAGAAAATAAATATAAACCTTCTATTTTATTACATATTATTATAGAAAACAAAGTCTTTTATCTATTGAATAAAAAACTCCATGGAAAAAATGTTTCCCCTCAAAAACAAATTCAACTTTTTTTGTGCTAGTTGGGTAGGTACGGTCCTGCAGATACATTAACCTTTTCTATTATTTATAATTCTAGTGCAGAATGTTTGTATTAGTCTACTTTCAGTGACTAGGTTTTTAATTGAAGATTATGAATTTATTTAGAGACTTTTATATGGAGAATGTTGACCAAAATTAGGCAAAATTTTACCCTTTATATCGAAATATCGAAGAAAGAAACGTACGAAAAATAACCGAAAATATTTCAAAAAATATTTGGATATTTTAGTTTTTTTAAAAAAAAGTTTATTTTATTTGAATTCATTCACATTTATTTTGTACCGAATTTGTTTGCCCTTTTCTTGATATTATATCAACATTGGATTATACACATTGAATCAACATTGAGTTGAGATCGTAAAAACAATCCACTTTTGCAATGTTTTTACATACGTTGAACCAATGTTACTGCGTAAGCTGGTTTTAATGCCTTTGTACTAATCTGTTCATTGAAATGTTTGCTAAAAACTTGACATTGAATAAATGTTGGATTTGTATCAGAAAAAATAGCCGACGTTCGCGATGGTTTTACATACGTCGGCCCAATGTATATGTGCTAGTTGGGTAGGTACGGTCCTGCAGATTAGGGTGTCCCAAAAACACACTTTTTTTAAAATTTCAATGTGCTCTCAACTGATCCCCATTCTATAGGTCCTAAATAGCTACCAAAATCTTTTTTTTAAATTTTTAATGACTAGAAGTGATAGATGTAAATTCTGAGTTTTACGGTTTTGTACACTTATGTGTATTTACTAAAAAACAGCGCTATCTAGTATTTCAATATGTTTTAATATGATGTAATAATTAGTACACAATTAATTCCCATAGGATATTATTAAAGAATAGGATCATTCTCTATGAACGTTGTTAGAGATTGATATTTTTCCCTCTGGACAATATTATTAGTTCGTATAATTCCCCATGGATTGGTTCACAAATAACTCCATTAAGAAATTTTTTTTGAAGGAAAAATTTCTAAATGGAATTATTTGTGCACGAAGGAATTCTAATTTGTGCACAAAGAAATTCTCGTGTAAACGGTTATAAAAGCCGTAACGGTAAACTTAGATAAAACATTATACGAGAGGGAATAACGACTTCATAGATTTTTGATGCAAGTGTAACATTTAGTATAAATTTAGTTAAAAAACTGATTATTTCGAAATTCATATAAAAATGGGTAGAACAGCTAAAAAAAAGAAGATGGAACAGGACAGAATAAGATAAAACGGAAAAATACAGAAAGGTTGAGGTATATTTACCTATTGAAGTACCCACTGAGGGAGTTACCTCAGAGACAGCTTCCATCTAATGAAGATATTCTTAGATACTATCAATTTATCCTTCACGAGTCACAAGTTAAATACAAACCCACTTCTACTAATGTTGGTTGCAAATTGAAATCGAAATCCAAAGATCTTGTTTGTGAAAATGGTGTTTGTACAGATCCTGATAGTTCTTGCTTGGTATCTAGGATTTAAAAAATTTGGGATAATGCTAGGTTTGGCAAGAAATTTGTGATTTGTGGGTTCAATATAAAGACTAAAATCATTAAACTTAATTTAAAATACAAGAAATTGAATAAATTGTCTTCTCTAACTGGAACAGTAGTCTTGATAAGCAATCAAAGTTAGAGAAAGATTTTCTCACAGAATCCTATCAGCTTTTTGACATCTCGACTAAGAATTTTAAAAAAGATATTCTTGCTGATAGATTGAGAACAGATGATGCCAAGCTGGAAGATATAAAGTAAGTTCATTAAATAACACTTTTCTTAGTAGTGAGATTTTTTTTCCAATTAAAAGTAACTTAAATAATAGCATATTATTTCCTTTAAAATATTTACGTTTAACTCTTTACATGGTTTGGTCATCTTCCAAGAACAATTATTAATTTATTTATAAATGGCTTAATAGATTTAAATATTTCTTAGTTTTTATGAAGACCAGAAGTTACATAGGAAAGGATATATGGAAACAAAAGTCGATGAAGACTACAGTAGAAGAGTACTGGATGCAAACAGGAGAAAGAACAAGCTAGATAAGTTGAGAGAGAAAGAATTAGAGAGACAGAAAAACTTAAAAGATATCAATGATGTTTTGTTGTCACATGACTCCATGACAGAAGAGATTCAATTCAGCAGTGAGGAAGAAAAGTCAAACGAGGACTGTGAAATCAGCGAGGAAGATGATTTCCTGGGTAACGGTCGGAAACGCAGGTATAGTATTATTTTAATAACATAGTTGTAATTTTCACAAGCTAAAGCTGTTTTATTGAAAAGTATATAATTATAAATAGGTAAAAAAATATTATAAAATGATACCTAGGTACAATTCTGGAGATACGATAAATCTAGCAGTGAATGTTGAAAAGCTCATTAAATGTACTGCTGTTCCAGCAACAAGGTTCAATGTTGGTGTACGACCTCATCTGGCAATTTTAAGTGAAGTATTTAAAGCTGGAGGTATAGAAATTAATGATATACCGCTTTCGAGAAGCACACTTCATAGAAAAAAGTTCAAATATGTAGAACTTGAAGGAGACTCGGAGTGGATTTCAATATCTAATCATCTTAAAGGCCGACGGCTTATTCTTCATTTTGATACCAAACTGTTGGAACAAATTCCACTGGGCTTAACATTATCCAAAAAATTGAGCGACTTGCAGTCTCAGTGAGTTCCCCGGATGACGATACCATGGAACCCCATCTTTTAGGTGTTGTTCAATGTCCCTCTTCAAAGGGAGTTGACCAAGCAGAACAAGTGCACAATCTTTTAGAATATTACGGATGTACAGAGCAGATCATTGGTATATGCTGTGATACAACTGCAAGCAATACAGGCGGAGTAAATGGAGCAGTCCAAATTCTTACAGATATTTTGAAATTACCAACTTTGTGGATAATGTGTAGGAGACACTATATGGCTGCCCTTACTGGTGAGAAAACTAAAGGTCCAAGAAGAGCTCTTTATGTCAAGCTAAAGAACAAGTGGCCTGAAATCTGTGAGAAAGTGAATGAAGTGAAAAATTTATGTAAATCGGACTGGCAAAGAATTGATCTGAAGATTGGCTCTGTTCTTCGCACTGTTGCAGAGGAAGCTAAGACATTTTTGACTAATGCAACTACTGATATAGTGTTTTCAAGGAACGATTATGGTATAGTTTGTAAGCTTGCCTCCTTCTTGGAGTGGAAGTACAAGATTTTAAGTTCCATCAACCTGGCACCTGCCATGAGGCAAGGTTTTTAGCAGATGCGATCTACATCCTGACTCTTTATATGGCTAAAGGTATCAGTAATATCTTGACAGAAAAAGAAGTGCTGCAGTTGAAGGATGCAAGTTTGTTCATTGCAATTTGCTATGTTCCATGGTTTTTAAAAAGTTTTTTAAGATTTCTGGCTCCCTACAATGATTTGAAAGCTATCCAGACAGCCTATGCATTGAGAAAAGTTAGTATGAATATTGGAAATGCTTTGCTTCTCAGCATGGGACGCCATACGTGGTACTTAACTCCGCAACTCTGTGTTTTGTCCTTTGGGGATAAAGAAGTTCCTTCTGAAACAAAGCTAAGAATGCTGTTAGCTCTGATTGAGTTTGAAGAGCCAAATGAATTTCAGCGTTGTAAACCATCAAATGTACAAATTGGAGAGACCACAGAGCTACCTGAGTTGATTTCCGAGCAAAGCTACCTTCTCTTCAAACATTTTAAAATATCAAGAGCAAGTATAAAAGAATGGCTTAATAATAGTCTTAATACTATAGATGTTTTTAACCATCCTCAGTTGCTAGATTTTATTGCATGGATCAAAACATATCTGTTGTAAATGATGGTGCAGAAAGAAACATTAAGCTCATTAAAGATTTTCTTTCAGCTACTAGAGATGAAGATCACCTTCAAAATGTACTTTTTGTAGTTAAAAAGTCTAGAAAAAACTTGACTAAGACTATGACTAAAACGGAGCTTGGGAACTGTTCAAAAAGTTGTATTTTTTGAGAAATGTTTCACCGCAATAAAATCTTAAATTTGGTAATAAATATTAGTTTTTATGTATTTTCATATTTATAAATATAATCTATCAAGTTAAATAGTAGAAAACAATTGGAAATGATTTATACGCATCTAATTGTTTTAATTTTCTAAAATGTGTTTTCTATTAATGTTAAGCTAACTTAACATTAAAACAGTAAAACTCAGATTTTACATCTAGCACTTCCTGTCAAAATAAAACCGTCAAATTTTTTTTAGTACTTATTTAGGTCACATAGAATGGGAATCAGTAGAGAGCTTTTTTTTTTTTTTTTTTGGGACACCCTACTGCAGATACATTAACCTTTTCTATTATTTATAATTCTAGTGCAGAATGTTTGTATTAGTCTACCTTCAGTGACTAGGTTTTTAATTGAAGATTATGAATTTATTTAGAGACTTTTATATGGAGAATTTATTTAGAGACTTATTAAAAAAAAAGTAGAACAGCAAATATTACCAGCGTCAAAAAAGCTAGAATTTTAAGTCTTTAAAAAGACTCTGATGTATGTGAATCAAAGGCTGAAAGTTTATTATTCTAAAGGATTGACGCTAAGAAGTCAGCAATTTGTTAATGTAATAGTTCCCAATTCAACTCCAAACTTGACAACAGTAACTATTATAAAGTAAAAATTTTGAAGAGTAACTTGATCGAAATAATGATAAATTATTTGAAAGCATACCTCGAGATTAAGTTAGTTTTTTACAAAGTTACAAAAAACGCATCTGTTTTTTGTCGAGAGAGAATGCTTTTATACCGAAGATTAATTTTACAAACCAATGATCCATATCTTTTATATCCAAATAAACTTTTTTACATGGGGGATATGATTTGTTGATATGCAAGAGATTTGTATCATCAGCGAAAAGATGTACTGACGAAAAGTGAACAGAGTTGTTTAAATAATAATATATGTTAAAAATAATAACAACAACGTTATATATATTAAAAGCAAAAGAGAACCAAGAGCAGAACCTTGAGGGGAACAGTACATACAACATATTTATTACTAGAGTTATAACAATTAATACTTTCATATTGTTTCTGATCTGAAAGATAAGATCGAAACCAATAACTTAAAACACCACAAAACACCAGATGTAATTTTTTTTTTTTAAAAACAAAAAAAAACAAGCAAAAACAACAAACAAACAAAAAAAATCGGATAAAAATCATCGCGCGGCAAAAATTTAACGTTATGAATAAATTTTTATTTAGAACATAGAAACATGTCGGTTTTTAATAAAAAAACAAACTTATTTTATTGAGGAGATTTAATCTTAACTTTATGTACACGTTATTATATAAAACTGATGATTGACACTAAAAAATAATTAATTTTTGGAGTTCTACTTTCTTCGACTTCGAAGGTTGCGTCGTACAAATTCGTTTGGAGCTGTAACAATACTAGACTGTAGATCGTTATTAGAAATGGGCTAAAAGAAAAATAAAATCTTGTTTTGGCTTAAATTTGCAATATGTAGTGTATATATATATATATATATATATATATATATATATATATATATATATATATATATATATATATATATATATATATATATATATATATATTCAGGGGCGTGGTGGCTCTAAAAAGCCCATGCGGGATTTTTATTAAAAGGCCTATATATGCGAGATTTTACCATATATGCTTGAAGTAAAGGCCCATACGAAAAATTATATATATATATGTGTGTGTGTATATATATATATATATATATATATATATATATATATATATATATATATATATATATATAAAATTAATATTATTGTTTGTAATACTTCAAAATAAAAATGGTAGCAACACAATGCAGCGACCACGTTTTTATTTTGATTTTCTTAAAACACAACTTTACCGCAAGCAAATACGATTAGTATTTTATTGTTTGAAGAACATAGCCTAACACAAAATTAAAAATCAAAGATTTTAATTTTTCTATTACTATATAATGATATATATTTTATTGTACAATAATATAAATTTTTTTAAATTATGTATAATTTTTTTTCTAAAATAAATATTAAAAATCTTGAAAAATAAGAAATTCTTTTTAGTTTATGCTTTTGTTTAATTCGGTGTTTCAACTTTTTTTAACATTTTTGCATTAACAGTAAAAATGCCGCTCTTAAAATGGTGCCGTTATTGACATAGTTTAAACATAAAAATTTTTATAATGTGGTTTCATTTAGCAGTTCATCATCCTATTTTTAATCTGTCTGAGGACAGGATATTACGGAGTGATTTCTTTATTTATATACAATATAAACTGTATAAAAATAAAAAACTTTATTTATTATTAAAGAAGTTTCGAAATGTTTCAAAACGTTACAAAAATGCAAAACATGAGTTCGATCCTTATTTATATAAAACTTAGTTTAAAATTTAACACCAAAACATTTTTGTTAAATAAATTAAAACGCAATACAATTACTATATAGTAATTGTATTGCGTTTTAATTTATTTAAGAGAAATGTTTTGGGGTTAAATTTTAAACTAAGTTAATTTTAATGTTTTGGGGTTAAATTTTAAACTATGTTACATAAATATTTTAAATGATTGTGGAATTTCTTTAAAATGTAGAAACAATTAAAATTTGCCAAAAGGCCCATACTTAGATGAAAAAGTGAAAAGCCCATGCGGGAATCCCGCTTAGCCTCTGGGGCCACCACGCCTCTGTACATATTAGGGTGTCCCAAAAAACAACATTTTTGAAAATAATCTGCTCCCACCCCCTAAATGTGTTCTAATACAAAAACACGAGGTTTAAAATTTTTTTGAATAAAAAATATTTTAAGGGGTCCCTCAAGACCCTCGAATATTTAAAGGGTCTTTAATTATTTCAAAAAAAATGTTCTCTTAAAAATATGTCAATCTGGTACTCAAATGAAGCAAAATTATATAAAAATTTCAAAAATAATATTAATTTTAAGAAAAATTTTAACTTATTTATCAAAATTATAATAAAAAACATAAAAAAATGCATTTTTTTCATTTTTTGCTAAAAAACGTAATTTTTTATGTAACAAAACTAAAAATAACAATTTTTTTTCGAAATGCATATTATTTTTGAAATTTTTATATAATTTCGCTTCATTTGAGTACCAGGTTGACAAATTTTTGAAAAACTTTTGGGAGGGTGAGGGTGGGAGCAGATTATTTTCAAAAATGTTGTTTTTTGGGACACCCTAATATATATATATATATATATATATATATATATATATATATATATATATATATATATATATATATATATACGTGGGCGGAGGAGTCGTTTTTGTTATTAGAAGAAGCTAACTTCTAGACATGGAACAAATTCCTAACATTTATATGTTTATAATTATGCCAAATTAGGATGCTTTGCAAAAACTGCAATGATTAGAGGCTGGGAACAAAAAGCTCCAAATTTTTGGCCCCCACTGCCCCAAACGTGAGAGCAACAAGTTGATGCTATTCTCAACTAGACTTATATTCATCGATAAATTTCAAGGTTCATAGTAGTAATCTCTCAGCGTTCAAAAATTATGACTGTTTAATATTTGTAACCACCTCAAATTGAGGGGGGTTCAACCTTTGGTCATAACTTTTAAACACTGAAATGTTAAACTAAAATTTATCGATGAATGTAAGTCTAGTTAAGAATAGCACAAAAAATATTTTATCAACTTGTTGTTCTCAGGTTTACTTTCTACAGTTAGGTTTAATAGAGTTTCATCATTTTTTTTCATAAGAAAAGCTTGATATCTTGTACTCTGGTGGTGACAAATCACGTTAAAAACTGTAAACTAGTTAAAATAATTGTATGTAATTGGTATTATTTATACCAAAAAAATACCAAGCTCATCTTATGATAAAAAAATATGATTTTTTCCTGTTATGTGATCATGGGAACTACTTGATAATTAAGTAAATATTATTATATCAAGTTAAAAATCCAGACAATTTAAAAACATTTTTAATAGGCGGTCATTAATGCTTTAGAAATAGCCTAATTTATTGTTTAGTGTACAAAACTTTGTGATAGTAACTTTTATATGTAAGTTTCAATTTTAGTTTGATTTGTTATCTGGTAGTTTAAAGAGTTCTTTTATTGAAACTTTAATTTTACTCAATTGCAAATTTTAGTTAAAATAGATTTTTCTGTTATAACTAGTGGAATTAATTTTAACTTTTGATGTTAATATAACAAAAATAATCTATAAAAAACACAGATAATTAAGTACCAACTTAAGTACCATCTCTTTTTCTGATGTCATTATTACACATTCTGATAATTGAACATCTTTTTTCAGACATATGAGACCTTGGAAGAAAAGAGCAACAGACAATATAGGAGGAAAAATAAGAAATAGCAAGCATTGAGAAGTCGCAATAATTAGAAATTACCTAAACCATGCAAGTGCAAAAAAGTACAATTAAACTATGATGATGATGATAACAGTGAACCTAATAAACTTTTTTAAAAACCTTTTTTTTAATAATCCCCAAAATTGTAATTTATCACAAGACTGGGTTTGTAGTACAAGCTACAAACCCAGCCTATTATCATTATTTTTACCTTATTTTTGAAAACTTATACTTTAAAAATTAAGTAAAATAATACTTAAGGTGTATTACTTCTAATTAACTAATCAAGAGCAACCATTTAAGTTCTGAAGAATTCAGAATTTAATGGGGAAAAAACAAACAAAAATAAGAAAAGTCACAAATTGCATTGAATATCAACAAGGAATGATTATTGAACTTAAAAAAAACACAAACAGAAATTTTGCAGAGAAGTTGCTGGTTTAGTTGGCAGTAGTAAAAATATGGTTAGCAATGCCTTTAGATATTTTCAAGTGTATAATTTATCGCGTAGCATTAAACCAAAAGAGCATCCTAAAAAAACTACACCATTAGAAGATCAGAACATTACAAATATTTTTAAAATAAAAACCATTTAATACCACCAGAGAAATTAAAAATGAAGTTAAAGTCATGATCTTAGTTGAGGAACTTACAGTTAAGGAACTATTAGTTGTCGCCGTATTGCACATAATTTAAAGAGGTAATATAGTTAAAAACATTTCAAAAAAGAAGTCTTTATTGACTAAAAAGAATGTCAAAAATTAAACTTCTGTAAAGATTATCATAACTGAATATTTAAAAAATGACAAAATATTATGTGGAGCGATGAATTGAAATATGATACATGTAAAAGGTATCGGGTTGGCTTTTTATGGAATGGAGTTGGTCCCACAGAATAGAAGTTATGAATCGGTTTGGATATCAGAATAATCTAAAAAACATTATGTTGCAGTGCGCTGAGGAAACCATGCCACTAGTGTTCACTTTCCAGCAGGATAACGATCCAAAGCATACATTAAAGTGTGTAAAAGCTTGGTGGCTTCCTAAATTCTTCAAATTTAGGAAGCCACCACAACCACCAGATATAAATTTAATTAAAAATCTACGGAAGATTGTCAGTCAAAAAAAATCAAAGGTCGAACATCAAAAATAAAGATAAATATTGGAAAATGGTTGAAAATGGTTGGTATTCAATTCCTGTCCACACTATTAAAAAGCTGAAGTGATAAAAAATAATGAAGATATAACAAATTACTGAATAAAACATATTTAATTTATTATATTTAAGTTAAACCATAAAACTATTTAACTCAATATGTATTAAAGTTAAAAAAATACAGCAAATTAACAAAATTTTCTTTCATGCTTATATTTTGCCCTTGTTGTTTCGCCCACTAAAATAAATGAACTTTGGGAAATAATCAATTTTCTAGTGAAAAAAAAAAAAAATACTTTTAATAACTGGCTTTGTTTTTAAAAATGATAAAGATGATAAGAATAAATAATTGAGAATTGTTACAACTATTATAAATTAAAAACAAAATTTATTAATATACTTATATAAACAATGGTTTTAATATCTATCAGTCAAAGATCAAAACAAATTCATTTAAAAGGTTTCAATTCAATCATCATACAGGCCGTATTTTAAAAATCCGGGAAAAATTTTGCAAAAAAAAATCTTTTTAAGCTGATGGCTTAAAGCTAAATTAACAAATATAAGGTCTCAATTTTTTGAAAGTTCTTTTTTTTTTTTGTATGAGTAATAACTGAAAAAGTTAAAAAACAAATATATTGAAAAAATATGTTTAAATTTGTATTTACAGAAAATTTTTGGGAAAAACTAAAAGTTGAAAGAAATACCTAAAATAAAAGATCAAAACATTGAACTTAACTTTTAATAAGCTTTACAAATTGTTTCAAACGTAATATTTTGTTAATATTTCAATGCAAACATATGGTTTTACTCATAAAGTTTCATAAGATTCTTTAAATGAATTTAAACACCCAAATTTTCAATTTTACTGTTACACACAAAATTGAAACGAAATTTGAAAGTACTAAAATGTTTACCATAAAGACTTTTTTTTTCAAAAGATAATTAAAAAGAAAGTAAAAACCTAAAGTACATAAATTATATTAAATCAGACCAAGCATATAACATTTAAAAATACTAATCAATTCAGTTGTTAAATTTGCCAACTATTTTGGGCCAATACTTTGGTAGAAAATTTTTTTGCTAGCCCACACTGATTTTAATTTTTTCTGCACATTTTTTTCACAGACAATTTTTCAAATGCAATATAAAAAAACATATAGTAAAAACAGTAATAAGCTTGCAGATTTTTAACACACAGAAACAACGCACAAAAAAATAAAATAAATAAACAAATCAATGTAACTATAACATAAATATTATTGACAGCCAAAAGCAAAAGTGGGTTAAGTCATTTTTCTATATTTTGAGATAACCACAATAAACTATTTCTTTCAAAAATCTTTAACAAAAAAAAAAAAAAAAAATTATTTAAAATCCAACATTAAGTAGGTTCTGTTATCAAACTATGTTATAATTCTGTGATCACAAACTATTTGATAAATCTGTTACCACATAATATGTGACAATTGAACCTACTTTATGTTGGATTTTACCAAGTTTACTTTGAAAGAAATATAAACTTACAAAAAAATTATTGTATGTACAAAAAATGAATGTAGAAATGTATGTATGTAGATTTAGACATAAGTAAAAAAACAAAAAACAAAAAACTTCAATAACTAGTAATTAGAAACATTTCTACAATTTTAAAACAAATTTGCATTTCTTATTTGCCAGCAATTATTTTAAAAGTAAGTAAATAAAAGTAAACTCACAGAATCTTCAAAAGGTGCTGTTTTTTTTTTAAGCAATTTCTTCGGGGCCGTTGTTTTATTGTCAAGGTTTGAATCTTTCAGAAAAATAAAAACAAAAACAAATTATTTTGGAAACAGTATATGCTACTTAAGAGTAAAATTAAATTATTCAATTATGTCAGTCAAAGTGATGTGTTATATTACAATACCATATAAAAGATAGAGAGTTATTATTACAATACTATTAAGGGATTTATATACTTATAGTGAGGTATTTTTCAGAATTTTTTTCTAAAGATCAATTATATAAATTAATGATTACAAAATTTTTTTTGCTATATAGCATTAAAAAAAAAAATTAAATTTGGACATGATCAATGTTGTTGTTGATTAAAAAAAACTTCTTATTAATTTATAATGTGGAGACATATTTCATATATGTTGACATGTTCAATATCAGAGACATGTTCTATATCAGAGACATGTTCCATATCAGGTAAATGTAAAAGAGCTAAATGCAATAAAGAATCCAATGAGAACTAAACTGACACCTGCTAACAGTATTAACCAAAAAAATTATAAAACTGATTTTTTTTATTTTTTATACACTTACAAAATTAAAATGAGTTTAGGACAAAAAATGAAGACAATATTCAAATTTAACTCTATAATTACTTTTTTAATAACAATTTTAGAAAATGAAGTTTGATTAAAACCCAATAAATAATAATTTTTAAAATTAGAACAAAGTCTATACTTTTCAATGGAAGTTTCTGATCTTTAATCTATAAACCTATAATATAAATGATTTCTTTTATGATTAAACATTGTCTTTTATTCTATGTTTGCTTTT